>NC_025994.2:2055636-2378136 GCF_000442705.2 Elaeis guineensis | reverse complement strand
GCAGATACAATGAAGAATCTAAACCATGCAACTTTCCGTAATAGAAAACAGTGAATCGATATTACCTCTTCAGGAAAGATAGTTCTTCTTCGTGCACCAGCAGCCTCCCAGACATATCAGCCCTGTCTCGGAAAAAGCAAGCATTTGGGACAGACGTCCGCTAGATTTTGCATCCCCGAGAAGGCATAGGATCAGAGAGGAAGTACAGGAATTGAGAAGCATAACCTCCACGGCAGGTGGAGGTGGGTAGAGCCTTAGCTCCATTGGAGATTGTGGGGATTAATTAGGATCGATGGCCTCAGAGGACCTCTTTATATATGGAAGGAAAAAAAGAATACCGATTAAAAGGGATAGAGAACCGGGACAGGAAAGGAAGGGGAAATGGAGAATAGAAATTAAGATGAAATGGTTGCAGAACAGGACACAGGACAAGAAGATAAGCAAGCTGAAGAGGGAAGGGATTGAGGAAGGGAGCGGAGAGGAGGGCGTCTTTTATAGGAGAAAGAAACCATAGCCTGCGGGCGGAGGTGGCTAATTTTTGGTGGGCGGTGAATCTGGAAAAATAAGCGTCGGAGCGTGCGTCGCGTGCTCTCGGTACAGGCCTTGGAGCGAGAAGGAATTCTTGGATTCTTTTTGCGAGTTATGGATCAGCTTGGGTTTAAATTGGATTCTAACCAGAAGAAGCACCATATTTTTTTTTAACTCCCGATGGAGTCTTATCTTCTTGGCTTTAAATATAAACGGACTGCTGAAAATATTAATTATATTTAACTTTGTAACGGAGGAGACAAAAGGACTGAAGATTCTGATCATAAGTTTGGATTGTTTTGGCTTAAGAGAGATTATATATAAAAGAGCATTGGTGAGATTGATGTTTGGACTGACCCAAATAAAATCTATGATCCAGATTCTTTTCTACATGAGCAATTTTGATTTAGATGTCTAAATCTGCAATCATTTGACCAATTACATTTTACCTACAAAAGGCAGGCGAATCAGATATCGTCTTCATGGTACTAAGGCACTGTTTGGCACTGTTTTTGAAGAGCCAAAAAGCATTCTGATTAGTAAAATTTTTTGGATGATTTTAAGTTATTTAGTAAAACGAAAATTTGAAACAACATTCTGGCTCATGCAAAAGCTGAAAAAGGTTGACAGTGGAAAGTTACAATTTACAGATTTTAAACACATGCTTTGCTTGGAATATATCATAAAGACTTTCTTTTTTCAGATTTCAAATGAAACTTTTTGTAAAAATTAATTTTTAAGAATTATATAAATTAAACATCCTTAATTTATACTACCTATTTTTGATGGTATAGTATGATACAATACGATGTGATATGATATAATATATAAGATTACTATACTATAATAACTTTATAATATGGTAAAATCTAGTTCCTTGTGTTGGGCTATATCAAAATATCACAAGTTAAAACATCCAAATTAATCTCATTATCAATATTTTATCTAGTACAATCTCTGACTAAGACAATCTAAAGTGATCAACAAAATTTGACTTTGTCCCTCTCACAAAATTAATTATATTTAGTAGCTTAATTTAATATCCTAATCTAATATATATATATATATATATATATATATATATATATGAAAGCAAAAAGTGAGAGAAAATGGAGTGGTCAAGTAAGCTATCCATATCAGTAGCAAATTTTCATCCATGAATACTATATGAATCAAAATCAATTTTTCATATGCTACATATCAAGACTCTCCTATTTAACTATTATTCCAGCATTAAATGTAAGTATTATATCATTAATGGATAGTATTGAAATCTATTTATGTCTATTTAATTAGATGATTAAAATCTGCTGTTATTGATTTTTAGAATATGAATAGACATGCTCTTACTATTCATCTAGAATATTTTTTAATAAGTTATTTTTTTATCACATAATCAATGATGTGATTTATATCCCGCGCGCAACGTGTAGGATAAAAAACTAGTTATATTTAATATCTAAACAACAAAATTCAATGGATATATGGTATTTATCATGCAGTATTTATTTATAACAAAAATGGGTTTATAAAGTATTTATTTTTTAGTTCAATGTTCAATCCAAGCAAATCCTTGCCACCTCTCACGCCTACCCCATGTGACTCTAGAGGCCACCCTGCTACTGTATGGCTCCTTATTGCACATCCACTTTACCCCCGGAAATCGCCTCCACCTATTCATCAGGGCGTTCTTCTCTCTTTGTAACATGCCTTTCCCTCCGATCCGTTTTATATTAGCAGTGAAAGCAGTATGGATAATATCATTCTGGATTTATTTTCATATATGAATTAATCCGCATATGACAGAAATTTGAGAGACCGACTTATATCCATGTTTGCATCTATATTCATCAAGAAAAATGGATATGGATATGAATAGATAACTATCTGATCTATATCGAATATATCTGTAATTCTAAATAATTTTATATAATATTTATTAATTTTTTAAAAAATATATAATAATATAAACATGCTATTAACTAGATTTATCATCTATTTAGTAGTATCTTTGATTCTATAGTCAAAATTTAATTATCCAACATATATCGTAATTATATCCATATTTTTAGTATTCGATTATATCCATATCTATTTAAAATAAATATGGATATGATTTTTTATATCTAATAATATCCATATCTGTATTTATATTTATTTTTCAAAAGAAGCAACCTAAAAAAGGAATAAATTATGTTTTTTAAAATTAAATGTAGAGCTTGTGTCCAAAACAAACTCAAGAATGTTTGTGGAGTGCTTAGAAGGAAATAAATTTGCAGAAGAAATTAAAAGATAAATACAACAATATAATCATAAACACATAAAGTTTTATAGTATTCGGTGGTACATTTAGTACCTACGTCCACTCCTCAAATCAACCTAATTGAAAATTTCAACTATAACCCCTTAAGATTATAATTTGATTATTTTCTTGGGTTTACAATCTAACTTAGTCGATTTTTGAAGATCATCAACCACAACCTTACAATTGATTATTTTTTGGGTTTACAATCAACTAGTTGGTTTTTATGGAGATACTAATTAAAACCTTATAATATTCAACTTCAGATTGAACCAATCTCAAGTTTCTTCATCTAAGAAACTTATCATAATAAAATAAATCAAGATATATAAGAAATTAAAGTTTAGAATAATAAAATTATTTTAAACTTTGGAAGAAGTCGAGGTATTTGAGCTTTTGATTACTTGGACTTCTTCCTTGAATGCTCGAGAGGATTGATAAAGGCTTCAATATTTTTGCTCAAAAATAATTAGCTCAAATCAATATACAAATATACTCTTCCTCTCACATGAGTTAAATTGATGTGGGGAGGATCGATTGAATTAAAGACACTCTTAAATTCTTTCCACTTTCTCTCTTAAGTTCCACTCACTAGCTTAAAAAATAAATGCCAATAAACTCTCTAAAACTTGATCCTTTATTTTTTTGTATTTTTTTTGAAATTTTTTTATTTATGGTCTTAAAAATATCTGTAATAAATACTCTAGCCATTGGAAGCTTGAAAATAGCTATTGGAACCCAATTTTCTTACCCCCTATTTAATTTATAGGCTTAACTAATTTACTTTTTGCATCCTCAATAGTCCCACTAGAAGATATGATATCTAACAACTGCATTCAAAATGCAAAAAATTTATCTTATATATCAAATTATGATCAAAGAAAGAAAATGGAAGTTTTGAGAAAGATTGCGTTCAATCATAATCCTGTCTATAAAATCATACATTCTAATTAGTAGAAATATATGAATTAGATATCTCTATGTGCATCCATTTTGGAGGAATTATACCTAGTGAGAAGCAATGGAAGAGGGGGGATCTTGCCTAATGTAAGCATTCTCTAACAATTGTACTCTAACTTATATGAAAAATTGCAGCTTTTCGACTTAGATGTAGAAGAAGACAATACCAGTTCAAATTAACACACCAAAAGCAAAAATACACTTATATTTTATAACTATTTAAAAAGTTCCATTTGATTTCATATTAGACATGTGATGCATGATTGGAGGACTCTTGAGAAAAAGGGTCATACTTGACTTATTTATTTTTCATACTATCATGGACACTGCCAATGATAATCTGAGTCATGAAACTAGATAAGATGAAGCATGTGTCACTGCTGTTGGACTCATAACCAGTCACAGAAAATAAGCTGAAATTATGAAAGAAGTATTAATTCAATGAGATCTGAAAGTAAGGATCCATAAAGCAAGCACCATATATTTTGGAGGAGTATTTGCTAACTGCCATAGATAAGATGAAAAAGGCCAAGAAAATCCAAGACCTACCACTGCTTGTAGTGGAAATGCATCAGATATTTCTTTCAAGTCCTCCTCTGTAAGCTTCACCGGTAGAAAGCCGATACTGTCGTCCAAGTTCTTATCTTGGTAGTCCCTGAAGAACTATAAAATGAAGACAATAAGGACATGTAGATCGTAGTCTTTAAATATCTTTGAGGAAAATACTCTGATATGGTAAACTGCTTTGTGGATTTGATTTTGGTGTTGTTGAGATATCATATAATTAATGTAACTGACAGCTACTTTATATTGTGGATTGTTTTTGGGGCCAGACCCACTTCTCTCAATTTCACTTCTTCAATGCAACGAGAGGTGCATGGAACCCTCCATTTTGCTCAAAAAATTAAGAAAAAGAAATATTACCATAGCCTCATAGTGGCATCATATGAATCTAAAATACTATGTAATAGGTCCTCATCCTGATCCTTGCCAATGCTTTCATATCTACATATCCATCTAATTGAGTAGTGTTTTTATGAAATCAACAGCCTTTTGCCAAAGCAGATCGTTTCAGAGCATACATGTCCCATTGTTCATGCATCTCAAAATCCAATGAGAAAATAGAATAAAATAAAACTAAATCAATGATATCAACCCCATCAACTTTGATTGATTTTCTATTATGCAGCAATAGTTAATTATTGACAGAAGATTCTCAGCCAGAATCATCAGCATAGAAAATTTCAAGCACCCAAATCTAAAAATGTAAGCAATAAGCCGTTGCGCAATCTAGCTATCTCAAGATTCAAATATGTGAAACCCTTAAAAATTTGTCGATTCCTGTAAATTAATTTTAAATAAGGACCAAAGCAACAACTTGAGGCTGGAGGGCCCTGCAATAATAACATCCGACCAGAAAACCTGCCAAATGGAAATAATCAAGAGAAAATTAAAGAACGCGACCTGAAAAAATATCAAAAAACTCCCTTTAATAATTTGGAGCCCAAATTATAGAAAATGTCGCACAAGTACCCAAATCTACAATTCTTTTCCTGCGCGGTTCATCCCAGTTCGTGCTAAAGATATCAAACAAGCATTGCGATAGATTACGGATTAAGTGCAAAGATGGTGCCAAAAAAGAAAAAAAAAAAAATTTCAGGGTACTAAATTAGCTGTGACGATAAAATGTTACCTTCATTCTAGCCACCGGTCAGGGTAAGGACACTTGACGCTGGATGCTGGTCTGGAGGGACCCTCGTCATCAAACGTTGGTAGAGAGGAACGCTAACGTTGAATACTGGTCGGAAAGAACATTCGTCATCAAATACCAGTCGGAAATCGTTGCTGTCGTCGTATATTGATCGGAAAAGATGCTAGTTGGCGGTCGGGTAGGTATGCCTCGTGGTGGGGTGAGGAAGTTGGAAGAAAACTCTAGCTGTTGGGTGGAAATGGGTTCAGGGCTCTCGGTCTCGAAACTTCGAAATCGCAATGGGATTGAGGAAAAGCCAAAAGAGCATGGAGATGCGGACGTAGGGCATTGGATTCAGAAGATCAGAACTCAGGATATTTTATACCGGATAATTTTTTTTTTGCGCCACCTATGGCGCAAAAAATTCAAAAGATGCATCACCCCATTTGATTGGAACATATAATTATTAATTTTTAATATATATTTAATATTTATTAAATATTTTTATTTTTATTTTTATTTTTTTATTTAAAATTTTGAATTATAAAAATATATTATTTTTTTAAAAAAAATTATAACATCTTCTTCGTATATTATGGCATCCTATATTGAAATTATGACTTTCTATACAAGATGTCATAAATTTTTTATAAAAATTTTAATAAAGAAGAAAAAATATCTTTATCATGAAAAATGATAACTACGTGATTCAATTGGATGAAGCGGTATGCTTCACATTAAATTTTCTACGCTACAAACGATGTACAAAGAGTTACCCTTTTATATAGATATTTGAATTTGAATTTGAAAAAAAAAAAATAAAGTGATTCATACTTGCAATTGTATCCGTCTAATTTTTTAGTTAGCTATTCGGATCCGATCGGACTCAAACTATATATATCCAAATCCGGGCAAAATCAGATGCGAATATGGATTCAGTTGAATAATATCCGACCCATGTTCCACCCTATAATTAACGAAACAGATTGGGGCAGACACTTGATAGAATGAAACTTATAGAAGTTAGTTAGGTAGCCTTATGGTGGGATCACTGGCATCGAAACCTTGTTCTGTCTTTTGAAATTGTTCTTGTAAATTAACCGCTACACATCACGTATTAACTTGAGAGGTATACTTGGCAATATAGACCAAGCCTCTCCACTTTGGTATCCTTTCCTCAAATTGCCATGGCGCTGACACAGTGCCACAATTGAACCAAAAGACAAACATATCACAGTTATTATTCTTCGACTAATTAGTACCAAACCAACACAAAATTAAGCCCAATAAAACATCATTCAACTAAGGGATCGGTAGATAGGAAACTATACATGACCACGTCTCTAACCTTGTCCTCAATAACTACAAACTTCCTCAGCACAGCTTCCCTCTGGAACCCAGCCTTCTCTAGCACCCTCTGAGACCTCCTGTTATCCACGTCGGCGACGGCCTCGACCCTCTCCAAATGCGGCCACTCCTTGAAAATCGCGGCCACCGCCTTCTTCACGGCTGCCGTAGTTATTCCCCGTCCCCAGTAATCATAGGCCAAGCTATAACCAAGCCAGGCTCTGTGCTTCTCGTCGCCGGGTGCCGGCCTGAAGGCGAGCGAGCCCACCGGCCGGTCCTCGATGCAGATGGCACGGAACCAAGGGTGTGGCATGATGAAGCTCTCGATGCAATCCAAGGCCTCGTCTTTGGTGGTGCATGCTTGTCTTGTGGTGAAGCGCATCACTCGGTCGTCAGATTTCCATTTCATGAGATCTTCCACATCCGAGAGCTCGAGTGGGCGGAGGGTGATATCTGGAATTGGTTTCTTCTCTTCCCCCACCAACTGGTTTGGTTGGGGAGTGGTGTCACGTTCCATTTGGCTACAGCTTGAAGTAATTTGATGGGGAGTAGCTTTTTCTGGACGGGAGGATGCGTCAACGGTCAAATTCTTAATTGGCCTGGCCATAGGTTTAAGGTTCGATAGTTACAACTTTTTGTTTGGATATTTCACCAGAAAACAAGGTGTCAAATGCTGTCCTTGTAACCAAAATATATATTTTTTAAAAAAATGGAGCCCTCCTCATTGTTTATCATTAGAACCATCTAGCAGACTACGACTGTTTGTTGCTTTCCTCCTTTAATATTTCCAACTTGGAAGATGTGAGGCAGAAAAAGATGGATAAGACAACGCTACAGCAGTGAAGAAGATAAATATGGTGGCCGCCATGGTTGACTTGGAAAAATCTATCCGGCAACTTGAGTGAAAAAAAAAATTGCTGCTTGGAGAACAAGTAGCAGCCCTATAATGACCATTCTTTCTGGTGTTTATCAGCGCAAGTTTGACATTGTTTACCTAAACCACTAGGCATGCACTAGTTGTAACTCCTGACCGAGCATCATTATGAATTGAATCAGGTTGCAGATTGGTAGCATCATGCAAGAACGAAAAACTGAACTGATACATATTTGAATGCCTTCAATCTTTCTAAAATTGAGATTTGAATCCACTCTAATGCAGGCATCAAAAAAGAAAAATAAAAAATAAGCTAAGACATTTTTGAGATATATCAAGGCTCTCATTGTCTCTTTTTTTTCTTTCTGTTTTTTGCATGACTGATGCCCCACTGCTAACAATTTAGTTCACTCGAACCACAATACAAACCGAACCACAATTCTTGAACTAAAATAAAAGACGATCACCGGCACCAGTAGTACCATAAACATCAACAAAGAATGGGATCGGTAGAAAGGAAACTAAACATGACCACGTCCCTACTCACCCCTTTCAGCACAGCATATTTTCTCAGAACACCCTCCCTCTGGAACCCGGTTTTCTGCAGCACCCTCTGAGACCTCTCGTTCTCCACAGCAGTAAACGCCTCCAGCCTCTCCAACCTTGGCCACTCCTTAAAAATGGTAGCCACTGCCTTCTTCACGGCTGCGGGCATTATTCCCCGTCCCCAGTGGTTGTAGGCCAGGCCGTAACCCATCGAGGCTCGGCGATGGTCGTTGCCAGGCGCTGGGCTGATGAAGATCCAGCCAACGGGGCGATCATCGACACAGATGGCACGGTACCATGGATGCGGTATGATGTCGTCCTTGATGTGGGCTAGAGCTGCTTCTTTGTCAGTCCGTGGTTCGCCGAAGAATTGCATCACTCGGTCATCGGAGGCCCATGCCATGAAGTCGTCTACATCGGAGATCATGAATGGACGGAGGGTGATCAAAGGGATGTCTTGTTCAACCTTCTTTGATTGCAGAGTATTGGGATCTTGTTCCATTTTTGTTGGAACTTTGCTGAAAAGCTTGGTGGCGCTCAAGAAAGGGACATGCACGCTTCCCTTTTTAAGGTATGGACGATTGGACTGAAAATCTTATGAGATCATAGGTTGAACATACAATCAACAAGACCATAAGATTATAGATTAGGCTAAGCTTATGTTTATAAATATCGGAGAATAGCTTTGAAATGGGGTGGCTCGAATCTCAAAGGAAGAAAAAATTCTTCTGAATGTAGATTACCCGCTCAAAGTATTTCTAGTATTTAGAATATAAATCTAACCCACTTATAATTTATGATTTTGTTAGTTGTATGGCCTAGCCAATTAATCCGATTTTCAGTCCAATCATCCAAACAAGCTTTTAGGAGAAAATATTTGTATCCATCTGAGACAAGCAGTCAAAAACTATAGGTACAAGATCAAGACAAAATTAAGGAAGTTTCTTCAAAATGTCATGAACATTAAACAGCAATCAGATCAAGAGGTAGCGATTCACTTATCCCCTTCAGCAATCTTTTTTATGAATTCAAAGGTTGGAAAAGCAGCCACCACCAATTTATTGAGAGACAGGATTTACAGAAGTCCAAAGGGACCGAGGATTACAACCGATAAAATCAGTGAGAGATGGATTTCACTTAATCCTCAAAACTTTAGCAAGAAAATTACAAAGATGAAACAAAACCCAAAAATAAGGAAAGCCCTCCGAAGCAGTGGCACAATTCTGCTGGTACAAAAGAAAACGGATGTCACAAACAGCAATAGAGATTGGCAACATGCAGGCTTCACGTCAATATCACTCCTAATTGAAGGGCCACTAAGCAAGATGACTAGAGTAGATCAGAGGTAATAACTTTAGCCCTTTATGATGTCCAGTAGTCTTCTTAAATTGCATAGGAGGTTTGAATGCGCAGCAATTATCCCCTTCAGGAATCATACGTTGAGATAGATTTATTCAAAGGTCTTGTTGATAGGAATCTAGACCAATGCTTGATCCTTCAATCTCATGAACAAATACTTGTAGCCGGTGCCTGTAACTTTCCTTGACTTGTAATGTGGAGGCATCCGTTTCTCTCGTGGGACCATGCATCTCCACATGCTAAAACAAACTGTAACTAGGGTAATTCACTGTTGATGGTAATGGAGTGGTCGCCTCCATAGATTTTACAGGTTCTTTGCTTTGGGCAGGATCAGAGCAGCCGCTGGTTTCCAGATGACATGCCTTCCTGGGCTGCAGCAACCATTTTGAAGCAAATCATCGAATATGGTAGTCTTCAGTGACATTTTCCAGATAGAACGCACACAGCTTCTGGCCAATTGGGTTGCAAAAGCTCGTTCACACAATTTGTCGAACATGAGGGATGCAGTCATTTGGGGCTACGGCTTCTCCCAACTAAAATATAGAAGCGAGAAACACAAGCAGGTTGGTCGGGATTCCTTATTTTTCCTTTCTTTCAATTACTTTTAGGGGCCTTTGGTTCGCAACTGAGATTGAAATCAGAATATGAATGAGAATAAATTGGAATTGGAATCGGAATAGTCAAATCTCTCGAAACGTTTGATTCATGATCGGAATCAAAAAATTTGAAAATCCTCCAATCAAACATTTGGAACGAGAGTCATCCATTTTCGTTCCGACTCCAAACCCCATCTCCCCTCCAACCAAACACTCCCTTAAAAATAACATAGAGCATCATAGATCCCAATTAGCTAAACGGCGGCTTGCAGCAGATGATCGAGACTTGCACGGAGGAAGCCTGGTACCTAAAGAAGCTATAAATCACATTGCCTGAAATTGCTGGCGACCGAGTTAAATGTCGCTTGCCAAATTTCACCCAACACTGGATATTAACATCAAAAACTTAGTTATCTCTTTACCGGAAAAAAAAAAGGAAACTTAGTTATCTTATCCAAAACAAAGCTAGACAAAAGTAAAGCGTGCATCAAAAAATAATAGTAGGAAATCGAATGTCACCACTATGGATCACCCAACCAAGGGGTCCGTGGATATGAAGCTATACATCACCATATCCCTCATACTTCCTTTAAGAATCAATACTTTCGGAGCACTCCCTCCTTGTGAAAGCCAACCTTCTCCAACACCCTCTGGGATGCCTTGTTGGTCACGTCCACCAAGGCCTCCACCCTCTCCAGTCCTTCCACCTCCATGAATATGGAGGCCACCACCAGCCTCACCGCCGCCGTCACGATCCCCTTCCCCCAATACCCAGACCCCAGCACGTACCCGAGCTCGCCCCGGCACCGGTCGTTGCCGGACCCCAATATGACGGAGATGGCCCCCACGGGGCGGCCGCCGACGCAGATGGCGCGGAACCAGGGGTGGGGCAGCACCGTCTCCTTCATGTACTTGAGGAGGTCATCCTTGTTAGTGTAGGTGTCCCAGCTGCAGAATTTGCTCACCTTGTCGTCGGAAGCCCACACCATGAAGTCGTCCACGTCCGAGAGGACGAAGGGCCGGAGGGAGATCTGCCGCGTCGCCTTCTCGTTTTCCTCCGTGGTCATCCCTTGTTCCATTGTGGCAGCCTGCCGAAACGGAAGAGCACCAGCTACACCACATCACATTATTTATACTATGTGAAATAGCTTTTTCTTTTCCTTTCCAGAGACAAAGTCTTCCACGATGGATGCGGCCGCCTCATTTGACGGTTTCGGATTCTATTCCTAATTAATATAAAAAAAAAAATTATTTATTTAAATAATTTAATTTTAAATTTATTTATCAATTATTTTGAATGACGTTTTATCATGACCACATCATTTCTTATTTTTTACATAGATCACGTAAAAAAAAAATTAAAAAAATATCAAAAAATATGACATTTTTAAAAATATTATATTTTTTGACATTTTTCTCCCACAAAAAAAATAAAAAATAAAAAAAATTAAATTTATAAAAAAATAAAAATTTTAATTTTGATAAAAAAAAATATTTATTTAAAATTAGTATCTCCATTTCAAATTATCTTTTTAAAAAAATATTTGAAAAAAAATTTGATATAAAAAAATTAAAAATACTATTAAAAAAATCGAAAAGAAATAAAAATTATAATTCTAAAATTATTTAAAAATTAATTTTTTTAAAAAATATCTCAAAAAAGATCTTAAAAAATAGCATAAAATAAAAAATACCATAAAATTAATTTTTTTCAAACTAATTTTTTTTAAAAAATATCATTAAAGAAGAAAAAATTGAGAAAAAAAATAAAAATTATAATTTTGAATGAATTTTAAAAATAAAAATTCTAATTCTAATTCAAATAAAAAAAATTTTAAATTATTTTATCCATTTAAAATTAATTTTTTAAAAAAAATATCTAAAAAAACTTAAAAATTTTAAAAAATAAAGAATACCATAAAAAAATGAGAAAGAAATGAGAAAAAAAATAAAAATAAAAATTTTAAATTTTAAAAAATTAAAATTTTAATTTTAATTCAAATAAAAACCATCATTTCAAATTAGTTTCTCCGTTTCAAATTAATTTTTTAAAAAAAATATTCAAAAAAATAAAAAAATAAAAAAATAAAAGTGCCATAAAGAAGTCAAAAATTTTAAAAAATAAAAAAAATAAAAATTATAATTTTAAATTTAAAAGAAGTAAAGTTTTTAATTTTAATTAAAATAAAAAACATCATTTCAAATTACTTTCCTCATTTCAAATTAATTTTTTTAAAAAATATTCCAAACAAATAAAAAAAACCTCAAAAAATTTTTATAAAAACATAAAAAATGGTAAAAATGAGAATAAAATAAAAATTATAATTTTAAGTTATCAAAAAATTAAAATTTGAATTTGAATTCAAGAAAAATAAAAGAAAAAAATGCCATATGAAAAATGAAAAAAAAAGAAAAAATGTGAAAAAAATAAAAATTGTAAATTAAAATTTAAAAAAAAATTAAAATTTTAACTTTAATGAAAATAAAAAATATCATTTCAAATTACTTTATCCATTTTAAATTATTTTTTAAAAAAATATCTAAAAAAAGGAAAAAATTGGTGTAAAAGAAATAAAAAATATCATAAAAAATAAAAAAGGGAAAAGAATTAAATTAAAAAAATAGAAATTATAATTCTAATTTAAAAATAAAAATTATAATTTTAAATTTAAAAAATAAAAAATTATAATTATAATTCAAATAAAAAATGGTAAAAAATAAAATTTATAATTATTACTTAAAAAAATTTAACTTTAATTCAAATAAAAAATTATCATTTCAAATTACTATGCCTATTTTAAATTAATTTTATTTATTAAAAAATCACATAAAAATAAGTAAAAAAAATTAAAAAAATTAAAAAAAACCATAAAAAAAGAAAAAAAAAATTGGAGAAAAATGCCAAAGGGAATGGCATTTTTGAAAACACCATTCCCTTTGGCTTTTTTCAAGCTTAAATTCCAAAAAAAAAAATCCCCCCTCTTTCCTTCTTCTCCCTCTTCTCCGGCTATCTCCGACATTTTCTCCTCTCTAGCGGCACGGCGGCGACCTCCCAGCGGCGGTGAGCTCCCTCCTCTCTCTTTCTTCTTCCTCTCTCTCTCCCTCTTCCTCTCTCTCTCTAGCCCTCCCCTTCCCTTGGCCGGCCCCCTCGTCTCCCTCTTCCTCTCTCTCTCTCCTTCTTCCTCTCTTTCTCTCCCTCTTTTTCCTTGGCCGTCGGCGACAGAGGGCCGGCGGAGGGCCGACGCGCCCCGACGGTGGCCCCGACGGTGAGCCCCGGCCCTCCCCTTCCCTTGGCCGACCCCCTCCTCTCCTTCTTCTTCTCTCTCTCTCCCTCTTCCTCTCTCTCTCTCCCTCTTTTTCCTTGGCCGCCAGCGGCGGGCCGGCGTGCCCCGACGGTGGCCCCGGCGGTGGGCCCCGACCCTTCCCTTCCCTTGGCCGGCCCCCTCCTCTCCCTTTTCCTCTCTCTCCCTCTTTTTCCTTGGCCGCCGGCGACAGACAGCCGACGGCGGGTGGCGGGCCTCGACGGCAGCCCGACGGCTGCTCCCCGCGGTGGCCCGGTGGTGGCTCCCCGCAACGGCTCGACGGCTGCTCCCCACGGCGGGTCGCGGCGGCGGCGATGGGCCGCGGCGGGCCCCTGCGGTAGCCCCCCGGCAACGGGCCGCGGCAGGCCCCGATGGTGGGCCACGACGGCGGGCCGCGGCAGGCCCGGGCGGCGGGCCACGACGGTGGGCCCCAGCGGCCCTCCGATGGTGGGTCCGTGCTGCCCTGCGGCACCCTTCTCTTTCGATCCGCGACGGCGGGCCCCAGTGGCCCTCCGAGCGATGGGTCCGTGCGGCCCTGCGGCGCCCTTCTCTTTCGATCTGCGACGGCGGTCCTCCGATGGCAGGCCCGTGCGGCTCTGCGGCACCCTTCTATTTCAGTCTTTTTAATTTTTATTTTTATCTCATTATTTTTTATTTTTTATTTTTATCTCATTAGATTAAGATTTATTTTAAAATTCGATTCGATCATAATTTAAAAATTTTAAAATATATTGCATTTCATGAAAATGTAGATCTGTCAGTTGACCAATGTAGGATATTCTACGATATCCGTATAAAATATATATTTGATTATATATTTTATACGGATACCGTAAAATATATACATTGATCAATTGATTGTCCAGTTTGGACAGTTTGGAAATTACATTTAATTCTATAGGTAATTACATTATTCGAATGATATGCGAAGGGTTCGAGAAAAATTTTGGACAGTATTTTTCTTTAGTTATCCTCATAAATTTTCAGTCATGTGGGAAGATCTAAGGAAAAATGCTGTCGAAATTTTTTTCGATCCCTTTTGCGTATCATTTGATTAATGTAATTAACCTATAGAATTAATGCAATTCTCGAATGGGATAGGATCTATCTGTACCTATTTGTTGATGATATGATGTATTTATCATGTAAATCTTTTGAAACGATAAAATAATTAGTAATACTAAATATTTTGATTTTGATTTTGTCATAGGTTTCTCCAAGAAAATGGCCAGTACTCGAGTTCGTGTACTATTGTATTATGATGGCATGATATAGAATGATGAAACTGGTGTGTAGTACTATCACCCTGCAGATCGGATGATTAGAGTATCTTCATCATTATCATGCCAAAAATTATTGGACAATTTATACAGCAGTATTCCTGTAGACAAAGAAAAATATGAAATAAAATTGAAATGAAAATCTCCTAATCTGTTGGGACAGTTAATGTAGAGTAATTATATCTTAGTTCCAATTGATAATGATGAAAATATTGAAGAAATGTTGACCTTTCCTTTGAAATATGCAGAATGTCGATTTTTAGAATTATATATTGAAAAGGAAGATGTACCGAGCTTTGGATACTATAGTCGGCTTTTAACTCAAGCGGACAATAATGTTGGGCCTTCCTCACCTTTTGTAACTCCTATGATGCAAACCGATAGTGTCTAGACCGTATTTGCAGAACAATATTTCACTACTGCCGGCCCTAGTTGTCCAATTATTCAGAGTCCTATGGTGACTTCTCCTGTATCTTCTGCTATGGTGACTTCTCCTTTGCTAGAAGTAGTGGTAAGTGCGGGAGACGACACTCATATAGGGAACGATGACTGGGTAGTCGGTGGAATAAATTTTGATAATCTAGACTTTGAGTCAGATGAAAGCGGAGATGAAGACTATTGGACGGATAAGGACAGTAGCAGTAATGATGATAATGGTGAAGATGAGAATGATGATGAAAATATTCAGGCTAATATTAATGTGGGAGAACCTCAACCTCATTTGCATGAACCTCCATAATTTTTTAATGATATAAATTTAGATGATGGTGGTTGTGTTAATGCTGGTCGAAGATTGAACTCTGACTATCAGTTTTGGGACTCCTCGATGACTGAATTTTTTAAAGATTTAATGTTTGAGAGTAAAGTTATGTAAGAAGAGCTATTGATCTTTATCACATTATGAAGTATCGGACATACAATGTAGTTCAGTCACATTCGAAATTATGGTCCGTACGATGCACATCATCAGATAATGATCAAAATTGTAAATGGAGGCTTCATGCTACATTGTTGAAAAAACATGGATATTTTCAAATCACAAAATATGAGGGTCTTCACACTTGTTTGTTTACGGGATTGAGTCGAGATCACAAACATATCAGTGGAAGGATGATTGGTACACTAGTCCGACATATTGTTGAGAAAGATCCCGGTGTCAAAGTTGAAGCTATTATGGCAGCTGTTAATGATCAATTTCAATATACAGTGTCATACAAGAAAGCATGGTGTGGAAAGCAGAAGGTATTGGTTGATATTTATGGAGAATGGGAGCCGTCTTATGCTAAATTACCCTATTATATGGCTGCACTTCAACATGCAAATCTCGGTACAGTTGTTTCATGAAATTTTTTTCAAACTATGAATTTCAATGTCCGAGTTTTAAATTATATTTTTTGGACTTTCAAACCATCTATCCAGGGTTTTACGCACTGCCGTCCTGTAATCAGCATTGATGGCATGCACTTGTATGGAAAGTTTAAAGGTAAGATGTAAATTGCAATAGAAATTGATGCAGAAAATAAGATATTTTCATTAGCATATGCAATTATGGATGAGGAGACGACTGCAAGTTGGAGTTGGTTTCTTTTCCAGCTCAGAACACATATCATCAAAGATAGAAATGGAATATACTTAATTTCTGAGATAAATCGGACTGCACTGGGACCTCTTGATCTGATACGGGCACAAACAGCTACGTACGGTGCGGTATTGAAAAAAATTTTGAATTAAAATTTTTATTTTTTTAAATTCAAAATTATAACTTTTATATTTTTATCATTTTTTTTGACACTTTTTTTTATGATATTTTTTATTTTTTTAACCCTCATAATTTTTTTTGGGATATTTTTTAAAAAAATTAATTTTAAATGAAAAAAATAATTTAAATTTATGTTTTTTATTTGAGTTAACTTTTGAATTTTTATTTTTTCCTCATTTTTTTCTCATTTTTTACTTCTTTGTTTGGAATATTTTTTTAAAAAAATAATTTAAAATGGGAAAAGTAATTTGAAATGGTATTTTTTATTTTAATTAAAATTAAAAGTTTTATTTTTTTAAATTAAAAGTTATAATTTTTATTTTTTTCTGAATTTTTAAATATTTTTCTCTTTTATGGCACTTTTTTTTAATTTTTTTTTGACATATTTTTTTTAAAAAAAATAATTTGAAATGGGAAAAGTAATTTGAAATGATGGTTTTTATTTGAATTAAAATTAAAATTTTTTTTTTTTAAATTCAAAATTATAATTTTTATTTGGCTCTCATTTTTTCTTTTTATGGTTTTTTTATTTTTTTTATTTTTTAAGATTTTTTTGAGATATTTTTTAAAAAATAAATTTTAAATAGACAAAATAATTTAAAATTATTTTTTTATTTGAATTAAAATTAAAATTTTTATTCTTTAAAATTCATTCAAAATTATAATTTTTATTTTTTCTATTTTTTTCTTTTTTTATGATATTTTTTTTAAAAAATTAATTTGAAAAGGAGATTGTAATTTGAAATGATGATTTTTATTTGAATTAAAATTAAAATTTTTATTTTCTTAAATTTTAGAATTATAATTTCTATTTCTTAAAATTTTTAGTGGTATTTTTAATTTTTTTACACTAATTTTTTTCAGATATTTTTTTTAAAAAAATTATTTGAAATGAAGATACTAATTTTAAATGATAATTTTTATTTTTATCAAAATTAGAATTTTTATTTTTTATAAATTTATTTTTTTTTATTTTTTTCCATTTTTTATCTTTTTTTATCTTTTTTTTGGGGGGGAATGCCAAAAAATATGGTATTTTTAAAAAACACCATTTTTTTTGGTAATTTTTTTAATTTTTTTTATATAGTCTACATGAAAAATAGGGGGTGACGTGGTCATGATAAAATACCATTCAAAATGATGTTTTATCAATTTTACATCATTCTGGTAAATAAGTTAAAAACTAGATTATTTAGGTAAATAAATTTTTTTATATTAATTAAGAAAAGAGCTCTGACGGTTTCTTTAGTTACCCTACATCAGGTTTTGTATGCGTCGAACGCGACTTCACATTTGACTCACAGTTTGGGCGTGGACTTACCACGGGCAACCCCCACTGCACCCTTTAAATAAATAAATAAATAAATAATAATAATAATAATAATAATAATAATAATAATAACAATAATAGTAATAATAATGTTGGCTACTTGATGGTTGCAATGCTTCTTTTGAGGCCATTATTAATATGAAAAATAAGTAATTTTTTCAGGATGAACCAATCAGATGCATTAAATCGATCTAAATATAAGTAGATATATATCCATGAGAATCAAAAATTAAAATACTTAAAAATCAAACAGCAAGATCAGCTGAAAAAATCTATAATATTAAGCTTATATGGTCGGTCATATGCTTATATCATCGAATAGAGAGCAACACATGCATCATTTGCCAGCAAACTATTATCAATAAGAGGTGGATGAGAAAGCCATTAGACAATTGTCGTCCAATCACATTCTAAACAAAGTTGTGAAGCCTCCAATGTATATATAGCATAACTTAATCCTTCATAAGCCGCATGCATTTCAGCCATTTAAGTTGTGGTATTATAAATTCTAGCACCAGCTACTGCAACAAATGCACCTTCAACACTTCAGATAATAAAACTAGATAAAATAAGGGACTTGAATGGATTAAAATATAAGTTAAAATATATGAGCTTAGATTTGGGATGACTGCATTTTAGTGCAGATTTTTGACTTCAGAAAAGAAAAAGAAAAGGAAAAAAGCTAAGTAGTATTCATTTAACTAATTTGTTTATTGGCTCTAGCCCTAGTAACATGGCATGATAAAACTCAAGCGATGTTAGTTTTATATGCCCAAGTTTATATGCTTGCTTTTTGACAAGCTAACCTACTAATGATAATGACATGCTAACCCACTAATGATAACGACCAGTGGGTTTCAAATGTTAAGAGGGTGTTTGGTTGGGAAGAGTTAGGGTTTGAAATCGAAATAGAAATAAGTGACTGATATTCTAACCATTTGATTTGAAGGAATCTCGTTCTGATTTCGATTTCGAGACGGAATGAGAATGGTCCAATCTATTTAAAACTCAATCCCTACTCTTCTCTAAGAATTTAAACTTTTATTCTGATTTCAATTTCAGTTGCGAACCAAACCCCCTAAACCTATGCCAGCTGTTACAGGTAGGAAATTCTTTCTTTCGATAAAGCTGATGCACAAAGAAGTTGGACCTGATCAAATCTTGATGATAGTCGACCTAAACTAATATTTTAAAAAAATATTATATCTGATTTACATCAACTAAAAAAATCCAAGAATCCATGTGACAACCTACTATGAGCAGGTGAGGAAGAAAATAACAAATATATCTCTTCAGATAAAGTAGGAGAAGACAAGCATATCTTGCCCAATAAGGTAGGGCTAACCATTCGATTCTCCTTCCTTCTCACGGCTTTTGAACTTCTATCTAAAAATAGAGGCCCATAGAAAACCCCCAAGGTATGAAGTCAATTCTCTTCTAATATGCTCACTCCTTTCCATCTATTTGAGACTTCTGATTAGAGCATCGGAGGATCCTGATCGAAACCAACTTTGATCATGGACTAATTTTATAGGTCCTCCCATCATAATCTTATCATCGCCGTTCAACTCTAGCTAATCTGATCAATGATAAAAATCTATACCAACAGATTGGTACTAGAGAAAAGACCCAGACTCATTTATGGGAAGGAGCAAGCATCTAATAAGAAAAACTTCATCGTACTGCTCCAACATTTCTAAGTTCTTGAAGATCCACTACAAAGAAAGAGAGTTTTAGCGATAAATTTATTTACGATAAAAAATATTAACATTACAAATAATCGTATCCACGATGTAAAAAAATTTCGTTAGTAATAAAAAAATATTTACGATGATTATAAATTTTTATCATAAATAAAAAATATTAGCGATGAAAAAAGAGTTTCATCATAATAAAAAACTTATTTTTGATGAATATTTTTATTGTAAATAATTTTTTTTAAAATTATAAATATCTAAATATTAGCGACAATAATCTTTCATTGATAATAGTTAAATTTTTTATGATGAAAAGTTCAATTCCGTCACCAATTATTCTTATTTACGACTAAAAATTTTCGTCACTAATATTTGAAGAAAAATAAAAAATTAAATATTTTTGATTATTTATGAAGAAAGTCTCAGTCATAAATAATTTAATTATTTACGATAAAAATACATGTTGTGTTGCAAATAACGATTAATAACGATAAAAATTTTCATTGTTAATACTTTAAAAAGTTAGATAATTTAAAAATTTAAAACATATAGATTATTTATGATGAAAAAAGTAACATCGTAGATAATTAAAATATTTACGATGGAAAGTTTTTTTTTCATCATAAATTATTAACCATTTATAATAAAATTTTTCATCGCTAATACCTGAGAAATAAAAAAAAAATAAAAATTCAAAAAGTAAGGTATTTGTGACTTAGAAAAATTTTTATCATCAATAAGTAATTTTTTCACAAATAATTAGAAAAAATTAAAAATTATAAAATATTTATGATGAAATATATTTCGTCACTAATATTACTTATTTATGACAGAAACATATATTCTATCATAAATAAATATATTTTAAAAATTTAAAAATAAAAGATAAATTATGATAGAACTTATTCATCATAAATAATCTACTATTTACGATGATAAATCAAATTGCCATCATAAAATTGTTACTTATTTATGACGTATATCTTTTGTCATGAATATTTGAAAAATAAAAAAATTTAAATTTTAAAAATTAAACTATTAGTGATGGTAAAAAAAATTTTTATCGTTGAAATAATTTTTAACGATAGAAAATTTCATCACTAATGCTTTAAAAATTTTAAAAATTAAAAAAAAAATTATTGAAGGATATATATTATAGTAATTTTTTTATATTTATAAAAAATATAAGATAGTTTTAAAAAATAATATATATAAAATAAAAGTATGTAAAATATTAAGATGAATAT
The DNA here is from genome assembly GCF_000442705.2 of Elaeis guineensis. NCBI lineage: Eukaryota > Viridiplantae > Streptophyta > Magnoliopsida > Arecales > Arecaceae > Elaeis > Elaeis guineensis. The sequence goes on along the minus strand of NC_025994.2, from coordinate 2,357,319 downwards.
GTAGTAATATAAGAAAATTATTAGAATCATACTTAAAATGCTAGATGTAATTTGAAAAAAAATAATAAAAATTTTTATTGCAAAAAAAGTTATAAATAATTTATAAAAAATAGTAAATATTAAAATTAAAAGTTTACAAGAATGATGGATAGAGTGGGCTAAGATATTTTAGAATATGTGACTGTATTTTATCTAGTTTTATCATTAGTTAGTTTATAATTATTATATATACTAAATTTTATATTTATTGTATTTATAATGACATATTTAAAGAAAAATCTTGATTTTGTTGCTTGTGATCTTTGAAAATCTCATTTTGTTTTATTTCTTAGTTATACACATAAGTAATGAATACAAATTTAGAAAGGTTGATGAGCTGTTATAGATGAAGAAAAAGTATATGTGGGGTATGGGTCGAACCTACTTCAACCTGCATGTAAACCAAACACAATTTGATGCATTGACATCCCTAGTTTGAATCATGCTTCTACCAAATTTTGGTTGGTCTTCCATCCATTTTAGTTAATAAACAAAAGGAAAAAAAATTTAAAGGGTGACATGGCAGTAGATCAAGAAAAAATTTTGCATCCCATATCTGGGCTCTGGTGCTAAAGAGATCTGGTTCTATTTGCCGATGGCTCCATTGAGTCTCTTAGACAGGATCAGGCCCAAATTTAGCTCATTTTTTATGTAGTTCTCATTAAACCTAAACATAATACGAGTTCTATAAAATATAAATAAGTAGGACAAAATATGTGATATCTGAAAAATAGGCTAGGAAGTATTAACATTCTATGAAAATTTAAAGATAGATATGGTCCCAACCGTGTGGGCCATGAAAGAGAGCCGAATGAACTTGGTCACATACTTCCTAAACAACAATATCAGAGAAGAAAGAAGCAAGGTACTTTTTTGACCTCTCAAATATCATCATTTTTTGCATGAAGCCTTGAGTTAAAAAATTTGCAGTCAAATCCTTGAACTCGCTTTTAGTGAATCAATATAGTCCCGCCGTCTATCTTATCAGTTGGATCTGAAAAAATTTTATCATGCGAGCATCATATAATTACTTATAAAAAAGTTATAAATGAGAAATTCTTTTTTAGTAATTATTAGCGACGGAAGGAAATTTTCATCGCTAATAACATAATTAGCGATGAAAATAATCATCGTAAATAAAACTTTTTTATTGGAAAATTTTTGGCAGGGACTCTTAGCAATGAAATCCTATATTTTCGTTGTAAATAATATTTTTTGAGAAAAAATTTTTTTCAGTGAAGAATTTTTTTTTGATGAGAACTATTAGCGATGAAAATTTTATTCGTCGCTAATAAGCTTATTAGCGACAAAAAATTTGATTTTCATTGTAAATTTATTTTTTTGTTTAAATTACTGACGATGAAAATTAATTATTAGCGATGAAAATTTTCATCGCTAATACCCCGCGTTCCGTCATGTCCCATCTGAAACTCATTTTCTTACTCGTTGCCCCCCCCCACACTCACTTGGCATTCTCTTGCGTTCCCCCCCGGTGTCCCATGTCTCTCCCCCTGTCCAACTACCATCGCCATTCGCTCTGCTGTCGTCGTCGTCGTTTGCAAACCCGTTGCCAGCACTGCCATCGAGGTGAGTTTTATTACTTTTTTTTGGGGAAGGTTCGGGTCGGGGACGGGACCAGTAGGCCGGGGCCAAGGATGGCATGCCTGGGTTGAGGACGGCGGGCTGGGCCCATCACCGTCCCCAACCCGGCCCGAACCCCCCCCAAAAAAAGTAATAAAACTCACCTCGACGGCGGTGCTGGCGACGGCTTTGTGGATGGCGATGGTGACGATGGAGCGAACGATGACGGTGATCGTGGGGCCTGCGGGTCGGGTCTGATGGCTTGGGGCCTGGGACGGGTCTAGCGGGCCGGGGTCGGGGATGGGATGGTGGGCCGGAGCAGCGGGGCCTCGGGCGGGGGCCGCGAGGCTTGCTGGCTTGGGCCGCAGGCCTGCTAGCTTGGGCTGCAGGGCCTGCAGGTCGAGTCCGATGGGCCGGGGTCGAGGACAGAGAGGGTGGGTCGGAGGTCCGACGGGCCGGGGCCGGGGACGAGGACGGCGGTCCGATGCCGGCGGGCCGAAGATGGGGGCTTGCGGGGCCAGGTCGGGCCGGTCCTGGTTATTTTCGGGTCGGGCTAGGCTGGGCCGGGTTGTGACTGGGTCGGGCTGGGTCCGTGATGGGGTCGGGCCGGGCATGGTCATTTTCGGGTCGGGCTGGACCAGGTCGGGTTGGTGCGGGTCGTGCCGGGTCGGGTCGGGCTAGGGCGGGTCGGGTAAGTTTCATCCGAGCCAGGCTGGGGCGAGTCGGGTTGGGATGGGGCAGGTTGGGTCTGGTAGGGTTCGGGCCAGGCCAGGTCGGTTCTAGGTCGGACCGAGGCCTTCAGGGAAGGGTCTGGGGACGAGGACGGGATGGGGCAGGTCGGGTTGGGGCCAGGTCGGGTCGGGTTTGGGCCGGGTCAGGTCAGTTCTGGGTCGGCCGGGGTGGGTTCGGGTCGGGTCAGTTCTGGGTCGGGCTGGGGCCTTCGCGGATGGGTTTAGGGATGGGGTCGGGGCGGTCCGGCAGGTCGGGTGGGGCCGGGATTGGTCGGGTTTGGGACGGGTCGGGGTCGGGTCAGGTCGGTTTCGGGTTGAGACTGGTCGGATCGGACTAAAATTTTTATAATTATTGCATATTATTTTTTAGTATTACTGCTGAAATTATTTATTATTTGACTAATTATTTTTTCACTAACACAATGCACATTACTGTTACTTGTTATAATTAAATTATTTTATGTGTTGTTTTGTATACTGCTGAAATTATAAATAAAAAAATATTTTTATTTTAGAGAAAATTTTATTGAAATTTTTGATGAAGAAATTTCAATACAAAGTTATTCCTTTTTGATAAATTAGAAATTCATCTTCGAATGCACGTTCAAAGGTGGTACTTAAATTACATTGAGCTGTAGATTTTCGTTCAAATTTCAATCTTCATCGAGATCGAAATTTGGATATCTCATATTCAGACTTTTTGAAAAAGTAATAATATTATTATTGTTAATAGTTGATATTTCATTTCATTATGTAGTATTTCAGTAATTATCTATCCATTGTTCTCCGAATATATGGTGGATAGGGTGCGTAGGCACCATATCCACATCGTATACTTGGAGAACTATAGGGAGATACTGTCGAAATTTTTACGCAAATAAGATGAAATATCCACTAATAACAATAATGAGATTATTATTTTTCTGAAAGGGATAGGGCCACACCTGTTAGTAATGATTTGAAAAGGATAGAATCATATATTTTTACTTCATTAAGTTGATGTAACATATTTTCTGTGTTAATGTTTAGTCTGCATGTATTTTTTAATATGTGTTATTTGTATCAAGTGATCCGGATCTAGATCCGGGTAGGGATTTTGGTTGGAATTTGGAATGCGATTCAGTCCAAAATTTGGATCGGGATCCAGAATATCACTGAACCTTTTTTTGATTGTTAATGATTTCGTGTTTGTTGTTAGATGAATATCAACAAAAGTTAGATGAATGCTAGAGATATTTTTTTGCCTGAATATCGAAAAAAATTCAAGATTTCATTGACTTTGCACGGCATAAGGCTAACAATACTAGTCGGATAAAGTATCTATGTAAGAGATGTGTCAATATTGTATATCGTCACATAATACTTGTTGAGGAGCATCTGCTACAATATCATATAGATGAGAAGTATACTTATTGGATATGGTATGGGGAGAGTGATCCGAATGAAGTGGTGCACGACGATGATGATACTGAAGATGATAGTGATGCTGTTGGACCTGTCAAACATAGTGGTATTGGAGAATTGTTAGATGATTTACATCAAGATGCTTGTTCAAATGTATGTATGAATATTGCTGTATCTGAAAGCAATTCTGATCATGAACATAATATCCGACTTGAGGTAGAAGAAACTTTTAAACAGTTTGCAAAGCTTGTAAGGGATTCACGAGAGCCATTCTATCCAAATTGTATAAAATTTTTCAAGTTAGAGTTTTTGATAAAATTACTTCATATTAAAATCGTAAATCGATGGAGTCAGAAGTCATTTGATCAAATTTTAACATTGATTAAAGCAGCTTTGCCCGATGGAGAGAGACTTCCAAAATCATATTCTAAAGCAAAAATATACATGCAGAAAATGAAACTTGGCTATACTCATATACATGCCTGCAAAAATGATTGTATATTATTTTATAAGGATAATGAATAAGCAACTGAATGTCTGAAATGCAGTGAGCCTAGATACAAAACTGATATTAAGAAAGCAAAGAAGATACCTCAAAAGATTTTGAGATATTTTTCATTGATTCCAAGACTTCAAAGGTTGTATATGTCTACAAAGACAGCTGAAGAAATAAGATGGCATTATGAGCAGCGGGTTCTGGAGGAGAACATACTTAGCCATCCGACCGACTCTTTAGTGTGGAAAGACTTTGATGCAAAGCATCCGTACTTTACGAGTGACCCACATAATATCCGGCTTGGTCTAGCGACAGATGGATTTAATCCTTTTGATAATCTGAGTACCTCTTATAGCATGTGGTCTGTGATGCTAGTTGTAGATAATGTGTCACTTTAAAAGTGCATGAAAGAATCATTTATTTTTATGTCACTGTTGATTTGGATCTGAAAGCACCAGGTAATGAAATTGATGTATATCTATGACCTTTAATTGATGATCCAAAGAAATTATGGAAAAATGGGATACAGACATATGATTCTGTGAGTCGAAGTAATTTTAAGTTGCATGCTTTATTCTATGGACCATAAATAATTTTTGACATATAAAAATTTATCTAGATGGAGCACCAAAGGATATCTTGCATGTCCAATATGCAATAGGGATGCATCCTCCTTACATTTAAAGTACAGATGAAAAATATGTTTCATGAGTCATCGGTGGTTTCTTTCTGCTAATCATTCTTGGAGGATCCGTTATAATCAATATTTTGATAGTTAGTCCGATCGGCGTCCACCATCTAAGGAGTTAAGTGGAGCAAAAATTTTAGAACAATTTGAAGTCATTAGAATGTCCAATTTTAAAAAATATCAGATACTCGCAAGCGGAAGCGTACTGAGCTGAGCTGAATTGGACGAAGCGAAGCATCTTTTTCGAACTACCATATTCGAAGTAGCTACTACTTCATCATAATCTGGATGTAATACACATTAAAAAGAATATTTGTGACAATATCATCGATACTGTATTGAATATTTTAGAAAAAATAAAATATGGTACAAAAGCTTGCCTTGATTTGCAGAAAATAAAAATTTGATCGGAGTTGCATTTAGTTCGTTGAGGTGAGAGATTTTTTATGCCACCCGCATGTTATTCACTATTTGGAGGAAAAAGAAGAATTTCTGTGGATGGTTCAAAGATGGTAAAGTTTTCTAATGCATATGCTTCAAATGTATCGTAGTATGTTAGAAACAACGACGATAATATCTCCGGTATGAAAGTCATGACTCCCATGTGATGATGCAATATTTGCTTCCTGTGGTCATGCGTGGCTATTTGGATGGTGATGGTCCAACTGCATTGATTGAGCTGGGAGTGTTCTTCCAAGAACTGTGTTGTCAAAAATTAAAAATTAACTTACTTGAAAGATCAGAGAAGGATATTGTACTCATTCTTTGTAAGTTAGAAAAAATTTTTCCACCATCATTTTTTGATGTTATGGTGTATTTGACTGTTCATCTTCCAAAGGAAGCTCTTTTGGTTGGACTGGTATATTATCGAGGGATGTATCCTATTGAAAGGTAAAAAAATTATCGTGCTTTGTCATATCAATTATAAGATATAAATATATTTTAAAATTTAAATTTATTTTTGTTTATAGATTCTTATGCACCTTAAAAAAGTATGTGCGCAATAAAGCAAGGCCTGAAGGGTCTATAGCGGAAGCATATGTAGCTACCGAGTGTGTCACATTCTGATCGATGTATCTTGATGATATTGAAATAAGATTCAATCATGCAGATCGTAATGTAGATTTGAATGGAGTGACAATGAACTGACGTTGTTTATATTTAAACAAATGGTTCGACCTACTGGTGCAAAGAGATATGAATTTATGGATGTGAATGAGCTATCCAAAGTATACTTTTACATTCTAAATAATTATGAAAAAATTAAAGATTTTATTGAGTAAGTATCATCTTACCATACTATTGAATGATTAAGTAAATTTTTTATATCGATATAAAATTAAAAATCATAACTTCTTGCAGTAAGCACAAGAGTATACTATGTAGAAAAAATAATATAGATGCCGATGATCGACATAGGAGGGAATTTGCAAAATAGTTTGATGATTTTGTAAGTTATATTAGTAATACATTATTTATTTACTTATAAATAATATTATTTGAATTAATATAATTTTTTATCTTATGATGTAGATGAAACATAAGTATTTCAATAAAGAAGTGGGTACGACCGATGAGTTGCATGATTTAACATGTGATCCCGATTGAAGGATTAATCACTATACATCCTATATTATTGAAGGAATGAGATTTCACATAAGAGAGCTTGAGATGCAATGATGGATCTAGAATAGTGAAATTGCTATAACAGGATATGAAGGAGAAGAAGAGATTGATTATTATGGTGTACTAGTAGATATCATAGAACTGAAGTATGGTCCAGTAATTCTGTATTTTTATTTCAGTGTGAATGGTGGGATATTAGTAATAAAAAGATCAGTATTCATATTGATTCATAATTTATCAGTGTAAATCTTGCACGAATATGGTACCAAAATGAGCCGTATATATTAGCAACTCAAGCGAAACAAGTAATATATTTGAAAGATCTAAAGTATCGAGGTAATTGACATGTTGTACAAAAAATAATACCTAGAGGTGTATATGACATACCAACTTGATTAGAGATGGATAAAAATTTAGATTTACATGAAGAGAAAGCTTTTCAATAAGAAAAACAAACATTAGTCGAGCTTGTGGTTGATGAAGAACTTGTAATGGCACCTTTGAATAGGGCTGATCTCCCATCCAACGAAGTTGAAGCTGATTTTGTATTTAATCTTGATGAGTCGGAGGGCGACGATCCGTTCATAAATGATGATGAGATAGAAGACAACACATATATCGATTACTGTGATTCAGACGAGGATCCACACATCGAGAAAGATACGAATATTGATGAGTAGATCTATATTCTTCATTCAATTTTATCTTCCAATAATGGCATGCGATATAATTGTATTCATTAGAATATTATTTGATTTCTATTATTATTATTTAATATTATATTTATTTATATCTCAATTTCTGTAGATATGGCACCAGGAGACAGATGACGACGTTCACATTCACAGCTAGCTGCAGATACCTCGGAGGTTGAGGCACCTCCATCGATCTCCGTTGCCGCACCATGTTTACTGTCAGAGGGTCCTGCACCGACAGGTCCCAATAAGCCGAATCCCAATGTGGCGGGTCCCAGTGAGGCAGATCCCAATGGTATTAATTATTATACTTTATATATAATAAAATTTGATTCTTTTTTTTGGATCATACTAATGATTTATTTATTATTATTTTAGGTGAGTTCTTATCGATGGTGAGGTGAAGGCGAGGTCCATCGAAGAACCTCGCTCTGGAGCATTGGAGATGCGAGCACCCGGGATAGCATCTCCAGATCAAGATACCGGTCGGCTACACCAAACCCATTAGGAGATGGTGTGAGCCATGGCAGACTAAGTTGGGCATCATATGCCACAGTTATACTCCCATGATGTTCTTCGTTTGGCATCACATTCTACCGACTCAGAGAGATATTTTCTACACCCACTTACAAGTAAAATAAATTATATTATGAATATTTAATTTGTATAGTATTCTTCTAATATTTGTTATTGACAGGATATATTTGACATCGCTGATTTTGAGGAGGATCATGTGAGGCGAGCCATCGACACTCAATTATCGTTGCATTTCAAGGACTATCACCATGACATGCATCAGTATTGGTATTGGGTGGTGTAGGATCATGGGGAGGAGGCAGTACGGCAGCAACCCTATAATAGCATCACCATGGACGATTGGACTACCATATGCCGGCATTGCGAAGATCCGATATATTAGGTTACACATCTAAACTTTTTTTTAGAGTTTAATGACTTAATCATTTATTCTTAAATTAAATTTTTTATTTACTAATTTTACTGGTAATTTTATAGAGACGATGTGTCCAAAATACGATGATCCAGGCGAGACAGACTGTGCCGCATTGTGGGGGTTTGAAATCATTTGCTCATCACATGGAGCACATGATAGGTAATTTTTAATTTCTAATTAGCATATAATTCTCTAGTTATTTAAATTTTTTTTAGTTAATTCTCAAATTGGAGAGAGATGCCAAGAGTAGCGACTTCCTGGTAGGATCGATATTGACCAGCGGACCCATCAGCGACAGTCGGGAGAGTTGACGACGGGGAGCTAGGAGCACTTTGTAAGTTTTTTCAATTATTTTTCATTCGCAATCTGATTTTTATTATAAAATTAAAATAATTATAATTTTAATTTTTAAGATCGTATGACAGACACGAGATCCCAGCCTATCCCTGAGTGCTCGATCGCACCTATAGATGATGAGATCTGTGATCGGATGCTCGATGTGAGATCCTATTATGTTAGGGATTTAGGTTATGGGATCACTGCTCCCTCATCCTCACACTCATCTAGGATAGACATCCATTCTGTGTGCGAGGCTTGACTGACGGAGGTGCAGAGATAGGTTGTCGAGGATCGACAGCGAGCTCAGGAGTTGGCTGCACGCATCGACGACTATCAGCACTTTCAGATCTAGATGATGGAATGGATGGCACAGATGGAGCAGACGATACAGCTGATGAGGCAGTAGCAGGCCAATCTGAGCTCCACCATCGATCCGAGCTCCATCAAGCACTCCCCATCCCCAACTCGTTCTCTAGGTGTCGATATTTGATGTCTTATTGATGTATTTTTTTTTATTTTAAATATCTTATAATTTTAATTTAATATAATAAAATAATAAAATTTATTTATCAATTTATTATGTAAAATTTTTATTTTTATTTTTTTAATTTATAAAAAATATTATACATATAAATTTAAAATATATATTCATAATTTTTTAAAAAAATATGACTAAATTATTAGTGACAAAATTATTTTCAATAAAATATTCATCATTAAAAATATTTTACTAACATAATTTAATTTATCAATAAATATATAATTAACAATGATGAAAAATTATTCATCATAAATAATTTTTAGCGACGTAAATTTTTATCAAAAATTATCTTATTTGCAATGAAATTTCTCATCACTAATATTATTTAATTTTATTAATTTTTTATTAAATTAATAGTGATGAATTATTTTTATTATAAAAAATATTTTTTATGACGTAAATTTTTCATCGCTAAAATTTTTACAAATAATAGCGATAAAAATATTTTTATCGTTATTAATTTTTTATTTATCACCGACGGTTTCTTTCATCATAAATATCTTTTTTTAGATTAAAATTTTTTTCATCTTTTTTTAATGATGAAAAATATTTATCATAAATATCTTTTATTAGCGATAATTTTTTTTTATCATAAAATATTATCAACAATGAGATTATTTGTGATGAAATATTAGTGACCAAAATTTTATCGCTAATATGTATTAGCGATGAAAATCGATTATTAGTGGTGAAAAATTTCATCGCTAATAACCAGTTTTGTTGTAGTGATCAGATTGATCCAAACATCAATCAAATTTGATCGTCTATAATTCGGTTGAGATTGATCAGATCTATCTCTAGATCAGCTAGACACTGATCAGATCTAAGCCGACCATCTGTAGATCGATCGACGTTGAGCAGGTTGGACCGCCTTCAAATCAACAAAGCATCAATTAGATTTAATCATCTCCAAATCGATCAAATATCGATTAGATCTACCTCCAGACCAGTTAGACGCCACTAGATCTAGACTAACCATTTGTAGATCGACTGACACTGATCAAATTGGACTGCCTCCAAATTGATAAAGCGTCAAATGAATTCGATCATCTCCAGATCAGCTAGATGTTGATCAGATCTGACCATCTCTAGATCGATTGATGTCGATCAGATTTGACCATCTTCAGATCAGTCCACGTCGATCGAATCTAACCATCTTCAGATCATCCCAAACGCCTATTAGAATAGAATTCACAACCCTCTTAGGAAGATCTGTGCTCTATTTTTTACCATCACAAGTCAAGTAGATTGATTAACAACCTCCAGACTATCCTAGTTGGGCTCAAAACTGGGGGGGGGGGCATATGATCCAAACAAGGAAGAAGATCAGAGCATACCAGAATCCAAATAAAGGAGATTTCTAAATCATGACAGATTCATACTTCCTCATCTGTATCTCAAAATTTAAATTTTTGATGAGATCCAAATAAAGAGATCGCAACATCCAAATAAAAAAAAAGGATCACAGCATCCAAATAAGAAAAAAATCGTAGCATCCAAATAAAGAAGGAGATCGCAGTATCCAAATAAGGAATAAGATTATGAAAATTTTTTAATATTCAAATCATGATAGATCTATACTTTCTCATCAATATTTCAAAATTTAAATTTTTGGTGGGATCCAAATAAAGAAGGAGATATCAGCATCCAAATAAAGGAGATTATCAAATTTTTTTGATTTTTGAATCATGACAGATTCATACTTCTTCATCTATATTTCAAAACTTAAACTCTTGGTGAGATGCAAGAAAGGAAGGAGATCATGATAGATTAAAATTCAAACAAGAAAAAAGATTACAAAAATTCTTTGAATTCCATCCCCTAAATCATCATGGATCCATACTTCATCATCTATCTGAACAGAATTAAGGATATTCCAATAGAACAGGCTCTAAGAGGGAAAGACTCCCACAACTCAAAGCTTTCATGGCCAGAGACTCTCAAGTCCTCATCCATCATTCTATTTTCTTTCCTTCTTGCAGGTCCATAGGTCTTTGAGCACCCGAGCCGAGGTAAATATCAATATTGAGTCGAGGCAAATATGAAAATTGAGCCAAGGTAAAGCACAAGACTGAGCTGAGGCAAAGCTCAAGATCGAGCCGAGGCAAAGATTAAGATCAGGCCCAGGCAAAGATCAAAATCGAGGCCAAGCTATCATATCCAAGATGGAGCTAAGGCAAAGATCAAAATTGAGCTGAGATAAAAATCAAAATTGAGCTGAGGCAAAGATGAAGATCAAGCCGAAGCAAAGATTAAGACCGAACCAAAGCAAAGATCAAAACTAAAGCCAAGCTCCTGAAGCCGATCTCTCAAAAATCAACCTCCAAAGGTTGATCCCATAAAAGTGAGTTCCTAAAAGTCAAAAGGTCAACCTATTGAAGTTAAGCTCCTGGAGGCCGAGATGAAAAGATTGACTTAAGAATGCCAACCTAAGAAAGCCGATTAGAGGCAAACTAACTAAAATAGAGTAGCACAACTCTAAGCATCTATTATTTTATTATTATTATTTCAAATTTCAATCTGACTTAGGAATTAGAGGGTCTAGTCAGAGCCAATCCAGTAAGTTCTTTCATTCTTTGTGTGCAGATCCATAATGATATCGGCCAAAAGGCACTCCTTGCCCACGGGCAAGTCGAGTGGAGCCCTTAAGCACTCCAACCATCCAGGCCAAAGACCTCACTGACCAAGAAGTAAAAGATCCTTGAAGGCATCTTATTTCCAAATAAGAATAGCCATGAGAAGGACATCTCATTTCTGAACAAGAATTGCCACGGAAAGACCCTCGAATGTGCCTCATTTTCAAACGAGAATAGCCATGAGAAGGGTACCTCATTTGTGAATGAAAATAGCCATGGATAGATCCTCGAAAGTACATCATTTCTGAATGAGAATAGCCACGAGAAGGGTGTCTCATTTTTGAATGAGAATAGCCATGAGAAGAATACCCTGTTTCCGAACGAGAATAACCATAGGAAGATCCTCAAAGGTACCTCATTTCTAAACAAGAATAGCCATGAAAAGTGCCTCATTTTTTAATGAGAATAGCCAAGGGAAGACCCTTGAAGGTGCCTCAATTCTAAATGAAAATAGTTATGAGAAGGACATCTCATTTCTGAATGAGAATAGCCATGGAAAGATTCTTGAAGGTGCCTCATTTTCAACCAAAAATAGCCATGAGAAAGGTAGCTCATTTTTGAATGAGCATGTCATAAGAAGGGCACCTCATTTCCAAAACAGCATAGCCATGAGAAGATCATCGAAGGTGCCTCATTTTTGAATGAGAATAACCATGAGAAGGGCACCTCATTTCTAAATAAGAATAGCTACGAGAAGGGTGCCTCATTTCTAAATGAGATTAGCCATAGGAAGACCTTCGAAGATACCTCATTTTTGAATAAGAATAGCCACGAGAAGGGCATCTCATTTCTGAATAAGAATAGTCATGAGAAGACCCTCAAAGGTACCTCATTTTTGAATGAGAATAGCCATAAGAATATCACCTCATTTCTGAATGAGAATAGTCATAGAAAGACCCTCGAAGGTGTCTTATTTCTAAATGAGAATAATCATTGAGAATTATGTCCCAAAGCCAATCATCAGCCCATTGATGGTTAAGCTTATTTTGTAAATATATATGAATTGATAAATTAATAAAATTATTATTTGATTTTTTTATTACAAAGTAGTATACATCTTCTTAATGAACTCCAATATTATAATGAAGTTCTTAGGATTATCTTAATCAATATAGGAGGATATATCATTTAGTCCTTAAAATTGGTTCACGATCAAATGATATGCTATTATTAGGATGATAGCGATTATCAAGTATAGGTCGTTGTGTATCATATGCGTTGGTTGTCATCATAATCAAGAGGTGTGGAGACACTGGTATGACATACAAATGAGATATAGAAGTATATCTCATTGAATGTGACCAATTGCTGAACACTCTGCTGTCAAGAATAGCTCGCGAATGATATGCGTATAAGTGTCCCTCCGACTTGAGATCACCATGGTGACTTGCAAGCAACTTACTGTACTTTGTTGTCAGACTATCTAAATTTTTAATTTAGTGACGGAAGGTTTATGGATACAGTCAAGTATTTATAAAGTTGGTGTGTAAGATGAAATTGATCCCTCCGAATAAGTAGGAGTTAATGCATCAGTATGTTTCAATTCAGTAAAATCTTGGACAGGATAATTTATGTGATGGATTTGAAAGATTGAAACATAATGTGGCTGACTATTTTAGGGTCGACAGTTAAACCTCAAGTCATCTTGAGTATTAGGGTTAAAGAAATGAATTATACGGTAATCATATGCCAATAGGTTCATGAATGATGCTTTACAGTCTTTTAACCTATCCAGATGTTGGGTACCATTGCTAATAGTCACTTTGATTGGTATAAGAAGATTATTTTTATACTATCAGCTTAGATTTGAATCTATAAAGTCACACTCAAAAGAAGTTTCTAACTGATCATGTGGCTGATCAACGATTGAAAATCATTCTAAGATTTAATTATCAATTCGATTGATGATTAATCTCGTGCAAAAGTTGTAATAAATTAATTCACTAATTATTAATGAATTATAGGAGGATTGATTAGTGATTAGATTGTTAATTAACTTAATTTGATTGAGTATTAAAGTTTGAATTAAATCTAATTAAATTGGATTCAATTTGGTTTGACCCGATTGGTTATGAGATGACCTAATCGCTAAAGGTGTTCAATTTCTGATTCGAACTCAATTAATTTTTAATTTGATTAGAATTTAATCGAGACTATTTGCTACCTAATTGGATTAAATGATCTAATTAGGTCTAACCTAATTTGATTAGATCAAGAACCTAATTAGATAAGAATACAAATTCGAATTCGAATGGAACAAGAACACCTCTTGCACCACCTTTCACTGCGCCCTGCTTTTCTCCACATGTGAAAGTAGTTTTCACATGGAATATTTTATGTCCAAAAGGTGTGTGATGCCTTCTTCTGATCCTATTTGGATTAGAGTTTGGTTGGTTTAAGTTTGAATTAAAATTAATTTGAAATCAAACTTAAACCTAGAGTCCAAATTTTGTGGGACTCTTCCTTGCCACCGATCAGCTTTCTCTCTCACATGCAAATGATATTTGCATGAGTTTTTTGCACCAATCTAAGGTTTGTCACCCCCCTTTCTGAGTCCCTAAGATGTGGATTGAGTTTGGCTCAAATTAGAGTTCAAATCTGATTTGAATTCATGATAAGATCAAACCCTATTTGAACCTGAACCAAAACATTCAAACTCTATCCTCATCTTGATGGGACACCACCTTAAGAAGGGGTATTTTTTGTGTGCCCCATCAGATGAATTTTTGGTGTGAGAGAACCTCAAAGAGGGCATGAAAAATCAAAGAGAAGGTGTGGGCGTCCGTGCATGAGAAATCGAAGAAGAAAGTTCCTCTTTGGGCGTGAGATCAAGGGTGGGCTTCTAGGGCTTCCTAGTTCTAATTTTGTGAGAAAGAAAAACAAAAGAAGTTTTGTTCTTTTTCTTCCACACCATCTCCTCCTTGAAAAACTCCATCTTTTGATCTGGAGGTGTCTATTCGATCTGAAGAAAGGAGTCTCTATCAGCCATCCAGAGCCTTCGATGTGAGCTAGCACTCTCGAGAAAGATGATCTGTTTGGGACTTTGAGTGGACAACCTGTAGAGGCCGGATGCACTGTGTACTTGACATAAAAAAAAACCTCCTACCATGTTCATTAGTAGCAGTAATCATCGATCCGTGATCAGATAATGAGTTCTAAACTCATCGGATCAGATCTAACAGTTAGATCTAATTTAGGGCATCGATACGATCGATGCAGTCTTTTATATTAAATCAAATTTTTTTGTGTAATATTTTCATATCATTGATCTTTAGAAAGATAGTTTAGATATGATCTAAAGCATGTGTAAGAGATTAAATAGTTTAATCTATTGCTTTCGCTATAAAAATTTTAAAAAATGCATGCTTTGAATTGCTTGTTTTCCAACAATGGTATCAGAGCTTTGGTTTCTCATGACATAAATTTTTTACATAAATCTAATATAAATTAATTTTAATTATTTAGATTAGGTCTAAATAATTAATCTAGAATCTGAATAGTGTAGTAATCTAATTGGATAGATCTCCATAGCCATCCGGTCATAAGAGAAAGTAAGATTTTATGACTATCTCCTCTCATTCAATGGAATTTTTCTATGACGTGTAGGGGTGCTACATGATCTTTTCTATGAAGATGAATAATAAAAAGATTTTAAAATTTTATTTTAGATCTAAAATAATATATATCTTAGAATTGAAATTAGGATTTTGATCATTGTATGATTGTTTGTAAAAATATTTTATAAAATCTGAAACTATTTTTAAACATCGAACTCCAACCCTTGTCAGTCCAAAACTTAATTGAGAATGAAATGATCGAGATTTAAGAATCAAATATCTAAGGTATTAATTTTATAATTCATGGGTTAATCGGTTAGCTCGAGTCAAGTCCATTTAACTGGATTAGACTTAGGATTAGAAATCATTGATAATAGACCATATTAGTAATTGATCAAATCTAATTAAAAGTTAATTCTGATTAGGTTAATTTTTTTTGATCAATTCTCAATAGTTGTAGTTGGTCGAGTCCATGTCTTTAATTAGACTAAGATGGACCTTGATCGTAGTCCCATGGTCAAACTCAAATCTATAAGTTGATCAAATTGAAACTAACTAACCAGTTGGTGTCTAAGATAAATTTAACAGTCTTGATCGATGGTCATTAATTGAGAGCTACTCGTATAGATTAAGTCTATATAAGTTAATGGCATATCTCTTCCATTGATCTCACTTATCTGGCTAACATGGTCAATCATGTTTTGATTAGATCACTTAATGATTGCGGTCAACCCATGCTAACTAAAAAATCAGTATGACTAATTTAGGTGCCCCTAGTTCAACTTGTCTTGAGTCCTCTTTATGATTTGATGAAATCAGTGGGAAGATTTATGACTAGTTGGGTGGACCAAATTAAATCCAATCTTCTTTAATCTGACTTAATGAAGTCAGTGGAAGGATTAAGAATAATTGATCAAGTATTTTCTCATCTATCAATTCAATTAATTAAATCTTCTAAAATTATTAAGTCTCTAAAAATAAAATAATTATAGTGATGACTAGATCATAGCCTCTCATTAAGTTGGATAATAATGGATCTAATAGTTAGATGATCATTGGATGGCCCAAAGGCCTGGTGCTCATCTGCTATTAGAATTATCATTCATAATATGATGACTCAGTCGAGTCTCTCTTATGGGTGATCAGGATAACCTACCAAAATCGGATCTGACATTTGTGGTTAGATTTCTGAGTATGATGATATTAATGGTTGGACCTAACTAGACCTTTTAGTGGAGGTCAAAGCCTACTGTTAGGATCTTGGGATAAAATTAATTACTAAAATTTATTTGGTGAAATAATTGATTAAGAACCTACCCATAGGATGCACATGGGTGAGCTAGCCAAAGTTGGGCTCATATGCAATTGTGTGGATTCTAGTACCCACTAAAAAATTAGGATAATTCCTCAAATTGGAGGTAGAGGCTATCAATTCGACTAAAATAGTGGGAGAATATTTAAACTAAAGTCTATATCTTTAGGCTTAATCGATTCATATACTAATTAGGTTTTGATTTTTCTTTTACAGTTATGGCCACCAACTTGTCACTCCGATCGCTGTTAGACAGTGATAAATTGAGAAGATCCAATTTCGATAGCCGCTATCAAAAATTGAAGATAGTTCTAGAGTATGAGTGGATCTTATACGTGCTAACAGATCCGATACTTGAGGAACCCACTCTCAATGCTCGTGGTGCAGATCGAGATACTTACTTGAAATGGCTTAATGACTGCATCACAGTGTGTTGTATCATGCGAGTGGCCATGAACGATGAGTTCAATCGCAAATTCGAAGAAGCTCAGCCAGAAAAAATGCTCAAAGTGTTGAATGATTCTTTTGGCACTCCCGATGATGTTGAGCGACACAAGATCAATTGTACCATTTTTAATGTCAGGACGAGAGGAGAGGCATCGGTAACTGATCATATATTGTATATGATCGAACAGATCGAGCACCTCAGCAAGCTTATCTTTCTCTTGCACGAGCAGCTTGGGAAAGATGCGATTCTGAATTTTCTGTTGAAGTCCTACTTACCGTTTCTTAGTCATTATCAAATGACGAAGTCTGTAGTAAACTACCACGATCTGTTGGAGTTGTTGTAGACTATTGAGAAAGATCACCAGCTCCACAAGGAGATGGTGAATGTAATGGGATGATCTTCTTTAGGTAGACATCATGCCTTTAAGAAAGAAAAGAAAAAAAAAAGTGCCAAGTGCTGGGGGTCAGACCATGAAGTCTAAGTCCAAGTCCGATCAAAGTCAGACAGAGTACTTCTACTGTAGGAAGCAGGATCATTGAAAGAGAAACTGTCCTCAATACATTGCTTCTTTTGATCCGAGTAGGCCGAAGAAGAAAAAGTAATCGATTGCTAAGCAAGGTAATATATGATAACTCCTTGCAACTTTTCAATTTGTGAAACAATGATCTGGGTATTAGATATTGGTAGTCCTATTAACATTTATAATTCGTTGCTGGAACTTCAGATCAGTAGAAGATTTGAAGATGGTGAGAGATTTCTGAATATTGGAGATGGAAGATCAGTTCCAGTTCTAACTTTAAAAATCATCAAACTTGTATTCAATTCTTATATTATTGTTCTTAGTGATTGTCATTATTGTTCTAGTTTCTTATTAAATATAATTTCTATAGGCCTTCTGACCAAAAAAATTATGAAATTTCAATTAAAAAAAAAATTGTGATATCATTTTGAATGATATTACTGTAATGCACGGATAATTGAATACTAAAATTTATATTGTACCACGATCTAGTGTAATATACACATCAAGAAAATACCTAGGATAGATGATATTTTGGATAGCTATCTTTGGCACTGTAGATTGGGTCATATCAACAAGAATAGGATGAACAGGTTAATCCGAGCGAAAATCCTTAAGGACAATGATTGTGAATCATTGTTAACCTGTGAATCTTGTTTACTTGAAAAGATGATCAAACCATATTTTATTGAAAAAGATGAATGAGCTAGCAAAATTTTAAATTTTATACATACTGATGTATGGGGACTAATGAGCACAAATGCGAGAGAAGGGCATCAATACTTTGTTACGTTCATAGATGACCTATTTAGATATGGATATATCTACTTGATGAAAAATAATTCTGAATCATTTAAAATATTCAAATGATTCTATAATAAGGTAGAGAAACAAACTGGAAAGAACATTAAAGCTCTTCGATTTGATCGAGGAGGTAAATATATTTTCGATGAATTTCTGATATATCTAAAAGAGAATGAGATTCTCTCACAATGGACTCCTCCTCTAATGCCACAGCACAATAGCATCTCAAAAAGGAGGAATCGAATCTTATTGGACATGGTTTAGTCCATGATGGAGTTTTCGAGTCTGCCAATCTCTTTTTGGAGATATGCACTTGAGTCGGCTTGCTATGTACTTAATAGGATTTCAAGTAAGTCTGCGAATAAAACACCATATGAGATATGGACTGGGTATAAACTAGTACTCTCATATCTTAGGATTTGGAGGTGTCCGACTTATATCAGACGTTTAAAAACAGACAAACTAAGACCTAGGTCTGATAAGTATATCTTCATACGGTATCTTAAAGAAATCAAGGGGTATTACTTCTATCTTACTAATGAACAGAAAGTATTCGTGAGCAATAAAGTATACTTTTTAGAAAAGAAATTTCTTAATGAAGGAATTAGTGCTTGTAAAATTGAGCTTGATGAAGTTTGACAAGTAAAAGAACCGACACAATTTAGTGAACCCACAGAATCTGATTTGATTGAATCAAATCAAGAACCTGTTAATAATGCACCATTAAGGAGATCCGATAGAGTATCACGCCCACCGAATAGATACTACGATTTTTTGATCCGAGATAGGATTCTGTTGAGCTCGATGAGAACAACGAGGATCCGATCTCCTACATGGATACAAAGCAGAGATCTGACTCTGATAAGTGGCTAGAAGCTATGAAATCCGAAATGGAGTCTATGAAGATCAATGATGTGTGGATATTAGTTGATCCACTTGAAGAGATAAAACCCATAGGATGTAAATAAATCTTCAAAAGAAAGAAAGGTGTAGACGAAAAGATGGAGACCTATAAAGTCTGTCTGATTATCAAGGGGTATCATCAATATTATGGTATTGACTATGACGAGATGTTCTCTTCTATGGCAATGCTAAAGTTCATTCGGATCATGCTTGCGATAGCTGCACATCAAGACTATGAAATCTGACAAATAGATGTGAAAACAGCTTTCTTCAATGGTGAGCTGGAAGAAGAGATGTATATGATACAACTTAAAGAGTTCACATCCACAAATAAGTCCTAGATATGCAAGCTTCAGAGATCCATTTATGTATTAAAGCAAGCAAGTAGGAGTTGGAACATGCATTTTGATAAAGTAATCAGAACGTATGGCTTCATTAGGAATGAAGAAGAACCCTGCATATATAAATGGGTTAACAATTTTGTGATAGTATTTTTTATTCTATCTGTGGATGATATTCTCCTAATCGAGAATAACGTTCCTACATTACAAAAAATAAAAATTTGACTATCATCTCAATTCTCCATGAAGGACTTGGGAGAAGCATCCTACATCTTTGGAATGAAGATCTACAGAGATAGATCAAAGAGGATGCTTGAATTGTCCCACTCCACGTACATCGACGTCATGCTAAAACAGTTTAACATGAAAAATTTCAAGAAGGGCTATCTTTCGATAGGTTATGGAATTTCTCTCTCAAAAGGGATTGTCCGATAACTTCTCAAGAGAGAGAGCGTATGAGCAGGATTTCATATACTTCGACAGTGGATTCCATAATGTACACTATGACATATACAAGACCAGTGTGGCATATTCGCTAAGAGTAGTGAGTAGATACCAGTCTGATTCAGGGAAAAACTACTGGAAAGTTATAAAAATCATCTTTAAGTATTTGAGAAATACTAAAGATCAGTAACTTGTTTATGAAGAAACCGACTTAAAACTTATGGAATTTACAGACTCTAATTTTTAGTCAGATCATAACAATAGCAAAAGCGTGTCGAATTACATCTGTATCCTGAATGGTGGAGCAATCTGCTGAAAAAATTTCAAGCAGCATATCGTGGCTGACTCTACTTGCGAAGTGAAATACATCATGGCATCCGATGCTACGAAAGAAGCTGTGTGGTTACAGAAGTTCATCGACAAGCTCAAATTGGCATCCTCTCTCGATGGCTCTATTTTGTTGTACTGCGACAACACTGTGTTGCTCAAATGAAGAAATCAAAGTCATGTCAGTGCACTAAGCATATTCTATGCCGCTACCATCTGATCTGAAAGATCGTCGATCGAGATGACCTAAATCTTCAGAAGATTAACGGAAAGAAGAATCTGACCGATCCATTTACTAAAGCCCTCAGTATCAAGGAGTTCGAAGATTACTACCTGAAGATGGATATACGATACTGTACTGATTGACTTTAGGTCAAGTGGGATTTGTTGAGAATTATGTCCCAAAATCAATCATCAACCTGTTGATGGTTGAGCTTATTTTATAAATATATATAAATTGATAAATTAATAAAATTATTATTTAACTTTTTTCATCACAAAGTAGTGTACATCTTCTTAATGAACTTCAATTTTGTGATGAAGTCCTTAGAACTATCCTAATCGATATAAGAGAATATATCATTTAGTCCTTAAAATTGATTCATGACCAAATGATACGCTATTCCTAGGATGATAGTGATTATTGAGTGTGGATCATTGTATGTTATATGCATTGGTTATCCTCATAATCAAGAGGTATGGAGACACTGGTATGGTATACAAGTGAGATATAGGAGTACATTTCATTGAATGTGACCAATTGCTGAGTACTCTGCTGTCAAGAGTAGCTCACAAAGGATATGCGTATAAGTGTTCCTCCGATCTGAGATCACCACAATAACTTACAAGTAACTTACTATGCTTTGGTATCGGACTATCTGAATTTTTAATTCAGTGATCGAAGATTTTTGAGTACAGTCAAGTACTTGTGAAGTTGATGTGTGAGTCAAGATGAAATTGATCTCTCTGAATAAATAAGAGTTAATGCATCAGTTTATTTCAATTCAGTAAAATCTTGGTCAGGATAATCCATGTGATAGATTTAAAAGATTAAAATACAACATGGCTGACTATTTTGGGGTTGATAGTTAAACCTCAGGTCACCTTGAGCATTAGGGTCAAAGAGATGAATTATACGATAATTGTTGGGTTCCAGTGATGCAGTGGAATGTAAATTTTAAAAATTTTATATGTATTCAACTATTGAAAATATGTTTCACAATTAAACAGGACTACCAGAATATAAAATCCTAGGAACACCTTGATGATTACAATTAAATAATATAAGCATGTATATAAACAAGAGATCAGAAGTCAAATACTAACATGAAGACGAGGATCTGGTAATCGAGTGATCTCCATAAGACTCCAAAGTAGAAGTCCTCCAACGGTGATCCACAGGGGACTGATCAGGGCCCTTCTCAATTCAACGTAGTGCTGCAGCCATCTTCGTAAGTTCGCTGCCATTTATCCTTCGTAAGAACGGATTGTACCACTACTTTTATGACTTCAAAACTTCCACTAAGATGACATTAGGAACCATTCCTTACAAAAATCTCACTACCCAAACCAAATTTAGATGTTCAACACTTGAACAAACTAAATCTTAGGACAAGCAACAATTGCTTTCCATTTCTCTCTTGATTTTTTTTTTATTTTTTCTCTTCTTTTCTTATCTTTTTCTTTTTTAATTTTTTTTTCCTCACATTATCCCATGCCTAAAGCCCTCTGGATTGAGATTATATCCCATATGGGGCACCCCTTATATAAGGAATGAAGGGGTGCCATAAAATTCTCAAGGGGCGCCAACTCTTGGCATCCCTTATTCCTTACTGGTAAAATAAATTTTTAGCATGGAATCCAAAGGAGTAAGGCATGGAATAAGAAGAGTTTTACAAGCAAAAGGACTCTTCCTTTTCATACAAAAATCAAGATACCATCTGATGGTGCGTGGGATAATGGAATAGGCATGAATTCAAGAGTCCAAAATAAGATGGACTCTTCCATAATTCAATGCACATAAGAAAGGGCATCCCATTTATTTTGTGGCATGTGAGTTTCTTCTCAGAGAAGGACTCTTCCTTCTTTTCTGCACCCACATATTCTAAGACACCATCTAATGGTGCAAAAACCAAAGGAACGAGTGGAATATGGAAAGGAATTTAAGAGGAGTGGATGAGGACTCCTCTTAACACCTAAATAAATGTGGTGCCATATTTTTCTTTGATGTGGTGAATGGCATGGAGGAAGATAAATACAGATGAAAACTTTCAAATGGATGGGTTAATCAAAATAGGAAACCAAAGATTGAACCTAATCTTATTAGGTCAAGGCATCAAATTTGGGTTTAGCGTAAATACCTTTACACTGAACCAAATAGGAAACTTGGATTAATTCATATGCTAATAATTTAATTAACCCATTAGATTTATAATAAATCCAAATAGATTGGACCAAGACCAAATTTTATTATGTGTGATCTATTGGGTTCCAAATCTATCCAGTAGTGAAGCCAGACTCTTGACGTAATCCAAATCTGATCAGATTATGTCATTTTTAAGATTGGTAACATGGTAGTGTTCCGAGCATGCACCATTTTCTGTGGTATATAAGATACACCTCAAGATCTGAATTCAACAAAAAAGGGACACCTAGATCCATGCCCATTCCATAATATACAAGTAACCTCTCTACTCTTCTTATTTGTATCCTATAAAAATCATCCTTTCTCCTTGTTGTTTTGCTCAATTCCATCATGGGGGAAGAGGGCATCCATCTTCACCACATCACCATTAGAACCTCAAAAGTGAAACACCTTGCCAATTTGTATCGGGAGGTACATAGAGGCAAAAGAGACAAATCCTTCATTTTTTTTCTTCCCCAACAAATAAATGAAAAAATCTTGTCTGGTTCTTTAGATCTCACTCAACTACTCGATCTTTTATGGGGAGCCCTCGCTATGAAGATCTTATGGGGTGATAAAATGTGAATCTCTTAAGACTAGAATTGTTGTTGGATTGGTTAAAAACTGCTAACATGGTGGTTTTCTACAAAATTAGCTAAACTTGATAACTCAGGAGATTCAAATCAGATTTTGAAATTACATCAAAAAATAAAAATATAAAAGATAATAAAAAAAAAAAAAAATAAATTATTTCAAGTGTATCTGACACTGATTGGAGGTGACTCCAATACTTGGCCTCTTCAATAGCTGATCATAGTCCTTCATGGCATTCTTTGATAAAGTTATCTTGCCCATGTCCAGAGAGGCCATAGAAATCAAGAATTATCAGCTCCAAAACATCCTATGGGATCTGTAATGGAGGACCATTAGCCATGACCCCTCTTCCTCTCAAACACCTCTCTCTTAGCTTTCTCTTTGAAAATTTAACTTTAGGTCTCCACCTCCCCTTCTTCTCCACATTGCCCTTCCCCCCGTTCAGGCCTGTTTAGATGACTAGACCCAAAATCCCATAGAAATCATGGATTTAGGCTAATATAACTACTTAAACAAGATTAGACTAGGCCTATCTTCATACATACCTAGAGAACCATTGCAGTGGGCCAGCAAGCAAGTCTCTTTTTTTTTTCTCTATAGGATTTGAGCTAGTTCACTGCAATGGTTCTCGACATATTTATAAAGATAAGTGAGGCTAGATCCTATTTAGGTGGTTATATTAACCTAAATCTATAATTTCTATGAGATTTTAGATTCAGTTATCCCAATAGACCCTTAACCTTTTGCTCGACCCATACCTTAACACCAATTTTGGATTCAATTCCTCCTGGATCATCGTATTTGTCAGTGATTGGCCCCACCATGATACCAACTCTTCCATGGTTTGACTAGGCCTATTCCCTCACCAAAGCCCTCGACATCTCCTCCTCGCCTCCTTCTTCTCACACTCTCTAAACCACTAGTCCTTAAATCCTATGCCACTGGCTCCACCTCGCTATTATCCTGCCCTCTACATTGCTCCTCCTTTGCCTTCATTTTCTCAAGTGCCCTAGATGCCAACTAGACTATCTATGATAACCAATGCATACTATGCCCTTTTCAATCTTTCACCTTCACATGATCTATGCCATTGGCCACACCATCACCAACAAGCAAGCCTAAGCTTGCCCTCCAACTTCTTGTTTGCATGCCCTTCCAAGGTCCTACCATATCCTCGACAACTCCCTTGTAAAGAGTTGATCATTTACTCCACTGACTCTATTTCACCTAAATCACTACCCATCACTGCATTGGTGCCACCATCACCTGCATCAAGATTGCTTTTGCTAAAGGGTTACATCAACAATTAGTGCCAAAGTCTATCTCCACTAACTTGAAGTTTCTACCTTCTGACTACCAAACTACTAATGGTTAGATAGAAACAAAGAAGGACGATCGACAACCCGAGAGGTAGCTATGGAAAAGAGTTAAACTCTTGTTGGCATTGTTCTTTCATCATACCTTATTTCCTTTTACATTTTTTTTAAAAATTTTCTTGATGGGAGAAAGGATCTCATGTGCAGGTATTAGATGAAGGCCGGTGGGGCACAATGAAGGAACATGGCATGGAGTCATGGAAAATAGAAAGTAACATAGTACCATAGGAAAATTATTAGGCAGACTTAATATACCATGTTTTTGTAGAGTTGCACAATAAAACTTAGCCACATTAGCTAATTTAAACTTCTCCAACTTTAAAGATTAATCATGGTTAACTATGGTTAGAAGGCATTTAAAAAAAATTCCTAGAAACCATTCAAAACTTCAGACTCTAGTAAAAGTTGTGATCCAAATCTCCACATCACCACACCCAAGCTCATGCTAACGACTTAAAGTTGGAGGAGCACAGCAGGAAGTTAGTAGTGCTAAAGGTCTTCTTGGCCATCATTTTCTTGATGTTGACCTACTTTAGCAAGGTGCAATAGATGGAAGGCGAATCCTAGGTGTGGTTAGAGCCACAATATGTGTGCTCGGGTTTGTGGTGGATATGAAAATCTTGGCCAGCATAGTGGTGGAGAGAAGTGGAGGTACTGCTTACTAATGAGATGATTGGACATCATCCTCAATTACTACATAAATTTTTTTTTATTTTTTGAAAAATGAACATCACTAGACATAACACAATTAGGACCTTTCTCCATAATCATACTCTTTGAAGGAAGAGGAGTGACCATCCTTTCCAATATTGTCAGAATCTACTTGGTGAAGCATAGGATTGAACAGTATTATGATACAAAGGTATAAATAAGAGGTACATTCACTGACAATATTTAGAAATTATAGGATGAAAATAGCTTAGCAACCAATTAGTACAAGTAGAAAGGAGATCTAATTATATTGGTTCTATGAGGTCAACTACTAGGAGGAAGAAGATCAAGATTGCCTCTATGTTGGAGCCAAGAATAAAAGAAGAAGACAAACACCAAGCCATACTACTTGAGACGAAATAGAGAATTCTTTGCAGTTGGAGAGATCAAAAGCAGATCTAGAAGGACCAGAAACTTCACCATCCAGCTGCACTTTCTCAAGAGTGCCCTCCTTCTACCCCTCATCCTCGTCCATCTCTTCCTTGACCTTCTCCTCAGCATCACCTTGCATGGGGCAAGGTAGGTGATGTCGAACTTGGGGAAGCATCTTTGCACCTAAAGTTGGCAATCATAGAAACTGATGACATAGGAGTAAGCAACTGCCAAAGTATGATTATTTTGATAAGCTATGAAAGCCTAATTATAAGCCACCAAAGCTCAAAGGACCTTCTTTTTGGTCGAAGCTAATCATTTCTCGGCCGCCTCCTTCTACTCAGCCATGGCAGTCCAAAGCCGAGCAACCTTGAATTGAGCTTTCAAGCTCTTTAGCTTCATAGTGGCAGACTTTAGCTTGGCCCCCAATTTGTTTGACTTCTTCACCTCCTTCTAATCCTGCTTCATGTCCCAAGCATGATGCCATAATTTGTGATATCACTCATGAAAAAGTATAGTATTGGCAATGCCTTGAAAAAGGAAGATCAATTATCTGCAATGGATCACCATTCTAGAAAGCCTACAAGATACAAGAGATTTCTTACTATGATAATAGCCTAACAAGCCTTATCAAAAGGAGTCCCTACACTGTCATCTTCAAATTTCTCTTGATCGCAGGGAGAATGATACCTCTCACTAGCTCCCAAGCTACTTTTGGGTCTAATTGAGCTAAGGAAGAAGTCTTGATGGCCTAGTTTTAGGCCGTAAACCTCCACCTTGGTGGTAGAACATGCAAGAGGCATTTACAGTACTTCAGTGAGAGTAGGTGAGGGAGCCAGCAAGATCTCCAACTCTAGGTTTGCTCGGGGGGCTGTAGAAGTTTGGATGGGTTGATAGGTTGGGATGATGGTTATAGCTGCATTCTGACCGAAACAAGGGAGTGAGGACTTGCACAACCTCTTGGCATCAAGCACTGGGAGGTCTTCTACTATCATCTTGTAGTTGGCAATGACCATCTTCCTCACTAGCATTGTGTCACCATGTGTGCAGAAAAAAAATAGTCAAAAAAGTTAATAGCAACATAAAGAATAAGAGAAATTATTCTTGCTCAGGGGTCTACTAGGGCTCAGCCTAGCCTTGACAATAGTTTGCTCGAATAATAGCTCTCGAATAGAAGGAGCCTTCATATTGTACAAAGACTCTAACATCTACTGCTTAGCATCGAAAAGAGCAGGGACTCGATTCAAGCTTTTATTGGGGGTACCCTAGTAGGTATTAAATCATAATTTTTTTCATATAAAACAAAAATGAAGTGGCCCTTCTAGTTGTAAACTAAGGAATGACCATCGTGGATCAACTAGATCTTCTTTTCAGCTAAAATATACCATTAGCTTCTCTCAGAAGGGTGCTCCAAGCATGGAACAACTCGATCATAGGATGTATACCATGTAAAGATAGGAGAGAAAAATGATATTTGCTATGCATTGGGAACAAACTGGATGGCACCAACTGGAAACTATTCAGAAGGAGAAGCACCAAAAGGAGGAAGAGGGAACCTTAGCCCAGCCTTTAGAGTTTCTTTGTAAAGCCTAACTAGGGTCTGATAGCAAGCATTGGCCCCCTCCTCACCCTGAGGTAACCTAAAAAAAAAATTGGGAGGAACAAAATAACCCTGGTGAAATCAGTCCACATTGTCCTGATCAAAAAAATTTGGAGGAACAAATAATTTGGTCAAATCAGTCCACGTCATCTTGATCTAAGATGCACTCTTCCATGTCGAGACCAAATGTCTCCAATTTGGTGTCACTATAGCTATCAGAGCAGTCAAAGAAAGCAAATCAGCCAAATTGATTTGTCTAATGTTCACTCTCAAAAGAACAGCCATGGAAGTAAGCAAGAAAAAGCGAAGAAAAAAAAAAGCAACCAACCTACGATGGTGCATCGAAAGAGAAAAGCAAACAAAAGGGTGCCAAAAAAGCAAAGGAAGGGGGTAAAGGAACTAAATCTTCTTTAGGACAAAGGCCTCTAAAGGATGGATGGCTACTGTAGAATAGAAGAAGCACCTTAGGTATTCATCCCATTATATAAAGGCCTGAAGTGTACTGATTTCATTATCTGTTCATTAGCCTACCCATCTATGACTATGTCTAATCTCAACATTTGGTGGCTTTATGTTCCTATAGATCAATCCTTCTTCGAAAAAGGAATGATGGCCACTGTGAAAATCCTGCTCGTATGTGCAACACTTCAAAAGTGGAACCGACTTTGCAGAGAATGTTCCCAATATTGAATGTTGTATTTGGAAGGATCCAAAGCTGATCTAACCACTTGAATTTAGCTTAGCTACATCATTCAGTCATTGATGTGGCTACTTCTTTTGTCCAAGTGGAACAAGCACAGCTTAGCTCAAAAATGGGGTGCAAGTGATGTAGCTCGAATATACCATCCCAAAATTTTCGCTTGATAGCTTAACTCATCAAACCAGATAACAAAATGCATCCAACAAAATCAATGGTCAATCAAATCTCCTAATAATCAGCAAACTAATATAGCCTAGCATGATCTCAGTTCCCCAAAAAATATATCATGAACGGTGAGTAGATGAAGCAAGTGCTCAAATCTTAGCATGTCTGATAAGACATATCTCCACTATTCCATTCAATAGATAAAAAAAGAGCTCAACTGCTCATTCAATAATCTGATCATCTCAATCATGAAAATTCTCATACTCGTCTCTATATAAATATTAGTCACAAAGAACCCTCGGGTATGACAAAAGAAACCCCATACATACTACTTCTCTCTCTCATATCTTTCTCTTGAAACTTCTACTTGACTTAAGCACCGGAGGATCGCCGCCAGATACGTCGGACAAGGCCTTGACTATTTTCTATGGTTATAGATTCAGTTTCTTTGGTTACAGATACTACTCTCTCTCTCATATCTTTTATTTTCTCTTGAAACTTCTACTTGACTTAAGAATTGGAGGATCACCGCCAGATATAAGGTTACAGATACTACTTCTCTCTCTCATATCTTTTATTTTCTCTTGAAACTTCTACTTGACTTAAGCATTGGAGGATTGCCGTCAGATATGTCAGACAAGGCTATGCCTATTTTCTATAGTTACAGATTCAGTGAGCTTCCTCACCTCTATCGAGCAGAATAGCTCATCTGTCCATTCTTTTAGGATAGATTTTGAGCGACAACAATAGTCAGAGCTCATGGATGACAAAATGAACTTGGTGTCTATAAAAATTGAATTCATAAATGAAAACTTAAATTTTAAAAAAGTTCGGATAAGTATGCATGACGTTTTGATAATATTGCATATATATATATATGGATTTGGGTTCAAACTAATATATTTCAAATGATTATTTTCAATAAAATTATTTTCTTATTTTTTGATTTATCTAATTAAAATGTCCATTGCTTAGCGAGTTGTCTAGCTTGTTATTCGATATCTTATTATTTTTATATATAGATTTAGAGAACTCATTTGCCATGGGGTTTTGCCATGGGAGAGTGATCAAAGATAGGGTTTTGACTTCTCTAGCTTAGATTAAAATTTTATTAAAGTTTAATATAATAATGTTGGTTGTTATTGGAATTTTTGTAATCCATTAAATTTGGCTTTTAAGTTTTAAATTTAGTTAATTGATTAATTATTCCATCACTTGATTTAAAATATAATGATGGGATGTCTTGAATATACTTGCAGGAAGAGTTTCTATAAATATATAGCAATAATTTATTATAAAAAATAGATTATTAGTGATAGCTAATTGCCATCGCTAATAGTCAGTTTGCTGTCACTAATGCATGTTGTTGCTAAAAATATGATGAAAATAATTATATTGCTAATTATCATTATTAACAACGATAAATCCACCATCGCTAATAAAAGTAATTAATGATAGTATTAGCGATAAAGTTTCATCACTAATAATTTTAATTTTTTTTAATTAAACTGTTAAAAAATTATTAGCTACGGTGATTTCATCGCTACTACCATCATTAATAATTTTTTAATTTTTTTAACTAAAATTTTAAAAATAATTAGCGATTAAGTTTACGTCACTAATACTGTTGCTAATAATTTTTAATTTTTTAAAAAAATTATAATTAAATATTTTAAAATCTACTTTAATCATAGTAATAAGTAATAATATTTTCTAAAATCTATTATAAATAAGATAATAATTATGTAACACAATCATAAATATAAAATTAATTATATTATATTAAAAATATAAATTATATAATTTTACATATAGATACTACTTTACAAGTATTAAAATTACATACATATAAAAAAAAAATCATATACAATCCTCCTCATCATCCTCCTCATCCTCTTCCTACTCCTGTACATCCTTTCTAGCAGCTAGTGGATGACAGTCGGATGTCTCAACATCCTATAATAAAAAAAATAAAATATTATTAATAAGTTTTGATATGAAAGCGTATATATCGATATGAAAATATATATTTCGATATACTACTCTGATTTTCGAACAGATTATTCTTACATATTTCATTCAATGATACAGAGCTATAGACATCCCAAATCCATCATTTAGATGGTTAGATTAAATTTTTGCCTCATATATCTTCTTTCCGGACTCAAGTCTAAACATGTGAAGCTTCTAAATATAAAAATTTAAAATAAATAAAAAAAATTATTAATAGACTTACCGGCTGTAATGGCTATGACAACGAGCCCAACTAATTATGCAGATACACATCTTAAAAAATCTCAATGACTGTATCGCGGATGGCATCTCAGAAGCTTTAAGATTGCTGGCTCCAAAGCCTTTGCACGATCTCCTCCACATGTGCGTTAGTCCATATCTGGATCATCGAGCCCTAAGAGGAGGACATCGATGAAGATCTTCGAGCTGGTGGAGGGTCAAAGCTATAGCTGAATCCTATAACCTGGCTCTTACTCACCCCTCCAATGGCCTTGAGCGCTCGAGGTCAAAGAGGGGTTGAGAGAACGGATCCTTACCGTGCTATGATATGAAATACTCTATATAATCTACCTATATAATTTAGAAATTCATTAGTTCATATATCAGTATATATAAAAATTTAATAAATAATATTTTAAGTTGTTATCGTGATTTATGGAGAATAAGGATCTAAGTAATCACCATCCTCCTAGATTGGTGTGTGGCCTTTCATATTTGCAGCTGTCCTTGTGCATGACCCAACTGCCATATCTACAATAAATACATAATAAAATTAAATTAATTAATATATATATGATTAATTTAATATAAAATTAATTTAAGGATAAAATTTTTATCAATTAGTTGGCCACAACATGTGTGCCAACGGAGCCATTAGTATGCTTGATCGGATGCTGCTGGATGATCGATTCTATCTTGCCCTCTGTCGTCCACCAGAATACTCCTCAGTACTCCACTAGTCATAGAGAGCCTCTCATATGTCCACCCACATCTAGTAATCTATGTAAGACTTTCAGTCTGATGGTGATTTGAAACTGGAATGCTCTATGACAAACTATCGACGGCTATACAGCCCATCCTGAAACCTCCTCGTGGCCACCTCCTCGAAGGTCCAACGGTCGGCCTCCTCATCCTGAAGAGTCTCGAATCGATAATGCCCCTGCAAGTAGAAGTAATCGTGTATTAATAAATAGAATACAAACTTATCGTAAATTTAAAAATTAAATATCTTTGACTTACTAGGAACATTTCTCAGGCTACATAATAAGCCCCTGATGGCCAACTGAAAAACTCATTCACCGACCCCGGCATCAATCATCGGATGATGTTGGTAACCACACGAGTTACCCCAAGCTTCGTAAATGTGCTGCAAAATTTATTTTAAATAATAAATGCTAGACTCTAAAATGGCTAAAAGTTAAATATATTCGGTGAAGATATATAGTGCTTACATACGGTTCTGAACGTGGACGAGCTCTCTATCCTCCAATCGAGTAAGAGGTGTTGTGAGTCAGATGGGTCCTTTACCATGCCGCTAACTCTGAGAGTCGGCTGCGGCTCTGTGTGACTGTGGGGTCACTGGTGACCCCATATCGTTCGAATCTGAGAGTATCAAGATATGATAAAAAATATTATATTAGATAATAAAAGATAAAATAATATAAATAAGAATATTTAAAGTATTAGAGTTTACTGTATAGTACATGTGGTGCAAAAGCATGCAGGCTGACGACATGAGAGCTCTCTCCTCGACTGTGATGGCTTCGGCCTCGAAAAAATATGATCTATAATCTGTGAAAATAAAAATAACTATGTATCATATGGATTAGCTGTGTACTAAAATAAAATAACTATGTATCATATTTATTTAATTATATATTATGATACCTTAACTTTATACCAGCGACAACACATTATCATGTACTGCTGGATGAGAATCATTTCTCTGCTAATATATTGCAGATGCTAACTAACAATCTTATATAACATCATTTTTTGGGCAGTTCTCCCAGCATATTATGCACATCTGGCTTCTTTTTATGCTCGGTATTATATAAGCGAGGAGCACTACTTATCGATCTCTTCAGATGTTTGGTACCCTTCAGATTCTTCATCTTATTCTTCTTCTTCTTTCACTTCTTTATCTTCTTCCTCTTCTTCCCCTTCTTGGATAGGATTGTCCTTTAAAACAAACTTAGAATTATCTACCTCCTCATGTTGGCCATTACGTAGAAGAAAACCTGGAGCATCTAATTCTACATCTATGAGACTGATGAACTCCAGATATTTCATCCTCTTGAAAGCATTCTGGTAAATGGGGCACTTCTTCTTTTTCGAGCATGTAATGAATGGCCTGAGATTTAATTTTGCATACAATCCACCATTCTTTCCTTCCTCTCTCCCTTGATGGGAATGGAGTATAATATACTTGAACAGCTTGTTGGGCTAGCACAAAGGAATCATTTACATATGCTTTTGATTCATGGATTTACCTTCATACAATTATCGGTATCAAATCATCGGTACTTAAATAGAATGACACTATTACCTCCAAGGTAAGTCAACCTGATCACTTCTTCGAGGATTCCATAGTAGTCACTCTCCACCTTTGCCCATCAACTATCCTTTATACACATACCATTATTCATTGTACTCTTATGATAACCATATTGCTGCATGTGAAATTTGAAATCATTTATATTACAGCCATTATAATATGTCACGTACTTTGTTAGCCTGTAACCTAATGATCTTAGCTTCCTAGGTATGGATTCGCCCCCTTGCATGACCTGCATATTATAAAAGAAATAAATTAGAAGAAATTAAAATAAATAAAATGATTATGGTTTCTGACCAGTTGATGGAATCAATTTGCAAAGTTCTATGAGCGTTGAGTGAAGATTTCTTTCTCGCTTATCATCAGGTTGTTCCGTCTCAGCATCTCATCATATTGCCTATACATGCATAAGATAAGTATAAGATAAAAAGTAATTAAAATATTGAGATTGTGATAGATACTCAATATATGGGTAGATCTCTGTGTAGTTTAGCAAAATATATGTCTCTGCCTATCGAATTGTAGTATCAGTTAATATTCGATGAACCTCATGCCCAAATTCACGAGTGAGATAGATAAATATTGAGATCTCTGCCTCTAATCCCTCACCACTATCATCATTTCGACCCACTTGAGTCAGCTTTGTCTACACATTGGGGTTAAAGTAGTGTCAGCTGAAATTAAAAATTTTTTCAATTATATAAGCCTTCATAATAGAACCTTTGACTCTTGCCTTATTTTTCACTTTCTTCTTGAGACTGTGTAGGTATCTTTCAAATAGATACATTCACCTGTACTACACAGGTCTCCCCATCGTAGCTTCATATGCTAGATGAATCACGAGATACTCTATGGAGTCGAAGAAACTAGGAGAAAATATCTTCTCCAACTTGTATATAGTCTCTATACTGCTAGCCTCAAGACTGGAGATGTGATTGGTAGATAGTTCGGTAGCATAAATATCTCTGAAGAAAAAACTAAGCTCAGTCAAAGAACTCTATATGGAGTTGGGAAGAAGATTATGTCAAGCCAATGAAAGTAATCGTTATATGAAGACATGACAGTTATGGCTCTTCAGCCTATAGAACCTGCAATCTTTGACATTGATGCACTAAGCTAGATTACTTGCATAACCATTTAGAAATTTAACATTTTTACACCATTCACATACATCCTTCAACTACTCTCTTGTTAAGGTATAAGATGCTTTCGACTTCAAAAATTTTTCAGGTGACACCTCAACCAGCTCTAATAGAGACACTTGCATACGTTCTTCATATCTGCTCAAACCTTAGGATTGTCCTTCGTCTTGCCCTTGACATTTATAATAGTATAGAAAATATTATCAAATATATTTTTCTCAATGTATATGACATTAAGATTATAATGGATCAAATTGATCAATTGGTACGATAACTCCCAGAAGATGCTATGCTTCATCCAGTTATGAGTTCCACCAAACCCTCAAGGTTTTGCTTATTAAATAGTATGTCAAACTGGACTTCGTCTATTTGGGATACCCTTTGAAACACTTCCATACCATTGAGATGTGGGGTTGCATGATTTTTCTCTATCTTATTCCTCTTGAAACTGTCTCGCTGCTTTCGAAAAAGATGATGCTTGGAGAGAAATTGATGATGACAATCAAACTAGCAAGGCTTACAACCATGCTCATGTTGAAATAATTTTGTATTCTTCATACAATAGAGACATGCTAGCTTCTCATGAGTGCTCCATCCTGACAGTATTTCATAAGTAAAAAAATCACTAATAATCTACATCAATGCAACCTTTATTATAAAATTCTGCTTCTTCAATACATCAAATGTACATATGCCATTGGACCATAAGAATTTCAGCTCATCAACAAGAGACCTTAGATATACATCAATGCTTCTACTAAGGTGCCGTGGTCTAAGAATAACTAATGTAAAAAAGATGTTATATTTTTTTATGCACATCCCAAATGGCAGATTGTATGGACTAATAAAGATTGGCCAACATAAATAAGGAGCCGCTGCATGATTGAACAGTAAAAATCTATCCGTAGATAGATCCAGTCAGACATTGCATGATTCTTGATCAAATAAAGGGTGGCAAGCATCAAATTTCTTCCATGCCTCGCTATCTGACGGATGACTCATCAGATCAGTGTGCTTGTGAATTTCTTCTTTATGCCATCTCATCTGTCCGACAGTACTTTTAGACAAGTAGATCCTTCGAAGTCTAGGAGTGAGGAGAAGGTATCAAAGAACCTTATATGATATATCATTCTGATTTCTATCCTCTTGTCTCAGCTTAAATCGGCTTTCACCGCATACGTCACATATACTCTTCAGTTGATCCTCTTTATAAAAAAGTGTGTAATCATTACGACATGCATTTATCTTCTCGTATCCCATGCCTAACCCTTTCACCATTTTCTTTGAAGTATAAAAGCTCCCAACAAGCTTCTCATCTTTTGATAGTATCTTCTTTATTATTGCTACCATCCTATCATAACAATTAATTATCATATTAAACTCAGCCTTCAAGTCTAACGACTCTAACACAGCTGATAATACAGTGTATGCTTCATATCCCGACCACAGTGGTTCATAAGCATCTTTCAGTATACGATAGAAATCATCGCTGCCAGCTTCTGGATCATCCTCCATATCTCAATTAAATTCAGGACCTACTACATCCATAACCATGTTTATTATTCTGTCTGTGTCCTTGTCCTACTGAGGATTTCTAACCCTTGCAATTGTCTCCCACATCTCCCTATGTAGGTACCAATGCTTGTAATTTGGTATAAATCCACTCTTATATAAATGAGTAATTATTGTATCCCTATCAAGCATTTCTCTATTGACATATCTCTTACAAGGACAATGAGGCCATCCTTAAACTAAGAGTGCAGCATTCTCAAAAGTATAATCACAAAAGTATTTGACACCCTCTTTATATTCCACAGAAATTATCCCCTTGACTACTCGATGGTCCATCCAACTACGGTCCATGGCACACTATCTAAGGATTCTGCATATACAAATACAAGACAAAATGCTTGCCAAATATTTTATCATTCAAAATGGCTTATATAATAAATACATCCTATCATCAACTAATAGGTATAGAATGTTCTATCCCATTTAGAAATTGAATTAATTCTATAAATCAATTACAGTAATCAAACGACACGCAATAGGAGCCAAAAAAAATTTACAGTATTTTTTCTTAGTTTTTTTTACACGCTGAAGATGTGTGAGGAGAACTAAAGAAAAATATTGTTTGAAATTTTTTTCAAACCCTCAACATACCGTTTGATAACTGTAATTATCTGTAGAATTAATTATAATTTTTAAACTATCTAAATTAGACAATCAATTGATCAATGTACATAATTCTTCAATCCATATAAAAATATATAAATATACGAATACCATAGAATATGTACATTAATCAAAAGATGGATCTATCATTATATGCAATGCAATACTTTTAAAATTTTTAAAATACTATTTTTAAGTAAAGGATATCATTGCAAATGGAGACGGTCGGTACGCGCGTCCCGCGCATGCAGACTTGGAGCATGCCAAAATGATTAGGCTGTATAAGCATACCAGCATGGCATCCAAGCAAATTCCATCTTGGAGGTTCCAAAGTACCAAGCGGGATTAGAAATAGGGTTGAAAACCGGCCAGGATGGGTCAGGCCATACCCCTCCTTGAGTCCAATCCAAAAATTTTTTTCGAACTTCAGGTCGAGCTTAGGGTCTAAAATCCAATCACTAAGTTGCTCCGACCGCCATCAAAGTAGATGAGCAGGCAAAAACCAATCCGATGAAGACAGTAGGGCTACTCTCGTCAGAAGACTTTCCAAAATAGTTTCATCTTCCGAGAATAATATTAATTTAAATAATATTATTAATAATATTATTTAAATTAATAATATTATTAATTAAATATTATTAATATTTAAATTAATAATATTTAAATTTATATATTATTAATTTAAAATTAATTAGATAAATATAATTTAAAATATTAAAAAATTAAAAAGGTGGGAATGGGTTGTGGTGACGGTGATGCTAAAAATCATCCGATGGCTCTGACAATGGCACAGGTCTTATGGTGGGTTAGTGGTGCGGCACACCGACGGCTGGGCATCTGAAGGGGAGAGGGCGGGGGAGAAGGGGGAGGCGACTGCGAGTTTGGTCCGACAAGGGGAGGGGCGAGGGGAGAAGGGGGAGGCAGTAAGGGGCTCAATCTGGCAAGGAGAGGGGCAGGGGGAGAAGGAGGAGGTGGCGGGGGGCCTGATCCGATAAGGGAAGGGGCAGTCTGGCGAAGGAGGAGGCGGTGAAAGCCCCGATCTGGCAAGAGGAGGGCGATCTGGCAAGAGGAGGGCTCGAAAACATGTGATCTAGCGAGGGGACATCGGATCGAAGGCGAGGACGGTGGCACAGGGGCTGGGGGGAGGAGGTCGGGGGCTCCGACGGCATGGCGGGGGAGAAAGGAGATCGGAGGTGCGGGGAGAGGAGAGGCAGAAGGCGATCCGACAAGGGGAGGGCTTGAGAACACGTAATCCAATAAAAAGATATCAAATCGGAGGTGGGGACAGCGGCGTGGGGGTTGGGGGGAGGAGGTCGGGGGCTCCGATGGTGCGGCGGGGGAGAAAGAGGACCAGAGGCGGGGGGAAAAGGGGATGCGGGGGGGGGGGCGAGGGGAGGCAATCAGAGATTCGGAGGGTGTTTTTAGGGCACACTATTAGCAATGGCTAGCTTTTATCATTAAAGTCATCATTAATAGATATTTTTAAAATTTAAATTTATAGCGATGGCTTTGCCATTGTTAATAAGTATTTAAGCCATCGCTAATAATTCACCGATCTTTTAGCGATAAAAAAAATTTTATCGTAATATTCGGTCGTTAAAGCCTA
Organism: Elaeis guineensis; assembly: GCF_000442705.2. Lineage (NCBI taxonomy): Eukaryota > Viridiplantae > Streptophyta > Magnoliopsida > Arecales > Arecaceae > Elaeis > Elaeis guineensis. The sequence continues at coordinate 2,319,520 of NC_025994.2, read as the reverse complement.
ATATTAGCGACGACAGTTTCACCGTCCCTAAAAATCATCGCTAATACTTTATTTTTTTATAGTGATTATTGCATTCGTGGTTTGCAAATTTGGGCCGGAGGCATGACACATATTTTTCTTTTAAGTTTTTCTAGAATAAAAACCGGAAGGCAACAAGCTCTTCCCAATAGGAATGCCACTATGCTAGGTTGAAATTTGACTTCAGAAACTTGACAGGAAGCAGCAGATAATCCAAATCGTATCGGAATGCCGGAAAACCATCTCTCTCCTGGTTGACCATTTTCATCGGTCTTTGTTTTCTTCCTCATATTCATATTGAGGCAGGGTTTTATAGGACAAATAGTATAGATTTAGAGAATCGCAATCGCAGATGATGGTTGTTCAAGTCAAATGATTGCAGGTACATAAGGTGCCAAATATATTAATATTTTGTGATGACTCATACAGGCAATGCAATGGGGGACTAGATCAAGTGCGTAAACATGGACTTGAAGAGATCTAATCAAATCCATCTTTCTCGAGACATGTCGGCGCCACAAAATGTGAAACCAAAATGAGAAAAAAAAATGGTAAAAATAATGTCTCCAACTCAGCCAAAAATGTTGACTACATATGGAGGAGATGTTGGGAGACACCTTGAAATCCGCCAGGAAACAACTCGGAACTCAATTATGAGCATCTCCTAATTACCTGTAGGCACGTCTACTACTGATTGTCCTTTTCTAGGGCTAGCCACCAAGAAACATATGGTAGCCTGACCTGGATATATATACTTAATATAATATTCTAAGTTACCAATGTCTCATTGCCTTCAAATTTAGCCGGATGCAGTGATGATTGCTAAAAGGTAAAACCAGAGATCGACAAGAAGATGGTAGTCACAATGTCGAATAAAACAAAACAAATAAACCATCCCTGAAATATTTAATGAAAAATATTAACCGTATATGATGCACAAAGATTAAGAGAATACGTCAAAGTGAATTATACATGTGATGAGAGAGACCTTACATTATAAGCTTGTGTACAGCTCCCTTTATATTCACTAGCATCATGAGTTGATGAATCTCTGCACAGCGACTACAGATGGCATGCGTTATAATCGCTATGCGAGCTTTGCTTCCTTTACGTTAGGAGAAAAAATCTCTATGCAGTAGTGAATGGCAAATGGATGGTTACACATACGGGTTACATGCATATACAAGCACGTTAAATATGCTCTAGTTATCATCAAATTCAAAAAGCATTATGAATATGAAAATATATGATATTTAAATTAATTTAACTAGGACCATTATGTTTACCCAATAATTTTCTCAAAATGGGTGGAAACCCGACGTTTTAGTGCTAAATCACCATCATTTAGTGATTTTTTAGCATTTGAACTGCCAACTTTATTTTCTAATGGTTCAGAAAAAAACTATGGAGTTCACTGGGGAGAAAGGAACTTCTCCAACCGTCTCAATTCGAATTTTTCAAAAAAAAATAAAAAATAAAAATAGAATCTATGTCCCTTTATTTTCTTTTGATCAATAAGGAATTGAAATACATAGATTCTATATATACATGAGTGACGAGATCAAATAAATCAGATCGAATTTTTCTTCTAGCTCAAATGGGATTCAACTTTTCTAAAATAAACATGGTTAGTGAAAATAAATATAGGAAGTAGATCTTGGCTTCTTCATCATTTTTTCCTCCAATACATCCATCTAATTCTCTCCTAATTAGAAGATGCACTCAATCAAAACTTTTTCTAAAAACAAAATTTTTATTTGGCTTGTCTATTTTGGAGGCAAAATGATAAATTTTGTTTTTATTGCTAGTATATCATATCCTTTAAAGTGGAGTTTGAAAAATTATTCAATTAAAAAAAAAATAAAATCATTTCAATCGGATATCATTTGTTAAGTAATGTTCTTCAAAAATTAGACATACAAGTTAGCTTCTCAATACGTCCGATCTTGATTTTGGATCCCATCCAATTCTTTCCGTATTAATCAAAGTATTTACGTTGAGTCTCGTGATCTCTCTAGATTAAAATGTGAGTTGAAGGAATTTTAGGAAGGTTTCAGTCGAGACCAAGCATTTTGCCTAATTTTTGTCGAAGTAAATTTAAATTGTGTTGGATCCGGAGGTGTCAATTAATTTGGACGCATTAGGAAAAGAATCTTTATGAATTTTGTCTGTATCGGAAAGGAACACAACAGTAAGATCCGTATGGATTTTAATAGGTTGACAGTCCACAAAGCAGGAAAACTTTAGCTGCAAACCTTCACACAGCAGAAGAACAATCTTCTGTTTTCAATCTTTTTGTTCTTTCTTCAGTATTTATATATTTAGTCTGCACTTCCTGACCAAATGATCGTGACCATCATAATTTTCATCATCCCATCAGTGGTTGACAGGTGCATGTACTCCTCCATATGCTTAATTAATATGTGACTCTACTGCACCACCGCAGTTTTCTAAACAACGGCTCTCCTAATAAACCAAAAAAAAAAAAAATGCTGTCATGGTCTGCAACAAGATGGCCCAACATATTCGTACTCTCCACGTCTAGGATGGAGCCCACGTTCACGCATATATGTGACCTTAAAAGAAGAACGAAGAGAGAAAATAATGAGAACTGGGACTTAAAGCTTGCTCAGCAACGATTCAATTGCTTCCCCCTTCTCTTCTCCTACATCCTCCTTGATCCTTGGCATCCATCTGGGGTCATGGCCAGAGCTAGCACAAGGCTGGCAAGTCTCTGCCTCAACCGGACTGCCGTCCTGACTCGCGCCATCACTCGTTCTCCAAGGTCCGAGTCAAAGACTCTATCAGCGATGCTGGAGAAGGATTCGAGCACTGGAGGTAAACAAACGACTGTGCTCGGTAGGAGAATCATGGTTCTGGTAGACTCAAAACCAGAAGCAAAGGGAGCTTTGCAATGGGCACTGTCTCATGCGGTTCAGGGCCATGACACACTGGTTCTTCTTGATGTCGTGAAGCCAAAACATGGTGGTACGTAGCTGGATACATATATATGATTTTGGATGGATGGACAGATGGCGTGGTAGATGTTTTGCAGCATAGAAGTTAATTATCTTACTTTCCTTTTGTTGTTGTATATATTGCAGGTAATCGATCTCAGAATGGATTGAATCCTAGGCGTTATGAACTGCTCTATGCTATGAAAAATATGTGTCAGGCTAGGAGACCAGAGGTCAACATTAATTTCCTCCACTCATTTGCTTGTTTATTTTCTTGACTTCTCTTAATCAATTCTATGAACACCATCGACACAAAGCTATTATAATTTATGGTTTTATGAGCTGTGAATGAAAGGAATACAATACACTTTCTCACCCAGGCCTCATTATATGCCAACTGCTTGTTCCAATGTTTTAAATATAGAGGTTCACCATTAAAATATTCATTTGAGTAGTTAATTAGTGGGCTTATTGTGACAGATTTTTATTTTTTTCCTTTTCTTTTTAAATATATCGTTGACAGCATCCAACTGGAACTTGTCAGCAGGTTAAAGTTGAGGTCTCTCTAGTGGAAGGCAAGGAGAGAGGGCCAACGATCGTGGAGGAAGCCAGGAGACAAGAGGTTTCACTTCTAGTCCTGGGACAAAGGAAGCGTTCGGCGACATGGCGATTGGTGATGATGTGGGCGAGGAATAGGGTCAAAGGCGGGGTGGTGGACTACTGCGTCCAGAACGCTTCTTGCATGGCTCTGGCCGTCAGGAGGAAGAGTAGAAGAGCTGGAGGGGGATATCTAATTACTAATAGGCGCCACAAAAATTTTTGGCTTCTTGCTTAAAGGGATTGCTTGCTTCTGTTATTTGAGCTGGGAATGTGGTTAATCGTTGTTAGAGAAGGACACACTCCAAGAGTTTTGAATGGGTTAAGAACTCGTAAATTTTTATTGAACTGAAACTCTCTTGAGTTGTACAAACGCTGCGGTGCACAGGACTTAAATGGAATCCTTTTACAGCATGGTAGCTAATTAAACTAACGTGAGCGGCCCACTTCCGAACTTTGCAAACTATTACCCAACGAGAAATTCTTGTGCACCGTCAGCGGCGCAGAACCGTCCACACCATACATGATGATTGACTTACGCATGGGGTTGAAAGATTTTTTTTTTTTTTTATTTGTCATGCTCCGGCATCATGTACGATGCATGCGGTTCTGTACCACCCACGATGTACAAAGAATATATCCTTAACTAATAAAGACACGCTAAGTAACTTCTAAAGGCTCTCTTATTCATGTTCTCATCTCGCAACTAAATAATTAACGGTAACATAGATAAGTGGAACAAACAATATATATATATATATATGACCCACATTTGAATTAATCTATAATATTACCACACCCACCACCTCCCACTAATTCAAGGAGGGCTTCAATTCCCATCATGGACCGGATCTTTTTGAATTTATTTTTCAATTTAATTTATAATATTATATAACAGAAGGTATTATTTAAGTTTATTGATGAATAATCGATGTGGGACTAAATACATGCCTACACAGGTTCTCCATACTCACTTTGTTTAAGCTCTAACATGCTTATAAGATTAAAGGTCTAAATCTATACAAATTTATTCATAAACATTATCATTAGCTCGTATTCAGCTCTAATGAACACGTACTACAGTATCTCCTAGTTCATATGGGCTATAGACTACATTGGCTCAAATACAATTTATAATAATTTAAGATCTCATCTAAAAAAATTAGCTGAAAGGTAATTATTTGGATTTCTTGACCATATAAAAAAGTATAAAAATCTTTTTAGTGAACGACTAAATACATGCCCTGCATTATTCCTCGCAGCAGCTCCACTACTCCTTTAGTAATCAGCTCTCTAATAAAATGGTGTTGCATCTCTATGTGCTTGGTCTTGCTATCTAGATTGGATTTCTTGGACAATGTAATTGTAGATTTGTTGTCACAAAAGATCATGGTTGGTTCTTCTTACTTTAGCTTTAAATCTTCCAATATTCTCCTCAATCAAACTACATGACATGCTGTAATTGTAATGGCAATATACTCAGATTCTATAGTTGACAAAGTTGTATTTAGCTACTTTTTTGATGCTCAGGAAATGGCTCCCAAATCAAGGCGGAAAGCATATAACCTATTGTGCTTCTTTTGTCATCTGCATAATTGTTAGTAAAAGCAATATGATTATTAGGCTTGCCTTTCATATACCTAATGCAAAAATTTTAAGTCCCTCCAATGTATTTGAGAATTCTCCTAATTACCCCCATATGATATTGGCTTGGACTGTGCATCAACCAAGAAATGAGACTTACAATAAACATAATATTTGCTCTTGTGTGAGTAAGATATATGAGACCTCCCACAATGCTCTGAAGTGCTTTTCATCAACCTTTTCGCACCATTTATAGAGAGCTTCCCATTTGTATTCAATTGTGTCTTTGTAGTTTTGCTAGTCATTATTCCAAATTTCTTTTTTTAACAAATCTGTTGCATATAATTCCCTTGACAAAAAAAATTCAAGTATAAATCATGTCATCAATATAGAAACACAACCATATATATATATATATATATATATATATATATATATATATATTATATATATATATATATATATATATTATATAATATATATATATATATATATATATATATATATAAACACAACCAAGAAATGAATACCATGATTTTTAATATATAGGGCCTATTCTTTGCTATGTAAATATCATAGAAGAATCGGCCAACTCTTTTATTGACCTATTTACTCAAGCTCTCATACTTCTTGAGAAGGGTAAGTTATTTTTTCATCAGCTAGTAAAATATTTTTTTTATTTTATTCCTAAACTACCACTAATTTATAATATAATATGTATAATATATAATATAATATTATAATATAATAGGTTACTATATATTATCATATATATTATTATAACATATTATTAGTCTATATAATATAATATCACATATAATAATATATATATTTATATATTATATTATATTATAATAATATAAATATTATATTTATAATATAATATAACATTTTATGTATAATAATATTTATATAATAAAGTGTATTAAGAAAAATATGGATAGATATTTGTAACTTATCTAAAGAAATAATAATATAAAAGAATAGGGATAACAAATTCTAAAACCATTTTTCAATGCATAAAAGGATATACATAAATTATTTTTCTATCTAAATATTGCCTAGAAAATACTTAGCAAGAAAAATACAGATTGGTGAATTAGTTTTTTTATCCTCCAAAGAAAGGGCCCATGAGGTAGGTTCACTAGCACACTTTTAAAAAAATCATTGTTACCACAATATATTTTAATTTTCCTATATTAGGCTCTTGGTGCTTGTTTAAGCTTGTGTAATTTGTAAACTCAAGCTGATAAGTTGGATGGTAAGCTGGAGAGTTGGAGGAGGTGATAAAGAGGCTTCGGCAGCTAGCCAGAGATCTCAAAGTGGTTGACAATGGCTAAATTTTTACTTTAATATTTGCATCGGTCCTAAAACACCACAAGCAGAGCAAGTCAACTTATTGGAGGTTTTCAAACTAAGGATCTTTTGATGTTTAAGTCAATCTTCCTTGGTAGAATAGAGGAGGTCCAAAATGAGAAAAGGCAAAGAGAGAGAGAGAGAAGGGGTAGGCAGGATGTATGTTGGAGGTTTAAGCGGTGGCAAAAGAGGAAGAGAAGAACTCTATGAGTTCAAGAAAGGTTAGTCCTGTCAACATCCTACTCAGCCTAGAATTGTGAAAGACTCTCTTGAGGATCTCCTCTAACACTCGCCTTCGTAAGCTTAGCTTCACTTCACTTAACTAGAAAATCCTCGAAAAAAAATTTACGTAGGCAAGGGTTGCAACCTATCACGATCAATATCTTGGAACATGCGAGGGAGCTGTTGGGAATAACCTTCCCACATTTGGGAGATGTGATGTGATGTGATATGGTGAGATGTAGATCTCATGATTAGAAAGGTCGCTCCACTATTGTGGTCTAACTATTATCGAATGAGGGGATATTTAGGTATCTCTACACACATTTAGAGGGGCCATATGGTGGAAACTGATGAATTGAGGTGAGGGCTTCATGATTGATTCATGTTAGGCTTTGATTGATCGATAGCATCACATTAGATGGATCAAATCCAAGATGTATCAATTGTCCCCCACTTCCAAGGCTGAGGTGCTACCTAAGAGGTTGGGTGAAGGAATTAGATAAGAACACCTAGATGACTAGGTGTGGCACTGTTTGCTGAGCCATAGTGTATAGATGCGAAGTCATGAACTAAGCCATTGAGCTGAATATGATAGCTAAGCTGTGTGATTATATAGTAGGTCGTATTGCCTTAGCTACATTTTTAAAGCTACTACCTGAAGCTTTTGGATATCGCATTAGTTGCAGATGTGCCAACATCTCCATCTCCTGAAATAGCATCATGACTAGTGAGTATTTTAAGATAATGATTGGATGTTTAGCCACTTGGGATCCTAGTGACACTTTAAGCTGAATGGTAGGTCATCATGTGTGTGTTGATCAGATCATGGAATTCAAATGGCTGCATCAATCCGGGCCCCTTAGAGCCCTATAAGAGGCCTAAAGGAGGCAAAGACAAACACTTTTGGCATCTTGTTCATTGGAGTTGGAGAAGAAGGAAGACTTTGGTTCTACTGTCGTTGCTACTCTCCACCACTACCAAATTTCAAGTATTCACTGAGCCCCCAGCGAAGTTCTCAATTTTTTTTTGGATCCTCGGTAGGTTCACGAATCCTTTTTTTCACCTATATCCTTTAGTTTTTAATTTCTTCTTTCTTCCTTTTTTTTCTATTTCCTTTCTTTTCCCTTGCCCTTTTTCTTATTTTTGATGGGATATTCTAAGAACAGGTCTATGGACCAAGAGGTCACTGATCAGAGATCTCCTAACCAAGTCTTTACAAAGTCTGGCAAGGCTTTGTTCGAGGTCATCTTGGATCTAAGCCAGGTACTTCATTCCTCAATAGTACCTTTTAGAGTTGCATGTGGCCCTTCTGATCAAGTGACATTTCTCATGGGGGTCTAGTGGCTCTATATGAGAAGACTATGAAGGTCAGCTTGAGACTCCCTATCTCTTTTGTCATTATTGAGCTACTGAATCAGTATTAACTTTCCCCAGCCCAACTCATCCCCAATGCTTGGCAAATGATAGTTGGATTCTTCTATTTCTTATGGCTCTGAGAAATATGTCCCAGCATAGGGATATTATAAATACTCATTTAGGTGAAGATGCATCCTTGAAGCAGAGGATGCTAGTACCTTTCTTATCAGAGAAGCTATAATATCTTTTATCCTAACCTTTCTTCCCTCCATAGCTGGAAGGCCAATTCTTTTTTGTTTCCTTTTAGATGATTGGGGCTTTCCAACGTGTTGGGAGTCATTGAGGAAGAAGGATTTAACTCTCTACCCTCTTTTGACCGAGGATGAAAAGTTGATAGTTCAAGAGTTTAAGGACATTAAGGCTCCCCTTTACTTCGAGCTTCTCTAGAAGGATAATATGTCACAGTTCAACCTTGGGATCGCTGGCTTCCAAGGTAAGTTCCATACTCTGCATTTTTAAATCCTGAGGAGGGAGTTCAGTGAACTAACCAATTTGTTTGGCTTTTATAGAAATGAAGTTTGATGTTGATGAACTAATGGGCTTCCAAAGAAGAGGTTGATTGATGCCAGGTCCTTAGAGAAGAAGAAGAAGGTTGCGAAGATGCCTTCTCTAGTTATCGAGCTTTCCGAATCTTATCCCATGGAGACTATTTCCACTAAGGCAAGAGCCATTGAGGCTATGCACCTATTGAGTTAGGGTCATCTGAGATACGTTGGCTCAGAACTTCCTTCTTTGAGATGTTTGAGCCTATCTTGGACACCTCTTCATTGGCTTCTGCTTCGATGCTGAGGAGCTCATCGAGGGAGTCTCATAAGGAGGTCCTCAAAGCATCAGCATTTAGAGCACCAGAGGTTGAGCCTTCCCCTATTCACTACGTCGAGTACTCAATTGATGCCGACTGCATGGTATAGCCACCCTAGGTCTTGCCCTCGATGTTAAACCAACTAAAGTCAAGCATGTCCAAGCCAAAGACCTTCCGACTTGATTGGTCAGTCATGGTGCGTGACTTAGTGCTCAATGTCATGACGACACTAGGGTGTGTTAGAAAATGCTGGATAGGCTCATACTTCCCTAAGATAATGATCAGTTGAGGAAGTGGGTGTTGCCCAGAAATAGCAACCCAAAGAGGAGGGTGTGAATTGGGTTCTTAAATTTTGACTGAATTTTAAAAATTTTTGTTAACTTGAAAAAGATAATGTAGAGTATGTGTAGCAAATAAATTAGAATAAAAAATTAGATTAAATATTTAACTAACTTTTAGAAATTATGCCAAGTATCAGCAGCCAAAATCTCAATAAAAATAGAGAGTTAAGCATAAAATAAAGATGAGTGCAAAATAGCTAAAGTGCTAATGAAAGCAGTCAGCGTACAAGCACAAACATAGCAAATTTATAATGGTTTAGTACTAATTCTTGTACCTACATCCACTCTCCAAGATTATTCATTTAGGAATTCCACTATAATCTCTTAAAAAATTATAGCCAGATTATTTTTCAAGCTCATAATCCTAATCTAATCAAATTTTTCAAGTTCACCAATATTGCCTAGTGAGACAGTCTAAGAGAGGAGGTGAATTGGATCTTTTAAAATTTTTTGCAACTTAAAGTAGATGTGCACAATTTAAGTGAACTATGTGAAGATGCAGTAGAAACAATGAAAGAATGTGTAGAGTTATAAAATAATAAATAAAATAAGATAAAACTAATCAAAATCACATACAAAAATGAAGTTTTATAGTGGTTCAGTATCAAGAACAATACCTACATCCACTCTCCAAGCAACTCTTTGAAAATTTTAACTATAATTAGCAAGATTACAGTCCAATTATTTTAGCAAGATCACAAGTAAATCCAATTGATTTTTTTTAGGTGCACCAATCAAAATCTTTTTCAAGTAACTCCTAAGCTTATACACAATCCAATTTAAGGCTTGGATAAGCCTATCTCGAAGTTTCAATCCCAACTGAAACTTGTAAATAGTAGAAAATAGAGAATAATTTAAAGCATAAATAAAAAGCTTCTTAATGAGCAAATGAAATAGTCCTCATAATTAATATGCCCTTCTTTTTCTCGAAAGATACTTGAATGCACAAGAAGTGGTTGGAATGTCGCTTTTCTTTTTGAATGCTCAATAATTGTTCATACAAATATTTTGACCTTTCAATGCACTTCTCTCTTGTTCTCTAGTGTGCTCTTATGTTCTCTTTGGTTCTCTTTCTTCATTAAATCTTTTGGCACCTATAGATCCTTGTTAGAATATCCAAAAATGAATTTCTAGCCTTTAAAAGTTGAGAACTAACCATTGCAGGTGTTCTATGCAAACCTGTAGCTTCTAAAAATTTTTTGTTGAAACTGTTAGCTGTAGAATATTTTACAAGATTGTATTGTATACAAAAAAATATGATATATAACAATACATCTAAATATCAATATGGCAGAGTAACAAAGCATAATTTTAAATAAAAAGATAATCAATCATATTCTAGATCTAGTCCTCACCTATAGAGACTTCTAGGATAGAGGAAGAGCTAGTCCTAAAGGAAGGAAATCCAGCTCTCTTACTCCTGGTCCTATTGGAAGGACCAATAATAGTGGAGGGTAGAAATCCTATATCAGCTCTAATGAAGCTCCTAAAGAGTAGTCTACGAGTGGGTTGAGAGGAGGTGGAAAGCTAAGAGGCAGGAGGATCTTGATGATCTTGACAAGCCATGCATACCTTGTTGAATAGATTAAGAAAGCTCTTGCATTTCTTCTATTTCATCTTCTTATTCTTACTCCCTATCTTCTTGACCTTGAGAAGGAAAATTTTTGAAAGTCATTTCTTTCATCTCCTTTTCAAGAGAACCTGTATCATCATCTACATCTACTTCTCTTGATTTGAAAAAATTAGTTTCATCAAAAATAATATAAATAAATTCTTCTATAACTAGTATTTTTTTATTAAAAAATCTAAATATTTCACTAGATAATGAATATCCAAAAAAAATATCTTCATCAGATTTAGCATCAAACTTTTCTAACTTATCTTTTCTATTTATCAAAACAAAGCAACAGCAACCAAAAACTTTAAAGTAAGAAATATTTGGTTTCTTTCATTTATAAAGCTCATAGGAATTTTTTTTCAAAGTCCTATTCTTTCTTTTTACTATTCTATTTTGTTTCTTTCATAAAGCATGGTCGTATCATTTTTTACAAAGTCCTATTCTTTCTTTTTACTATTCTATTTTGTTGAAGTGTCCTAGAGATTGAAAAGTTATAGTTAATTCCATTTTTCGAGCAAAAAATTTTTAAATCATGATTTTTAAATTTTATGCCATGATCACTTCTAATTTTTAAAATATTACAATCTTTTTCATTTATAATTTTCTTAAAAAATTTTACAAATAATTTAAAAGCTTCATCCTTATATTCAAGAAACAAAACTCATATATATCGAGAAAAATTATCAATAATAATAAAAGCATAATGTTTACCACCAAGACTAGTAGTTTTGATTGGCCTAAATAAATTTATATGCAAAAATTCTAATGACTTAATAGTTGAAATAATATTTTTAGATTTAAATAAAAATCTAACTTGCTTATCTAATTGACAAGCATTGTATACTTTATTCTTTTTAAAATTAAATTTTGACAAGTCTCTAACTAAATCTGTTTTAATTAATCTTACAATGAAATTCATACTTATATGGTCTAATCTACTATACTAAATCTAACTAGCTTCATTGACTTTGACATTCATTATAACTAAACACTCGATGTTATCCTTACCAAAGATTATCAAGATCTACCAAGTAAACATTACCATATCATTTTTCTATGAACTTGATTCTCTTATTATTGAAACTAGTTACCATACAATGAGATAATTTAAATGATATATCAAAACCTTTATGCATCAAGTCATATACAAGCAAAATATTTTCAATAAAGATGGTAGGAGTAATCTTGATATTATCGAAATTAATTATTTTATCTTTATCATTATCTTCAAAAGTTATAACTCCATCTTTAGCTTTAAGAGAGATAAACTAAAATTTATCTCCCATCATATATCTTAAACATCCACTATTAAGATACCACTTTCTTATTGATCCAATGGATACCAAGCACACTTGCAATTTGGGTCCTTTGGGGTTAGTTAGAATGATTCTTTTTGAAATCTAAATTTATTTAATTTTAATATTTTTTATTTATTTAGATAACAATTAATAGCTTTATAATCTAGTTTATTACATTTAAAATAAGTAGTTGTATGCTTTTCAAAAGAAGGTTTTATAAAAGTATTTTTTAGAAACTTTTATTTACTTAATGTATTAAATCCTAATTTAGTTTTATCAAAAATTATTTTTTATTTTTTCAAAAATATCTAAAGATTTTACGAGCTTAAAGTAAATTTATCTATAATAGGCTTCAATTTATCAACTTCCTTTTGAAGGCTCTTATTCTTTTCAATCAGTTTATTTTATTCCTTCAAAAGACTTTCTTTTTCTTTTTCAAAGTTAGCTTTATCTTTAGTGAAGGAATGATTTAGCTTTTTGAGTACTTTATTTTTAAGAGAGAGCTTTTTAAAGTCATCAAGCAATTCATAAAAGGTATCATGTAACTCCTCAAAAATAAATCATTAGAAGTATTTTCAATTGCCTCATCCTCAAGAGCCACGGAGGAGAAATTAGCTTTCTCTTCCTTTGTTTCTTCCTCTTCCTTGGAGCTCGAATCTTTATCCTTGCTCCATATGGCCATCATGGCCTTTTTTTTTAACTTCTTAGAATTTTTCTTGAGTAGGAGGCAGTCGGCTCTAATGTGACTGGATCTTTCGCATTCATAACAAATAGTCAATTGCTCCTCTTTTTTTTCTTTTCTTTGCTTCCTTCCCTCTAATGTATCCTTTTTTCCTGAGAGTGAATCTCTTCTTTCTCATGAATCTTTCAAATCTCTTTGTGATGGTAGCCATTTCATTGTCATTTTCAGATTCATATGATGAATCACTTTCCAATTATTCTATGAGTGATGATTTTAGAACATTTGTCTTCCTCTTCTTCACTTCTTCCTTAGTATTTTGGTTCATACTCAACTCGTGAGTTATGAGTGAGCTAATGAGTTCTTCCAAGACTAACTTATTGAGATCTTTAGCTTCTTGAATCACAGTCACCTTAGCCTCCCAACTCTTTGGCAATGACCTAAGAATTTTCTAAATAAGTTCACTATTAATATAATCTTTACCAAGACTCTTTAATCCATTAATTATATCTGTAAATCCAATAAATATATTAGTGATATTTTCACTAGGTTCTATCTTAAAAAGCTCATATTTATAAATATATTTATCTTAGATTCTTTGACTTGATTTATACCCTTATAGATCACTTTAAGTCGATCCTATATTTTTTTTGTAAATGAATATGTAAATATTCTATTAAATTCATTAGCATCTAAAGAATAATATAAAATATTAATAGCTTTAGCATTTAATTATGCTAATCTTTTATCTACATCATTCCAATCATTTTTAGGTTTGGGAGAAGACTCCCTATCAATTAAAATTATGGGTGTATGAAAAACATTGACTATAATATTTCACATATCATAGTCTTATGTTTGAATAAATATTTCATTCATACCTTCCAATATATGTAATTGGTGTTATTAAATAGTAGAGGTCTATTGGTTGATTGACCTTTAACCAAAGATGTATCAATAGAGCTGCCATTGATCTTAACTCTTAATTGTTATATCAATTAGGCTAAGTATCTGCTCTGACACTACTTATGTTTCAGAGACAGCAATCCAAGAAAGAGGATGAACTGGATTCTTAAAATTTAACTTTAACTATCTGTATCAAAAAATAATCTTAAAAGTATTTGTGGAGTGCTTAGTAGATAATAGATAAAGATAGTAGAAATAACAATATAAGCAAAATAAAATAATCACAAATATAAGAAGATTTATAGTGATTCAATGCTAAACTCAGCATCTATGTCCACTCTCCAAGTGGATCCACTTAGAAATTTTAATTATAAACTCTTTAAAATTATAGTCTGATTGTTTTCATGGGTTCACAATCTAATTGAACTAATTTTATCTGAATTATCAATCATAACCTTATAATTGATTATTTTATCCCGAGCTTACACAATCAATTCTGATTGATTTTTATGGAGATACCAATCAAAACTATTATACCATCTAACTTTTAGACTTGGATCAATCTTAAGTTTCTACACTTAAGAAACTAGTTATAATAAAAAAAATACAAAGAATATAGTGTAAAAATAATAAAACTCTTTCAGACTCTGAAAAAGTCGAAATAGGTGAACTTCATTATTTGAACTTCTTCTTTGAATGCTTAAGAAGATTGAGGTAGCTTTCAATATTTTTTCTTAAGAGTAGTTGGCTTAGATCAATGCTCGCTTCCTCTCTTTTAGATTGAATAAATATAAGGACTGAATTTAAGGTACTCTTTAATTTTTTTATTTTTTTCTTTAAGTTTCTTACACTATCTTGAAGAAAATAACTTAATAAACTCTTTTTTTTCAAAAATTAATTTTTTCATGAATTCTTTGCTTTTATAGTCTTAAAAATATCTATAATTAATGCTCTAGCTATTGAAAGTTTGAAAATAATCATTAGAATCTATTTAGATATATTTTAAAAATTTTAAAAAACTAACCATTATTTTGTCAGAATTCTATGAGTTAGCTCATCCAAGCTCTTAGTCAGCTAACCTTCAATATTGAGTCAGCTAAGTAAAAATACTAAAATGACTCAACAGTAGGTACGAAAATTTCATCATTCTATCTCTTCTGTTTGTCTGAGACTGGGTTAGCTCAGATCTTGTCTTAGTCCGCTAACTTGATTGCTTGGTCAGTTAACTGATTTTCTGGATTGCACAGAAGATTTATTAATTTTTATAGTTTTTTATTTTTATCTTCCTCTAAGACTAAATCAGTTATCTTTCTTTATGAGTCAGCTAAACTCTAGTCTTAGTCAGCTAACCTAATCATAGGGTCGGCTCAGAAAAATATTTTGAATCTTCATCTTTCTGTCTTCATCATGATTTTGAGACTTGATCAGCTATCCAAAAATTCGAGTCAGCTAAGATCCTATCTTGATCAACTAAGATAAAAATATGATCGGCTAAGAGATTTGTTCTAATTTTTTTTGTTTTCTATCTTTTTCTCAAATTGAGACTAGATCAGCTAAGCTTTCCACTTGATCGACTTAATGACATGCCAAGCATGCCACAAGGTGTTTTAAATAGCTTTTCTTGACTAATTTTGTTCTAAGTTAGATTTGTCTTCTCAAACTTAGTTTGTGTAAGTTTAAGCATGTTGAGAGATACTTTTAGATTAGACTTTTCTGTGAAAATTTTAGTTTCTTTGCTTCCAACTGAAGGTCTTTAATTTAGAACATACAAATTTTTTAGAAGATTTTTTTTTGAGAAAATCAATTGAGCACATTGAGAAATCTTATAATTACTCTCAAACATATCATGACTAAACATAATTTATACTCAAACACTTTTGACATCTTCAAAATCAATTCTAGGACTAACATTTTTCATCATCAAAAAATAAAAAGATTGTTGGTTCTAGAATTGATTTTGATAGAAATAAAATATTTAAGTATATAATTGATACTAATAAGTTGCTCAAGTATTTCAAAAAATTTTTAGAAAGCTAAAGCCATATTTTAAAAAATTTTATGCTATCCATCTTGAAAATTCAAAGAAGCAAGATTCAAGGAGGCTATACCATGAAAATTCAAATAAAAAAGATTCAGAGTTGACTCCTAAAGGTATCTAATCGACTTCGATATGTTAGTATCAAGTGGCACAAGCCTCGAGTCGGCTCCTGAAAAACTTGAGTCGACTGTCTCAGGAAAGATAGAGAGTAGATGTTCTGAGTATAGACCTCGAGTCAATCCTTAAAGACTTCGAGCGATTCGAATAAAATTGAGATCGACTCTAGATCTACTCGAGTCAACTCCACTACAACTGACAACTCCACCTACTAGTTTTTCAGAAGATTTGCACAGAATAACTCCAATGGCTAGTTCTCGACTCTCAATAGCTAGAATTCTATTTTTGAATATTCTAATAAAGATTTATGGGTGTCAAAGATTTTATTCAAGAAAGAGAACACTAGTAGACATGAGAGAAGTGCATTGAAAGGCTAAAAAATCTATTTGAGCAATTAGTGAGCATTCAAGAAGAAAAGCCAAATTCTAGCTAACCGCTTGTTTCTTATGCATTCAAGTGTTTTTCAAGAGAAAGAAAGGCATGCATTGATTGCAAAGCTTCTTAACTCTTCAGCTTGGGCTTCATTGACATTTTGATTTGTTGATTAAGGAGCATCTCATTTGAGCTTTAAATTATATTTTATTTTTATTGAATACAAGTTTCAATTGAGATTGAATCTAGGGATAGGCTCATCTAAGCCTTGAATTGGATTATGTATAAGCCTAGGAGTGGATTGGAAAAGGTTTTGATTGGTGTGCCTAAAAAAAATAACTGAATTTATTTACAATCTCGATAAAATAATTAGACTATAATCTTGGTGATTATAGTTAAAATTTTCAAGAGATTGTTTGGCGAGTGGATGTAGGTGTTGTGTTTGACATCGAACCATCATAAAACTTGATCTTTATGTGTGGCTTTAATTTTTTTATCTTACTTTATTTATTGCTTTGTAACTCTATACATTCATTCATTGCTTCTATTGTATCTTCACATAGCTCACTTAAATTATGCACATATCTATTTAAAATTGTGAAAAGTTTTAGAAAATCTAATTTATCCTCCTCTTAGGTTGTCTCATTGGATAATAGGATTGATGAAAACTTGAATGTTCTTGTATGTTAGTTGCTGGCTGAATTTAATGTACTCTTTCTCTCTTTTTAGTTGAGTAAATATGGGAAGGTCTAAATTAAAAGCTCTGTTAATTTCCTTCCACTCTCTTCTTTTTTGTTCTACTCAATAACTTGAAGAAAAATTTTAATAAGCTCAATGATATCACTCATTTTATTTTTCATTTGAATTCTCTTCTTTTATGGTCTCAAAAATATTTGAAATTAATGCTCTAGCCATTGAAAGCTTGAAAATAGCCATTAGAAAAAAATTATAGCTAGTTGAAAAAATCTAAAGAATTAGCCATTATTTTGTTAGAATTCTGTGAGTTAGCTCATCTAGATTTTTAGTTGGTTTATGTGAAGTATTGAATCAGCTAAATAAAATTCTGAGATGGCTCAAGAATAAATATAAATTTTTAACTTTCTATCTGTTCTATCTATCTGAGATTGGAGTCGACTCAGATATCTTCTTAATCGGCTAATATTCATGATTTGATTGGCTAACTAACTTTCTAAATCAGCTTAGAAAATTTATGAATTTATAATACTTTCTATAATCTTCTACCTCTGAAACTAAGTCGACTATTTTATTTTAGTGAGTCAGCTAAGCTCCAATCTTGATTGGCTATGTTGTTTTCTGAATCAACTTAGAAGAATTTCTAAAATCTTTAGTCTTCTATCTTCATTCTTTGTTAGAGATTGAGTCGACTATTCAAATGTATGAGTCGACTAAAGACCCTATCTTAGTCAGCTAAGAAAAAATCTTAGTCGACTATGGAAGATCATCTGAATTTCATCTCTTTCTATTTTTCTCCTTGATCTGAAATTAGATTGGCTAAACTCCTTTGTTGATCGACTCAAAGACATGCCAAATCTATCAAAATTGATTTTAAATAGCTTCTTTGTTCAAACATATTCTAGGCTAGAATTATATTCTCAAACTTAATTTATGAGTAGTTGAACTTATTGAGAGGTTTTTCTAGACTAGGCTTTTTTTTGTCACAATCTTTTCATGCTAAACTCAATTTCTTTACCTTCAAGACTTAAATCTTTGACTTGAGAATATAGATTTATTTAAATCTGAGAGGATTTTTTCTTAGATGAAATTAAACATTGAGCATTATGAGAAATCCTATAATCACTCTCAAAAGTATCATCAGTAATCATGGTTTATACTCAAACTCTTTTGATATCATCAAAATCAATTCTAAGGCTAATAAAACATATACATATGTACTTTCTAATTTGTATAATTTGTGTCATTAAATAAAAGGGATTAGTTGGTTGATTGCCTTTTGGCAAGAGATAAACTCATTTGTACTACCATGATCTTTGACTCGAGATGGTTAGGTCAAGAGGGGCAGAGTACCAAGCTTTGATCACTCAAATGTAGAAACCCTAGAGGGAAGGGGGTGAATTAGATTTTTTTTTAATTTAAAATAATAATATTCTTTAATTATGATTTGTGAGTGCTCATGAAAAGAATATAATGGAATAAAGAAATGATAACATGTAAATGTAACAACAATAAGCAAAGAAGAGAAACATGCAAAAAAATAACAAGACTTATAGTAGTTTGGTGCAAAACTCAGCATCTATGTCCACTTCCCAAGAGCTCCTAGTTGAAAATTTCTATAATCTCCAAGATTATGGTAAGATTGTTTTAATCGGACTCATAATCAATCCATATGATTTTGTACAGGCTCATCAATCAAAATCTTTTTAACTAAGTTTTCAAGATTTAGTCAATACAATCATCCAATTATGGGCTTGGACTCACCGCTCTCATAGATTTCTAACCAAGGAACTTGCAAAGAAAAATCAAAAAGTTTCAGAGTCAATGAAAATAATTGAGCTGTTATCCAAGAAAATAGACTCAGATGCCCTGTTGAAGTCAAAGTAGGTCGAGCTTTAATGGATCAACTTTTTCTCGTTAATGCTTGAGAGGCTCTTGAATGATTGCTGGGGATGTTCTCAACTTCTTCTCTTTAATGCTTGAGAGGCTCTTGAATGATTGCTAGGGATGTTCTCAAGTAATCCCAATCGGTTAATGCTTTCAATTTCTCCCTTTTCTCAAGTGGTGAATGAATAGAAGATTGGAACTTGAATGCATACTTAATTCCTTTTGTTTTTCTTTACTTCTTGTATTCCCTTTTGAAACACTTACTTAAATATCATTAAAAATGATTGGAAGAGAAAATAGGACCATTGGAGGAGCTAAACTAATCATTGGAGCTTGAATTTGCCCGTTAGAAGTTTTTAGAAAAACTAGCCTGTCTCCCATAAGGGAGTTGACTTGTTTGTTCTTTGAGTTGACTTGTCACAGCCTTGAGTTGGCTCATGAAATCTGCATTTTAGGTGCTCTCTATTTTTCGCCTATAACCATTCTCAAGTCCGTTAATGTAGAGTTTTGAGTTGATGTGTCAACCTATCAATTTTGAGCACTCTCTGTCTTTTCCTATGACCATTCTCGAGTAGGCTCATGCTCCAGTTGAGCTTGACTCATAAGTCGTGCCAATTTCTTCTAGCGTGCCAAAGTCCACTCGTAGGTTTCTGGGAATCAACTAATAAGACCATCGGCAATGTGACTTCTTTGTTTCACCCTATGGGCGTCCTTGAGCCGGCTTGAGGGTTTTGGGAGTTGGCTCATCAAGGTCAAAACTCATGAAATTGGTCTTTAAAACCCATTAAACTTGGCCTAGTTGAGACATTCTTAATAAGCATATGAGAAACCTTGCGGCCATTCTTAATGAGCACGATTAGTATTAATTGCACCCAATCGTTTTGTTATCGTCAAAATTAAGGCCTTGAGTCAACAATCATCATGAAAGCCAAGTTGTTGAAGGTAATTTACACTCTTCTTGTTAGAAGTGTACATGATGCTCTATGGATATCTATTAATCTACGGAAGAACTATATGGACCCTGAGCAGGGTCTTGTGCCAGATCCAGTTAGTCTCACCACTCGTCATGCGATAGAAGCAGTACAAAGTCAAGTTCAGATTCCAACCTGCCCCTTCGAGGGAATCTTTTCCGAAGTTATCCAGTCTTCCAGTAATATATACAGCTGGTACACCTCAACGCCATTTCATTTACGCCTCTCCTTGACAGCAGGCCTGTCATGGAGGTTAATTAAAGATTAGCCCATCTTATGATGCCATGGCCTTCTCTCCATCAAAAGATGAAAACCTACTTCTCCTCCTCATTCCCATCAAATAAACGAGGGGATCATTTCTGTCCATCAAATACTGTACATGTAGCTTGAAAGGCATGCATTTGTAGCATATCCGTATACATTAGCTATAAGTCTATCCGACGCGGTGCACATATATACTATCATTGGATGTGGTCATCGTGATGTGCATTTCATGAAAATATTGGACCTGATCAGATCGATAATTTCTCATTGCATATGGGTCTCCCATTGTGAATCAGGTCTCTGGATTTAGCCAACCAACCCAGCTCTTCTCTTATTTAACGCTCAGAGAGGATCTGGCGGAGAAGGAGAGATGGAGCACCACTTCAGGAAGCTGATGCTCAAGGAGTCGAAGCTTAAAGATGACGATGACGATATCGAGGAGCTCTTAGAGTCTCTGCTGAAGAAGCTGAACCATCTGGTGCATCTTCTAAACAAGCTTGTCAAACTGGTCGAGAAGAGCAACCATTTGGCGCAGTTGTTCCTGACTGTAGTTCTTACCTTGGCCCTCATCCTCCTCTATCTCAACCACTGCAGTTGCTTCAGAAAGGACTCCAATGAGAAGGCCTCCAGAGAGAAGTCATCCTCATCGCAGGAGCCACACACATCCAGTGAGAGGAGTTTACTGTCCAAGTTAAAAGTGCATCTGCATTTGGAGCCATAGTATTAATATGAAGACTACGCCGTTCCTCTTCATAATATCATATCATAGAATGTGTTTTATTTTCTGTGGACTTGCTTCCGGTTGTCTCTTCTCATGTACATGTCTTCTTTCTGGAATGTGATGTTGGCCTGGGTTTTGATGTTTGCTGCTAAGGCTGTTTCTCTATTTGAGCTTAAAGAGCCTTGTGGTTTCATCGCCTGAATCAAAGAAGATGGTGATCAAATATGAGCATGTTTGTGATCTTCTTGTGCCAGACTCGTCTTCCATAAAAGTGAAAATCCCATTGAACTTTACCATTCTCCTTGGATGGCCTTTTTTTCTTGTGGAAGTAGATTCTCCCTGGATCATTTTCCATTCACTACTTCAGGCTTGGGGACAGTAATCTATGGATGGTAAATGGTTAATGAACCCAACTTCTGATATGGACACCAAAATTGACCCTCACATGATGGTTCTGATTGCACGGTGTCCTCACATTGGCACAAGGAATCTTGCAGAAGTAACGAACAATGCTCATGAGGTGGGTACAAGGAGAAACAGGTTTTAGGCATTCTTCAGAATTTATCCACCAAATAAAAAGAATGAAAAGAAAACATGAGAAGTAATATGCACTTATTTTATCGTAATTTTAAGTAGGCAGGACCATGATAGAATAGATTGAAAGAACAGAAAAAAACATATGAATGGCCTCAACTGTGAGAATAACCTCAGGTTTCCAAAATTTAATTACATTTATGGTGTAATATCTGTGATATAATGCTGAAAACATCTGGGAATGTATCGTTTAAATTATTCAGTTGTTTACTCGTCAAACTACAGAATTGGCCAATTTACCTCTATGAAATTCCTGACAATTTTTTAAATTTCTCTGGGACTTCGGTGATTTTGGGATTTCAACAGTAAAATAATGCTTAAGCGCATCTTTAACATTGAAATGCTGAATGGTAATCAGAATGTACTGCAGAATTACTATATTTTTTTATTATGCTTTTTTTTTTTTTTTTTGTAAATTATGGGCCATGATTTTATTGAATAGACTGGGCCAGTAAGTTAGCTGAAGCCTCCAGAGGCACCTAAGGGGCATTTCCAGTCCCCCTGGCCAGCATGTGTGATGGCCTGCTTCAACCATGAAAATTTTGCCCAAAATTTGCAGGCCTTCTGGGATCATGCTGCAATGCAATATTTACAGCATAACTAAAGGGCAGTTCCGAGAGATTAGTATCGAGAAGATGCTCTACGTTAGGGTCCTAATCTCCACTACTAATGTGTAAGGAGAATTTAATTGTATCTAGCAATTTGCTTTCAGGAGTTTCTGAAGTTGCTCCCAAGGAAGTGAAGCTCATACTGCTATGGTGCCACTTTATTCTTTATTAGTTATACACCAATAAAACACTCTTCATGATTGCATCTGGCTTCCACAAGACTATCTATGCAGAACAATCATACCTTATGGAACATGACATGTGCCCCCTTCCCTGGTTTCATAGTCAGACCACAAACTGGTTCATGCTTGTATCTAGGGGAGATGGCAAGGGTGAACTTCTGTAAGATCATGGTGAGAACTATTTTGGCCTCAATCATGGCAAAGTTCATCCCAAGGCATATCCTCGGCCCTTGCATGAATGGCATGAATGCCATTGGATGCTTTGATGCTTTTGAGATGCCTTCCGCAAAGCGACCTGGATTAAATCGGTACACATCATCGCCCCATTGATTCCTGTCATGGTGGACTGCTATCAAGGGCACCTCTACATCGACCCCAGCAGGGATGATTAGGTTTCCAATTTTTGTTTCCTCTTCCGTCTTCTTCATGACAAAGGGGACAGGTGGATACAACCTCAGTGTCTCATTGATTATCATGTTCAGCTGCAAGACCACTAGAAAGCATCAACAAAGGAAACACTAGGTAGAACAGAAGCTATTATGTTAAGATTAAGAATATTCTCAATTAAGACTGTGATGTTCCTATTAGTGTGAAATTGTCATATTAGTCTAGCCTTGCTATGAACCGAATCTATGATGCTGTTTGGCAATAAGCATGGAACAAATTGAAGAGGAGATCATGTGACACCTAATGATCGGCATGAAGAGATGGCTACAAGGATTGATAAAAACAAGAAAGATCAAAGAATATACATATATATATATATACATAGATGCATGCATGCATACATACATAAATACATACATACATATATACATACATATATGTTCATATTTTTTTCCTTCTAATTTATGATGACGATCAAATGTTACAAATAAAAGCAACTTACAGTTTTTAACTGACTGAGGATTTCAGTAGTTGGCCTGCTCCCTTTAAGCACATGGTGAACTTCCTCCCGAGCCCTGTCTTGCCATTCGGTGTGAACACCCAAAAGAACGCAGGCCCAAGCTAGTAGAAGGTTTGTGCTCTCTGAACCCGCTATTGCTATGGTGCAACATTCATCTATTATCTGCTGCCGAGACATGGTCTTCAGTGACAGCATCAAAGAAAGCCAGTCTTCCTCTTTCTGGCCTTCTCTCCATTCCCTTCTATCGATCAATTCATTGAACCTCCTCTCAGCATCTTGTCTCAACCACTTGCTCCTTCGATTGAAGGATGTAGGAAGAAACCTAGTTGCCATTTTAGCATAGATTAAGCAAATGTTTTCATATTAAATTTGTTCTCGAATTTATCAGCTGACTATGTGGAAACCTAGGAATTAATAGGAGTTCTTGGTCATAATAATTCTGTTCTACCTGGAACCAGGAATATAGAAGGTTCTCACTGCTTGGGAGCTAAGGGCAGCTTGTTGGGATTGCAACTGGATGATGGGCAGGCTTTCTTCCGCATCATTCCCAAATATGACTTTGGCTATGATACATTGAGCTAGACTCTCAAATTCTTTGTGCACTTCAATCTCCAACTTATTTGATTCCATCAGATCGTTCCACCGCTCTATTCTTTCTTCAATTGCGCTGAGTACAACTCCTGACAAGCCCTGCATAAATCTTGTAACAAGAATCAACTAGAAGTTTTTCTCAATGGCAGCAAAGGTAAAGAAAAATTAAAACACAAATGGACAAGATAATGAGACAATCATAAATCAATTTTGCTCATCATCAACTAGTTTTATATATCAACTGATAGATCAGGAGGTTGATTAGAAATGCCACCTTAAGGGTTTCCATGAGGAAGAAAGGGTTGAGAAGCCTTCTCTGTGTGGCCCAAGTTTCTCCTCCCACTGCAATTATGCTCTTACCCAGCAGCAGATGAACTACTGGATGCTGGATGGACTGAGTATACCTTCTGGGGTTCATGGTCATCTCCTTAATCAATTCAGGGTCTGTGATCGATAGCCGAGGTGAACGGCCATACCAGTATAAATATACGCTTCCTGTAATGAACAATGTAACTGCTTCAGTGATCCAGTGCCAGGTGACAGCTTCTCTGGAATCCTTCCCATAATTTGCCCATGCATAAGATTCAAATTTCCTTGCCCGCTACTTCATACTCAAGTATATCATCGTCTTAGTATATATGAAATGATCCTAATTACTGTATTTGGCTTAGTTTAACATGAGTGTGGCAAGATTGTCAACAAAGTAAACTTAATTTTGATTGCTGGATGGCAACGTGTTAGTGAGTTTGGTTTTCACCAACTGTAAAGGAAAATTTAAAGGAGTATAGCAAGGCTATCTGTTGACCAGAATACAGGGGTTAAGAACACCCCATTAAAAAAACAACCAAAAATGCTTTTCCTTCAGGGTGCAAGATAGACTTGCACATAAATGAGAAACCGTAGCTTGAATGGAGGCGTATGCTTCCAACAAAGCTGGGCATGGGCATATGAAAGGCATAGATGACACAAATATGTTTGATCTAACTAGAATTGATAAAAGATAGCATGAAATGGGTCACAACAATCAAACTAAGACAATCAAAAGATGGCACATAAATCTTATAAAAGCTGCAAGGATGACCTGTAGCTTTCCTCTTGCTTTTTCACGATGAGAAACCTGCAAGCTGCATAGAGAGGAGCTGCTGAATAGATATGGTAAGTGGTATTTGAGCCTAGGTAATTATAATGTGTATGTCTCTCTCTCTCTCAAAAAAAAAAAAAGGAAATTTAACCAAAAAAAAAAAAAAAAGATGCATATCAAATAAATAATCTCTCGCTCCACTTGTATGCCAGGTTTCGTAACACATGCAGAGAATGGGGTAAAGAGATGGTCAAATATTATTCATGTATGTGAGATACTTGCTACCCTGGCAATGGTCATTATAAGAACATCAGCTAACTATTCTGTGCGACATGTTCTAATTGCAGTACCATGCACCCCTTTAATTAGATTTAGAGTTCAGACTCAACCTGATCAAAACCCATCACGCTCACCTGGCCTGAACACGCCAAGTAATTGGACAGCTTTTGGGAATCCAATGTAGAATTAAAATTTAACACATCTCAGCTCTGGCTAATGTTGTGATATCTGATTTTTTTTTATTGCACGAATTTCAAAGCAGCCTAAAAAGAAAAAGAAAAAAAGGAGGAAGGAACGAAGAAGACTCCAGCGAAGGAAACGAAGAAGACTCCAGCTGGGAGTCTTCTTCCACCCAAATCATCGAAGGGAAAATCGAATTCAGAGAAGATTCGGCTTCCTCTCCAACCTATAAATCCCCTCTCCTCTCCTTTAAGGCTAACCACGACGAGCACCGGATCTCTCCTCTTATTTTCCTCGATTTTTTACGTTGAAGCCGCGGACGCCCTTATCATGTTCAATCGTCTCAAATCCTCGTCGGAGACCTCACCAGAGCCCAAGGTAAGCCCATCCCCTAATCCTCTCTTCCTTCCCCTCCTTCCCATGGCATCGCGCACCCCCATCGGCCATCGGGTTCATTGAAAATCCCATAAAAAGCTAAAACTCTATTTTTTCTATTCGGCCGAGCTATCTCTTCCTTGTTTCCGACCACCGGTGCTGGTATTCACGGTGCCGCGCCCATGCAGCATGAACCCCACCTCCCTACCTATCTTTTCCAAAGGTCTTGGCGACTGGTGATTGGCCAATGACTTAAAAAATTTCAAAGAAAGGGGCGGATCCCCTGTTTTTCATGATTTTCTTCACCGACTGATCCTTGCCGCCGGTTGTTCTCTGTCCCATCATCGTCGGCCGCCTACTGCCGCTGCCCATTGCTGGTCTTCTGGCCAAGAACCACCAGCCACAGTCCCGATCCCTTGTTCGGCCAAGAAAAAAAAAAAAGAAAGAAGAAGAAGAGGAGGAAAGAAAAGAAAAGCAAAAAGAGAGAGAAAAGGATTTTCTTTCTCACCTCTCTCTCTCTTTTTCTCTCTAAGATCTTTCTACTCTCTCTTTCTCTCTCTAACTGCATCACGGATCCTAGGATAAACTTGAGATGAAAATAAGATGACCTAAAAAAATCCGTACAGTAGGTTGGATTTCAGTCTGGTTCTTATCCGAAATTTATAGCATCTGATCACAGTTAATTCATATTGAGTCACTTTGATATGATCTTTGATGATCTCGATCATGATTGCCTCTTCTAAAGGATACAAAAAATTTCTCTCCACTTTTTCTCTCTACTTTCTCTCTCATGATCGACTTTCTCTCCCTAAGAAGATCCATAAATCCTGTATCGAGTCATACCTTCATCTTCTAGAGACTCATGTTGACTCCAACAAGATAATCCGAAGTCACTTTGATATCCGTATTGTATGTCAACCTCATTTGGCTATATCAAGTATCTTTGAAACCTACTATTGATGAACTCTATTGATTGATCTTGATCTTGATCCAATCCATGCTTCATGATTCCTTGATCAGAGTTGCCTAAATCTGATCCTCAGCTTGGAGATCCTAATTTGCCCTGATGTCTGGATGGTCCAACATGTTCGATCAACAGTCTTCTTTTCTTATGATTTAATCTTATTATATTCATCAAATAAAAATTGATGATAATTTAATATTTTAAATAAGATTAGCTGATTTTTTTAACGAAGTCTAAGGATCTAAGATGAACAAGGTAAGTGGATCTTATGATTTTAATATATTTTTAATAATCATATTTTTTATGCAAAAAAATTTTATTTATGAAATCATATTTTTCATAAAATAAAGATCAGCATATGTGATATAAAAAAGTATATTTTATAATGAGCATTAATTCCATGAATATCTTATGAAAATAGCATGGTTATAAAGTATGAATTTTATGATTTTTTCATCAATGTATATGTATGTTTTAAGAAAAAGATGTAAAGATTTCAAAGACTTTCAAATAGTTATGAATGAATCTCTTCAAAAAAGTCGACATTCGGAGCTAGCATTCACATGAAACATAGCCCCACCAATAGGTATAAAGTTGGCACACGAAATAAAAACTCTGTCAATTAAGAAATATGATCCTATCACGGATATAATAGTGATCTTAGCATGAATATCTGTGAGCAATATTTTTAAACATGACATGAATACATGACAAGAATAATTTATGATTCATGTTTATGAAATATTCATGATTTATGCAAATATGATTTGATTTATAACTTATTTTATTATATACTCTATGAAATATTTATTTTTATAATATCTGTTATTTTTTAAATATTTTATTATTATAAAAAAATTTATGTTTGATCCGATAAGAAAGTGTCAGTTCTACTTACTGAGCTAGTGTAATTCATATTTTTTTATTTTTTTATTTTTTATAAAAAAAATTAGGATCGATGAAAGATTTAAGCTTGGAGATCTACATAGCAAGCTCAAAAATTTTGTAGCAGAAGTTTAGTTTATTTTATGATCATGGACTTATAGTTATTTATTTATAAATTTTGAGACTTGAATTTAGTATTATCTTTTAGATTTAGTCCCTTTGAACCAATATTAGTTTATTTACTTGATGAATAATGAAATTGAATCTTTTATTATAACTTATTTTTGATGGATTTTAGCAGATTATGATTGATTAGTTTCATGTTATCGTGGGTCTCATCCTTCGATAGTATGGCCATATTATGTCTCAGATTTATGACATGATATTTTATGGTATCAGAGCATAGATTATGATTACTTAAGACTATGGTCTAAGTAACTAGGGCATGATATAAATAATATCAGAGCTTAGGTTATGATCATTGAGAACTATGGCTTAAGTGGTATTTGAGTATAAGATTATGATCACTAAAGACATGATAGATGTTGCCTAAAGGATTCAAAGATTAGATTTCAGGTCAATAGGTATAGTAATAGAATTTATTCAGTGGCATATGATGTACGTAATAGAACTGATGAGTTATATCTTGAATTTTAATAAGTACATTTGATCTAAATTTAAGAGGTGTTGACCTTTGAATATAGAATATTATCCTGATAAGTTATATTATGTTGCATATACCTGTTCAATTGCTATTTAAATGATTTCAAAATTCTAAACTCGATATGGTGAAGATCTTGTGACTTTTGATGTTCATTGTCTGATCATTACAATTTTGGGGAGGAAGCTTTTGGGATGTAACATAAGAAAAAAAAAGAAAGAATTACATCATATGGAGAGGAATATTTTTTGAGCATTGAGCCGACAAAAGGATTATGTATGAAACTCGCATGTAAATGAAAAATATATTTGATTCTATTGGTGAATTGAATTTTATTATGAGAGCATGACATACACATTCTAGTGAAATCTTTAATAATTTGTATTACTATCTATCGATAGGATTACTTTATCTTCCTTTTGTTTGTTGGAGATAGTGAGGCTATTAATTATTTTAAGTCAAAGTTTAGGTTTCTGAGCTAATTTAAGGTATGTTGCTATTGTTGATTTTTTTTTAAATGAGTTCTAGATGAAAGGGACAAGATTTTATGTCGATTTATTGATGGATGCTAAGGGTCCCAATGAAGAAAGCTCTAGGAGAAATAATCAAGTTGATTCTATTCATAGAAATGTTGACTTTAGATCTTCTAGTTTGTTAGAGTTAGAGTTAATGCTTTTACAAAGAAATGTTAGTTGTAGCTATCTAATTGATTGTCAAGTGAATATGATGTTAACTTACTTATTTCCATTAGTTTTAGATTTATGAGGTTTTAGATGAATCATGGAGCTTATATAAGGGCTTCAAATATGGAAGTAGATCAAGATTTAATTCTGATGTATTATGCTTGAGGCATAATAAAGGATAAAGAAACTTAAAAGTTTTGCTTAAAATCTATCAAAAATTTGAAAGTTGGATCTTTTGAGATTTTGATGTAAAACGGTATTCTTGTCAAAAATTTATCCGATAGCCCTACAGGATTCAGTGGGTTCAAATCAGAATGTGCAACAAAATAATGATTGAATTATATTCAAACCGGCTAAGTATACTAATTCTAATACAATAAGTGTCATGAATGGAGACTTGATTTTCAAAAAAAAAAAAAGATCACCATTGACAAATGAAAGGATAAGCTTGTTGATTTTTGGGCTTATCTAGATATTGCAGTACTATTTTTGGCAATTGCTTCTTTTATTATTAGTAATGGTCAGAAAAATTTTGAGTATCTTAAATTTAAAATTAGTGGATTGATATTTTTTGATAGAGTTTGGATGTAGAATGTTTCGGATATAGATATCTTTTTTTTTAGCTTTGATATTTTTACTTTAGTTGTTTGAATGGATTTAAAGATTTTCTACGATGAGAGTTTAATTGTTACATCATGTAACAAGTTAAAAGGATAAAGGAGGTTGTAGATTATGGTGAGCATCTAATGCTCCAGACTCTTTTATTTTTATTAAGAATAGTTAGAGTCGATTATGATTTTCATATGAAATAATCAAAAGCAAATAATTTCATGAGCAAGGAATTATGGTATTTTAAGTGAAGATTAAGAGATCAAAAAAATTCATTATCTCATGGATAGAAAGGTGTCATGAGGTTTGGAAGGTACGACAAACTAAGTCCATGCTATGTTCAGTCTTTTGAAGTCTTAAATAGAGTAGAGATATTTCTTACAAACTAGTCTTGCTATTAGAATTATCTAAAGCGCATAATGTTTTTTATGTTTTCCTATTGAGGAAGTTTGTTTTTCATATGAATAATACGGTAGATATGAGCTATTGCAAATTCATGAAGACTTAACTTATGAAGAATTTTTCATCTGAATTATTCATCGAAAAGAACAAAAAAAATTTTGAGAATGAAATTTTTTTAAGGAGGGTAGAATGTGATATCCTGATTTTTTTTATTGTACGAATCTCAAAGCAGCCTAAAAAGAAAAAGAAAAAAAGAAGGAAACAAAGAAGACTCCCGCTAGGAGTCTTCTTCCATCCAAAATCATCGGAGGAGAAGTCAAATTTAGGAAGAATTCGGCCTCCCCTCCAACCTATAAATCTCCTCTCCTCTCCTCTAAGGCTGGCCACGACGAGCACCAGATCTCTCCTCCTATTTTTCTTAATTTTTTTTGTTGAAGTTGCAGATGCCCTTATCGTGTTCGTCTCAAATCCTCGTTGGAGATCTCATCAGAGCCCAAGATAAGCCCATCCCCTGTTCCTTTATTCCTTTCCCTCTTTTTCATGGCATCGCGCACCCTCGTCGGCCGTCAGATTCGTTAGAAATCCCATAAAAAGTTAAAACTCTATTTTTCTCTGTTCGATCGAGCCATCTCTTCTTTGTTTTCAGGCACTAGTGCTGCTATTCGCAGTGCCGCACTCATACAGCATGACCCCCACCTCCCTACCTATCTTTTTTGAAGGTCATGGCCGCCGATGATCGGCTAATGATCGAAGAAAATTTTAAGAAAAGGGGTGGATCCCTTATTTTTCATGATTTTCTTCGTCGGTTGATCCTCGCCGTCGGCTGTCCTCTATCCCATCATCGTCGGTCGCCTACTGTCGCTACCCGTTGTTGGTCTTCTGGCCAAGAACCACCAGCCACGGTCCTGACCCCTCCCCTGTTCGGCCAAGAAAGAAAGAAAGAAAGAAGAAGAAAAGAAGAAAAGAAAAGAAAAAAAAGAAAAGAGAGAGAGAAAAAAATTTTCTCTCTCTAGGATCTTTTTGCTCTTTCTCTCTTTCTCTCTCTAATTGTATTACGGACCCTAAGATAAACTTGAGATGAAAATAAAATGATCGAAAATCGCTTCAAAATCCATGCAGTAGGTTAGATCCCAACCCGACCCTTATCCGAAATTTATAGCATCTGATCATAGTTAATCCATATTGAGTTACCTTGATATGACCTCTGATGATCTCGATTATGATTGTCTTTTTTGAAGGATATGAAGATTCTTTCTCCACTTTCTCTCTCATGACCGACTTTCTCTCTCTAAGAAGATTTATGAATCCTGTACCGAGTCATGCCTTCATCTTCTAGGGACTCATGTTGACTCTAATAAGATGACCCGAAGCTACTTTGATATCCATGCTGTATGTCAACTTTATTTGGCCATATCAGGTATCTTTGAAATTCACTATTGATGAACTCTATTGATCAATCTTGATCTTGATCCAATCCATACTCCATGATTTCTTGATTAGAGTTACTTAAATCGGACCCTCAGCTTGGAGATCCTGATTTGCCCTAGTGTCTAGATGGTCCAACACGTCCGATCAACAGTTCTCTTTTCTTATAATTTAGTCTTATTATATTCATCGAATAAAAATTGATGATGATTTGATATTTTAAATAGAATTAGCTAATTCTTCTAACGAAGTCTGAGGATCTAAGATGAACGAGGTAAGTGGATCTTACGCTCCTTATATATTTTTAATAATCATATTATTTATGCAAAGAATTATTGTTGATAAAATCATATTTTTCATAAAATAAGGATCAGCATATATGATATAAAAAAATATATTTTATTATGAGTATTGATTCCATGAATATCTTATGAAAATAACATGGTTATGAAGTATGAATTTTATGATTTTTTCATCTACGTATATGTATGTTTTAAGAAAAAGATGTAAAGATCTCAAAGGCTTTCAGATAGCTATGAATGAATTCTTTGAAAAAATCGACATCCGGAGCTAGCATCCATACGAAATATGGCCTCGCCAATAGATATAAAGTTGGCACATAAAATAAAAACTCTGTCGATTAAGAAACATAGCCCTGTCATGGATATAATAGTGACCTTAGAACGAATATCTGTAAGCAATATTTTCAAATATAACACGAAACATGGCAAGAATGATTTATGATTCATGTTTATGAAATATTCATGATTTATACAAGCATGATTTGGTTTATAACTTATTTTATTATATGCTCTATGAAATATTTATTTTTGTAATATCTGTTATTTTTAAATATTTCATTATCATGAAAAAACTTATATTTGATTCGATAAAAAAGCATCGGTTCTTACTAAGCGAGCGAGTGTAGCTCACATCTTTTTATTTTTATTTTTCTTTTACAAAGAAAAAAGGTTAGGACCGATGAAGGATTTAAACTTGAAGATCTGTGTAGCAAGCTTGAAAATTTTATAGCAGAAATTTAATTTATTTTATGATCATGGATTTGTTGTTATTTATTTATGAATTTTGAGACTTGAGTTTAGCATTATCTTTTGGATTTAGTTGCTCTGAATCAATATTGATTTATTTACTTGATGAATAATGGAATTGAATATTTTATTATAATTTATTTTTTATAGATTTTAGCTGATTATGATTGATTGGTTTCGTGTTATCATGGGTCCCATCCCTCGATGGCATGGTCATATTATATCCCGGATTTGGGGTGTGACAAATGTCATACTTTGTTGTTTATTATTACACGGGAGGAGGAGAATCCAGACATCCTTTATTTAACAAGAAACGGAGTGGTGAATGATTTCTTTACCTTAGCTGATTTTGTTTTCAGCTCTCTGTCATATGTTAATTACATTAACTATGAATAAACTTTATCAACAAATCCTATTACCACCGAGCAATGTCAAATTATTTATGGGTTTGCTTACTTTTTACTTATGAGGCAATTGGTAATCCTAAATCTGATTCATTTACAAGGAAAGAAAAAACCTTGTTTCAGTTATATGTGAATTCTGAAGCGAGCAAGCAAGCGCATGAGAAAGAGAGACAGAGAGAGAGGGAGGGAGGGAGCTCACCATAATTCTCTCTCCAAATTGGTAAGTGAGGGAAGACATATCGAAGGAAAGAGTGGCAGGGATGGCTTTGAAAAGGTGGTTGCGGGGGTGGTGCACTTGGGGCCTGCCCATATATCTTGCCCAACTCTGCCAAGCTTCCAAGAACTGGCCTATAAAGGGGACCATAGATCCCTTGTTTTCGGAAGTGTTTTTGTATCTCAGTAGGCTTCCACCACACAAGGACCAAAAGCTTTTCCATCATATAAAACAGAAGAAGAGCCAGCCCACAGTAGATTAAACTCCCCATCTGCATTGCTACCTTCATTGCCTTGGCGACTGGAGCAACTAGTGGGAGATGCCTATCTTAAGTAATATGGAGAGACAAACAGTACCAAGATTCCCTCCTATAAAGGACAATGAAAATGTCCAAGGAGAAGCCATCATGGCTGATTTGCACCTAAAGAAATATTAACTAATTAGCAATATCTAATTTCCGCATCTAAGAAACTTTATTGCAGGCTCAGTAACTCTTTGGTTTTACTCGGCAACATTATTTCGTTCCATTTTCTCCCCACCCAGACTTCCATCATTGAAAGCCACCAAGGAGGATCCTAGAGACCGGCAGCCTCGAGCGACCTTCCATTGTTAGCTGCGGATTTCTTGATGAGCCGCCAGCTGGGAGAGATGGGTTGAATCACACCCTTTTCTTTCTTGTATTGTGGAATTTTACTCGTTTGCCGGATCCAGCCAAGGAGGGGCGCCCATCTCCTTCCCTCCTATTGCTGTGGTCCCTCCTCGTGTAGGATCCATCAATAAAAAGGCGAGTGAAAGAGTCCAAAACGGGCTCTAACATTCGCACACGGAACCTTTTGGTGTCCGGAAAACGAGTCCGTAGAAGACTCTAGCTTTTGTCCTATAAAAAAAAAAAAAACAGGAAGCCTGTGGACGCAAGGAGATGAACAGAACATAACATAAAAAAAAATAAAAATAGAAGAGTTCATGAGCCATAAAAGGAGATAGAAAGAGAGAGAGAAAAAAAAAAAAAACTTAGATAGTGTTATATTTAAAAAAAAAAATTAGAGAATGTCGATTAGAGTTCACTCAACTTTGAGTTAAAGTTATTCCATCGAAGGCTCTATCATAGGTTTGTTTAAATTTGAATTTCTACTTTCTTATATTAGAAGCAGTGTTCCCGACATAGTGTCTTTAAAATTTTTTTGTATTCTAAACTATTATTATAGTAAAAACTCTGATCCTTGTATGGACATAGGCTTCTTTCAAATCAATGAAAATTCTGGTATTCTTGCAATTACAATAATTTTTTTATATATTTGATATTATCATTAGCATGATTTTTGTTCAATCTATTATCTTTTGGTACTCAAATCCCAATAAGTGGTATCAAAGCCTGTTTCCACCAAATCTGAAGTACTGAAAAAGCAATCAAGATTGTGATAGATTGAGGATCAATTTTCATCAAGTACTATGATCGAGCTAATGTCAACCAACTACTCAATTTGAAAATCTCACATAAAAGACCTCCTTTGTTGCAAAGATTTTTACGATCCAATCGAGGGAGTTATTATTCAATCTAATAAGATATCGGATAGAGAATGGGAAAAATTAAATCGCAAAACCGTTAGACTCATCTAGTAGTGGATTGACGATAGCATCTTCCACCATATTTCAATGGAGGTTCGTGCCCATACCTCTGATTGAAATTAAAAAGTCTATACAAGAGAAAAATGATGCAAAATAAGATGTTCCTAGTTCGTAAACTGGTGAACATGAAATATAAGAAGGGGGCTTCCGTGGTGGAGCATCTAAACAATTTTCAGAACATGGTGAATCAGCTCGCAATGATGAAGATGGCGTTAGATGAGGAGCTCCAGATCCTACTGTTATGGAGTTCCTTGCAACTCCAAAAATCTCATAATCTAAAGTCAAATAAAAATCTAGGTTAGAGAGTATCCGACAACAATCAAACCGTTGGATGTGGAGAACCATATACAGGGAACACGTCTGCAAATTTTTGGATCAATCGGAGTTGAATCACCATTCCGATTGGAGATAAAAGATCACAGTCAAAAAAAAAAAAAAAAATTTCTCTCGGGCGGCAACGTTCGAGTCGCATGCATGTGTATCAGCGATCGAGAGAGAGAGAGAGAGAGAGAGAATGAGAGAGCAAAAGAGAGGGCGCTCTCAAATCCTCATGTGGCCCGTTAAATATTAGGCCCCACGTGAGCAGAACCCAACACCCTTTAGCTTTGAATGGCTGTCAAAGATCCTTGCTGGGCATAAATGCTCCTAGAATAAAAAACATTGAAGGATTTTCTGCAGGACAAAGGTAGAGGAGCATTTTCTCTTCAGGAAGATCCTTGCATTTCTTTCCCTCCACACCTTCCAATAAGTTGATCAGTTGACCATCTGAGTGGGGATTGAACTTTCAGCCTTCTTTGGTCTATCTAAAGGCTATAAAGGTTAGACGACATTCCTAATTTCAAGTTGCGAATTAATGTGTGCCCATGCATAAACTCTTTGTAAAGGGACATCTGATGAGAATGCGGCTGATAGACTCCACCCTCGCTTCACAAAGACCACATCCAGGTCTCACTCACTGATAGACTCCACCCTCGCCTCACAAAGACCACATCCAGGTCTCACTCGCCATCCTTTCTTAGCAAGGACTTCATGTGTATGAAGTTTATAGTGTAATGCAAGCTAAAAAGATATTTTCACTTTTACAGATATTGGCACCTTCCAAATGACTTTTTTTTTTTTTTTTGATAAGGACAAATGAGGCCTCCATTATTGATGAAATTGTAGTACATGCTAATCGAGAAGATGTAATATCCGGTTAGCCACCAAGAAAAAAAAAAAGAATCTCCACATGAAATCTTAAAGCATTGAAAAAGGAAAAATTGAAAGAAGACTAATGAGTACGGTGAGCCGAATAATTAGATCTGAATAAAAATTAATCAGGCTAGTTCAGATATCTGATAGATTTATTATTTTTTATTGATGTTAGTTTAGAATTTTTAGATAGTTTTATAATTGAGTTTGGGATGAGTTCGGATAGTAAAATTTTAAATGGATTCAGATATGGAAAGGGCAAATTTTGTGGTACCTTCCGATTTTTTTCGTCAGTAGAAAATTTGTGGCATTTCACTGACATGTAAAGAATCAAAAGACATGTGCTCCCTAGCCACCCTATAAAAAGAAAGAACAGATGATGGTGCCAAACAGTCCATTATTAGACCTATAGCATCCGTAATGTCGTCTTCAGCTCTTGCGATGGAAAATATCAGGGTTAGGGTTTCCTCCTCTTTAGAGGGGAAATCAATGGAGAACATGGGAAAATCATCAAATCAGAAAGGTAAAGTGCCGATTGGTTTGAAGGAGGGTGATGATTTGTGGCAGGAGGGTGATGGCTCATCTCCTATGCAATCTTCCCCCTCTTTGCTGACCGGTCCACCAGAG
The DNA here is from genome assembly GCF_000442705.2 of Elaeis guineensis. NCBI lineage: Eukaryota > Viridiplantae > Streptophyta > Magnoliopsida > Arecales > Arecaceae > Elaeis > Elaeis guineensis. The sequence goes on along the minus strand of NC_025994.2, from coordinate 2,283,126 downwards.
GCGACGATGAGGCCTTGGAACCAGGTAGTGCAAGGACAATGGTGGTTTCGCTAGAAAACTTCGAAGGTAACTGAGTCGGAAGTGGCTATACTAGAGAACTTGTTTCAAAAGGTGGTCCTCTTCACAGAGGAGGACATTCAAGGTTCAATAGATCGCTGGAAATTTGTTCTGGTAGGTAAGTTTTTGGGTCATGATTTTTCTATTGATTTTGTTGAAAGAGAGATGAGAGTTAGATGGTAGATAACTAGGGAATTTCATATCTTAGTGCTCCTTGAGGGTTTTCTATTGTTTGTGTATTCTTCTATTGAAGAACAAGCATAGATTTTTGGGTCAAAGATGGAGTCTTTATTTGATTCCTACTGTTGGGTTGTCAAGGGATATAGTAGTTGCTTGACAGAAGGCTATAGGTAATATATCTTTTATGCATGTTAACAGACAGATAGCTTCAAGGGTTATTTCTGTTCATAATGAACCAACTTGGATTCTAGGAGTGGTGTATGCAAGTACTTCTTATATTGAGAGATGTATCGTTTGGGATCAAGTTCAGTCAGTTGTATCTATGGGTATTCCTTTTGTGATAATCCGGTCCGTTGGGCCTAAAGCCCACTAAGCCCATCCAAAAAAAAAAGGGGGGGAGAAGACTTCCGATCGGAGTCTTCTCCTTCCTCGATTTCGATCGGAATCAGAGTTCTAGGCCATTAAAGGACCCTAGGACGAGCCCTATAAGAACCCCATCCTCTCCTCTAAGAGAGGACATAACAATCACCGACGATCGTCGGAGTTCTTCTCCGATTTTCTCGATTGAAGCTGCGGCCCCTCGACTCGTGCTCGCCGTGATTTCTCACCGGTGGGATCATCAGAAGCTGAGGTAAGTCCTTCTTTCTCTTCCTCTCTTCTCTCCCTTCTTTTCCGTGCCGGTGGGCACGACTGCCAGCGACAGGAGTCGTCGGATTTCATCGGAGAAGAAAGTCCTGTTTGGCCTCTCCCTTTCCCTGATTTTTAAGGCACCGACGGTCACCGCCGACCACCGGCTCTGGCCTCTCCGAGCTCGGGAGGGTCGCCTCTTACCGCTGGCCACCGTCGGGCGAGGAACTGTCGTGATCGACCGGTCAAAGGCAAGGGGACCTCTAGGTCCCCTGTTTCGGCCAAAGAAGGCCATGGGAAAAAGAAAAGAAAATAATAATAATAATAATAAATATATATGAGAGAAAGTTTCTCTCATCTTTCTCTTGAGTCTTTCTCTCTCTAAAATTGGACTTTCTCTCTCTACTTTCTCTCTCTAAAAATTTTCTCTCTCTAAAAATTTTCTTTCTATAAGAAACCCTATGGATCTCCTATTAGGCCATCTTCTCCACTCTTAGGAACTTATGACCTTAAATCGATTAAGAACCGAAGAGAAGATTTATTGGACTGATCATCAAGTCGGTCATCTTCTTATATTATGTAATTTTATTAAATATATGAAATAAAATTTAATAATAATTTAATATTTTAAATAGGACTGTCTGATTCTTTTAAGGAAGATTAAAAGGTCCAAGATGATCGAGGTATGTAGATCTTACACTCCTTATTTATTTTTAAATCTTCATAATTTTCATGCATATGATCTCTTATTGATGAAGTCATATTTTTCGTAAAATAAGGATCAGTATATATGATATGAAAAAGTATGTTTTATTATGAGCATTGATTGCATGAATGTATTTTATAAAAAGTTGCATAATTATGAAGCGTGAGATTTTTATTATTTTTCATCTATGTATATATATGTTTTGAGAAAAAGATACAAAGATTTTCAAAGCTCTCAGATAGCAATGAATGAATTCCTTCGAGAATATCAACATTCGGAGCTAGCATCCACACGAAACATAGCCCTGCCAGTGGGTATAAAGCTGGCACATGAATTAAGAACTCTATCGATTAAGAATCATGGCCCTGTCACGGGTATAATAGTGACCTTAGCATGAACATCTGTAAGCAATTTTTTTGAAACATGACACGAATACATGACAGAAATAATTTATGATTCATGATTGTGAAATATACATGATTTATGCATGTATGATGAGCTTATAACTTATTTTATTATAAGCTCTATAAAATATTTATTTTTACAATAATTATTATTTGCTAAATGATGCATTATCATAGAAAACTTATGCTTGATCCAGTAAGGAAGCGGAAGTCTACTTACTGAGCTAGTGTAGCTCATATTCTTTTTATTTTCTTTTTCATGTACAGAGAAATAAGGCTAGGACTGATGAAAAGAGAATCCAGGCGTGGGGATCAGCAAAGCAAGCTTAAAAATTTTGTACTAGGAATTCAATTTATGTTTATGGATTGTAGCTATTATGAATTTTGAGGCTTGAATTATTTTATCTTTGGACTTAGATGCTCTGAACCAGTTTTGGTTTAATTAAATATTTAAATTAAACTTTATTATTATATTTATTTATGATGCTCTTGATATTATATTTAAGAAGATGAATTTTGGCTTCGTGTTATCGAGGGCCCATCCCTCAATAGCATGGCCGTGTTATGTCCCGAATTTGGGGTATGACATTTTATGGTATCAGAGCGATGGTTTAATCATGGGTAGAACTTAAAACCTAACAGTGGGTAGTTAGGTTACGTATAGTTAGATTCTGACTTAAATTATTGACTGTACTACAGCTTTGTTTAAAAAAAAAAATGTAATAATGTTAGCATTTGACTAGGAAGCGATGAGCGACAGGGAGGGCGAGACCTTGGCAAATATGGCTGCTAGGACAAGAGGAGCAAGATTGATGTCGCGGGGAGCTGTCAATCAACCAGTTGAACGAGCTCCTGACACACCAATCACTCAGGTGGATATTGCTGGTGTATGTCAAGTGGTGGCTCAGCTTATCCAGCAGCAGGCACAAACTGCTACTCGACCTACATTATCTATGGAGTCATACTATGAGAGATTCAGAAGGCTCAACCCACCTCTATTTGAGGGTGGATCTGATCCTATGGCAGCAGAGACATGGATTCGAGGGATGGAGAAGATGTTTGATGCCCTGCAATACCCTGAGAATGTGAAGGTCAGATTAGCTGTTCCTATATTAAAAGGAAATGCTGAGTTTTGGTGGACTGCAATAAAAGCTGCCTATGGAAATAATGATGATCAGCTCACTTGAGAAGAGTTCAAAGAGATATTTATGATCAGTATTTTTCTGAAACAATGAGATTGGTAAAAGAAAATGAGTTTCTAGCCTTAAAGCAAAAGGATGATACGACTGTATTAGAATATACTAACAAATTTAATGAGCTAGGCCGCTTCTGCCCCCAGCTTATGGAGTTCGAAAGGAGTAAAGCTAACATATTCGATCAAGGTCTAAGATATGGAATTCGATCTCGTCTGTCTTCTCACATTTTAAATAACTACAAGGGCGTACTGGAGCGAGCTTTGAAAGTGGATTTTGAATTGAAAAGAGCAGATCTAGAAAGAGGAAATAGGAAGAGATTGAGATCAGCAGAAAATCTAAAGGATCAACAGAAAAATTTTAAAAATAATAACTCTGATAAGAAGAAAGAATCTATATCCTGCTCATACTGTGAAAAAAATCATAATGGATCTTATCTCAAGAGGATAGGAGCATGCTTCTTATGTAGTGAGAAAGGACATATGGCTCGTGATTGTCCAAATAAGAAAAAAGATGACTCTAGACCTAACAAACCAGTTGATCAAAATAGAAAGGGAATGCACGAGTGTTTGCTTTAAACCAGTAGGAGGCCAACGCAAGTGATCAAGTGGTGACAGGTACTATCCCAATCAATTCTATTCATGCTTGTGTGCTATTCAATTTTGGCTCTTCTCACTCTTTTATATCTCTCAAATTTGCTACTTCTTTGAATTGCGTGCCTGAAAAACTAAATGAACCATTATATGTTAGCACACCTTTTAAAAATATTGTTGTTGCTAACATTATTTTTAAAAATTGCATAACTCAAATAGAAGAAAAAGAATTAGCAGTAGATTTGATTCAGTTAAATATGCATAATTTTGACATTATTCTTGGGATGAACTGGTTATCTTCGTACCATGCTCATATTGATTGTTTTAGAAAAAAAGTGATATTTCAAATTTCGGATGAACTGCAATTCTTCTTTCAAGGTGAAGTTCATAATATGAAACCCAAACAATCTTTGAGTATTATCTCAATCATGAATGCAAAAAAAGCTTTGAGGAAAGGATGCAAAATATTTTTGGCCCATGTAGTGGACACCGAGAAAGAAAAAATAAAGTTGGATGATATCCCAATTGTCAAAGAATTTTCTGATATTTTTTCAGATGAACTACCCAGACTACCTCTAGATCGTGAGGTTGAATTTAAAATTGAAATCACAGTGGGAAAAATTCAGTGCAGGGGTAAAATGGTAATTTTAAATTTTTTTAAAATTATGATTTTACAGCAGAAAAATATTAATTAATCTAATTAATTAACATAAATTTATCCTACACTAGGATCTAAATATGATATATAGCATGCATTCATTTAAATTTGAATTTCAAATTCAAACAGTAAACACTTTACTGTAATGTGTTCAGAACATAATACCTTTGTGCGGGTAGTAGATCGCCGCAATCTGATCACTGTCGGAAGAGTCTGATCATTGCGACGCAGCCACACAGTGTGTCTGGCCTCTGCGGAACGTCTACATGAAGCTTTCGGTCTGATCGACTCACGAGTGCTAGCTCATTGTAGAGCCCTTTTGACGGTCGATGCTGATCAAACTCTTTCGATGGATGTCTGTCGATTCTTCGGATGCTCCGGATCATCAACAGACATGCTTGAGAGGATGTTGAAGATCTTTTTGAGATTTTGTGGGCTCACGACACTCGTATCTCACTTTCTCACTTCTCGAACCCCAGGCTAAAACTCTAGAAAACTCACTGGAAACCTTGCACCCATTTTTCTTTCTTTTCTTTCTTTTTCTCTTGGAAGGATATGGACTTTCTTCTCACGCACAAGACTTCTCATGCCCCAAAATTTTTCTTCAAAAATCTTCTTCTTGCACGCCCCACTCTTCTCCTCCTTTTATAACAATGTCAAACATCTTATGCAAAAGAAAAGATAAAGATGAGTAATTGCACATTTGAATTCAAATCAAATTTTGAATTCAAATGGACACCAACTCATCCCTTATCCACTAAAGGCGTGAGGCGTGGCTTAAATTGTGCATGGGATGATTTCATGAGAAATCTTTTCTCATGTAATAAATGGGGCGTAAAAAAAGGGATAAGGCGCAAAGATTAATTGCCTATTCAAATTCAAACTTTATTTTGAATTTGAATGGCCAACCAATCATCCTTATCCATTCATTTGGCACATTAAAGTGGGGCGTGGAGAGGGCTTGGTGTGAGGAAATAATTCATGAGAAGTTTCTTCTCATGAATTCAAATGGGTGCAATGGAAGTGAGGTGGCGCATGGAGATTGGGTCAAGGTGGTTTCATTATTTAAACCAACCTAATTGAACCAAATAAGTTAGGTCCAATTAGACTAATTTAAACCCAACTTAATTAAGCTTAATTAGGCTCAATAAAATTCTAATCAAATCAGAAATTGACTAAGTCCAACCTCTGATCAAATCAGGGACCAAACTATTTCGATGATTAGGTCAACTCTTAACCTAATCGGATCAAACCCAACTGAATCCAATTCAATTGGACTTGATCCAAAAATAATTACTCAATCAAATTGAGTTAATTAATGATCAAATCACTAATTAAACCTCTCATAAATACTGAGTCCAAATCCGATGGGCAATCGGACATCAGAATTCATCGATATGTAACCCTTATCGAAAAGTCCCAACCAGTGGGACTCATGACCCCGGTACCCATAATGTGTGGAACTCGTGATCAGAGAATCCTGATTCTCGATCACTGAGTCCCAAATATGAAGGATTCTACACCAGCCATCAGATCAGATAGGAACTTCTAATGTGTGTGACCCCGCAGGTTCGAACCTAAGCTGGTAGCATAGGAATCAATTCCTATACTAATCGAAGTGACCATCTAGTAATGATACCCGATGTCCGGATAGGTCGAATAGTCGCAATCACAACACTCAGAACCTACATGAATATGGTTACTGTATAATTCATCCTTTTGACCCCTGTGTTTAGGATGACTCAGGGTTAAACTGTCAACCCTGATCAGATCATCCAAATCATGCTCAACTTAAACAGTCCTGTGACTCCTCACAAGGACTACCCTGGCCAAGGTTTTGCTAAATTAAAATACGACTGTACACAGCTCCTAAACTGGAGTGGTCAATCCCATCTTGACACACGCACCAACAAGTCAAATACTTGACTACACCCAGCAGCCTTCCGTCACTGAATTAAAAATTCAGGTAGTCCAGTGCCTAAGTGCAGTGAGTTGCTTGCAAGTCACCGTGGCGGTCTCAAGTCGGAGGGATATTTATACCCATATTCCATCGGAGCAAATCTTGATAGCAGAAATAGCTCTGAAGTCGGTCACGTTCAGTGCAGATGTACCCTTACATCTCACCTGTATGCCATACCAGTGTCTCCACATTCATTGGTTAAGAGGACAACCAACCTATATGGCACACAACGACCTATGCTTGATAAACGTTGTCGTCCTTGGTAACAACGTATCATTTGGTCGCGAACAGATTTAAGGACTAAACGACAAATCCTCCTTTGTCGAGTCTAAATAGTCCTAAGGACTTCACCATATCATAGGAGTTCATTAGAAGATGAAACATTTTATGATAAAAAATATCAAAATAAATTTTATTAATTCATAATTCATGTACATATATAAAAATGAGCACAACCGTCAACAAACTGACGATTGACTTTGGGATACTATTCCCAACAATCTTTCACTTGGCCTAAAGCCAATCGGTGCAGTATCTAATACCCATCTTCGACTTGTAATTGTCGAACTCCTTCACCGCAATGGCTTTAGTGAATGGGTTAGCCAGGTTCTCCTTTCCGTCGATCTTCTGAAGATCGACGTCACCTCGATCCATAATTTTTCGGATGAGATGGTAGCGGCGCAGAATATGCTTCGTCCGCTGGTGTGCCTTTGGTTCCTTCGCTTGAGCAATGGCTCCAGAGCTGTCACAGTAGAGCAGAACTGGACCAACAAGGGAGGGTGTTACTCTGAGCTCGGTGATGAATTTTCTCAGTCACACCACTTCTTTGGCAGCATCTGATGCGGCGACATACTCCACCTCGCAAATTGATTCAGCCACTGTGTGCTGCTTGGAACTTTTCCAGCAGATAGCCCCACCATTAAGGGTAAAAATAAATTCCGACACACTTTTGCTGTCATCGTTATCAGACTGAAAACTAGAGTCTGTAAACCCTATAAGTCTCAAGTCCGATTCACCATAAACAAGCCACTGATCCTTAGTATTTCTTAAATACTTCAGGATGGTTTTAACAACCTTTCAGTGATTCTCCCCTGGATCAGATTGGTATCTACTCACTACCCCTAGTGAGTATGCCACATCTGGTCGTGTATATGTCATGGCGTACATGATAGATCCCACTGCCAAAGCATATGAAATCCTATCCATACGCTCTCTCTCTTAAGGTGTTGTCGGACAATCCCTCTTCGAGAGAAAAATTCCATGGCCTATGGGAAGATAGCCTTTTTTAAAATTCTCCATGCTGAACCTCTTCAGCATAGTATCAATGTACGTGGACTGAGATAAACCAAGCAACCTTTTAGATCTATCCCTATAGATCCTCATCCCTAAGATGTAGGAAGCTTCTCCCAGATCCTTCATGGAGAACTGTGACGACAGCCAAATCTTTATTCCCTATAATGCAGGGACATCATTCTCGATTAAAAGAATGTCATCCACATACAATACAAGAAATACTACTACTAGACCATTAGCCCACTTATAAATGCATGGCTCTTTTTCATTCTTAACGAAGCCATACGTCTTAATCATCTTATCAAAATATATGTTCCAACTCCGTGATGCCTGCTTAAGTCCATAAATGGACCTCTGTAGCTTGCACACCTTAGACTTATCTGTGGATGTGAATCCTTCAGGTTGTATCATATACACCTCTTCATCCAGCTCTCCATTTAGGAAAGCTGTCTTCACATCCATCTGCCAGATTTTATAGTCCAGATGGGCAGCTATCGCAAGCATAATCCGAATGGATTTGAGCATTGTCACAGGAGAAAATGTCTCGTCATAGTCTATACCATAACGTTGACGATATCCTTTGGCAACTAGACGGACTTTATAGGTTTCCACCTTTCCGTCTGTGCCTCTCTTCCTCTTGAAGACCCATTTACATCTTATGGGTTTTACTCCTTCGGATGGATCAACCAATGTCCACACATCGTTGACCTTCATGGACTCCATTTCGGATTTCATGGCTTCCAGCCATTTCTCAGAGTCAGGTCTTTACATTGCATCCATATAGGTGATTGGATCCTCATCATTTTCATCAAGTTCGATAGGATCGTCGTCCCGGATCAAGAAACCATAGTATCTGTCCGGTTGACGTGGTACTCTACCAGATCGCCTTAAGGGTGCTTGAACAATGGGCTCCGGATCTGATCTAACCAAATCCGATTCAGGTTCATTAACTTGTGTCGGTTTTTTCACCTGCCGAACTTCGTCAAGTTCGACCTTAGAGGCAACAGTCCCTTCACCAAGGAACTCTTTTTCCAAAAAGATTGCCTTAAGGCTGACAAACACTTTTTGCTCATCAGCTAGGTAGAAGTAATACCCTTTGGTCTCTTTTGGGTACCCTATAAAATTACACTTGTCAGATCTAGGTCCAAGCTTGAGGTCATGGGTCCACATACATCAGAATATACCCTTTGGTCTATGAAGGTTATGAAGTAGAAATATCTACCTCTTGCACTTGAGCTCATGGGTCCACATACATCAGAATATACCAGAGCCAAGAGTTCACTGGCTCGCTCACCTTTTTCAGTAAAAAGTGACTTGGTCATTTTACCAAGAAGACAGGACTCACAGGTTGGAAGTGATTCACAATCACCTACTTCAAAAATTTCTTCTTGAGCCAACCTGTTTATCCTGTTCTTATTGATATGACCTAGCCTACAGTGCCAAAGGTAGACTTCTGACACATTATCTATTCTAGGACATTTACCGAAGATTTGAACCACATTAACAGGTTGTGATAGAAAGTAAATTCCATTATTAAGTTGTCCAACAAACATTGTAACACCATTCAAAATGATATTACAAACATTTTCTTTTATTAAAAATTGATAACCGTTCATGGCCAAAAGGCCTACAGAAATAATATTTAATAAAAAGTTTGGACAATAGTGACATTCACTCAGAATTACGTTTCGAGAATTGATTATAAGGTTCATGATTCTTAATGCTAGAACTGAAACTTTGCTTCCATCTCTAACGTTCAGGAACCTCTCACCTTCATCAAATCTCCTACTAACTTGCAGACCCTGCATCGAATTACAAATATGATAAGGGCTTCCGGTATCCAATACCCAGGCAGTAGTATCACAAATGAAAAGTTGTAAGGTGTTATCATATAAGTACCTTGCTTCTTCTTCGTCCTGTTCGGGTCCAGGGAGGCAATGTATAAAGGATAGTTCCTCTTCCAGTGCCCCTGCTTCTTACAAAAGAAGCACTCCGCCTAGCTCTGGTCGGGCTTGCGCTTCTTGGTCTGACCCTGTGCAGACGTCCCAGCATGCAGCTGCGCCTTCTTATTCTTCTTCTTCTTGTTCTTCTTCTTTCCTTTCTTAAAGGGTCGACGACCAGAAGAAGACCCTCCCACAACATTCACCGACTCCTTATGGAGCTGGTGATTCTTCTCAAAGTTTTGCAGCAACCCCAACAAGCCGTGGTAGTTCACTACAGGCTTTGTCATCCGAAAATGAGTAAGGAAGGGGATGAAGGACTTGGGCAATGAATTAAGGATCGCATCCTTACCGAGCTGCTCGTACAAGGAAAAGCCCAGTTTACTTAGGCGCTCAATCATTTCGATCATGTACAGTACATGATCAGTGACTGAGGCTCCATCCCTCATCCGAGCATTGAAAATGGTACAACTAGTTTTATGCCTTTCAACGTCGTCAGGTGTGCCAAAGGAGTCGTTCAACAATTGAAGCATCTCCTAGGGCTGGGCATTCTCGAACCTGCAGCTGAACTCATCATTCATTGCCGCCAGCATTATGCACCGAATGGTGGTACGATCATTGAGCCACTTTTGATAAGTATCTCGGACCGTCCCTCTAACGTTCGGGGCTGGCTCCTCAGGTGCCAGATCCGTTACTACATAAAGGATCCGCTCATGCTCAAGGACGATTTTTAATTTTCGATACCAGCTATCGAAATTAGGTCCCATGAGCTTGTCATTATCTAATAATGACCGGAGCGACAGGGTAGTGGCCATAGCTGCATAAAGGAAAACCAGACCTCTATTAGTATATAAATTATAAATACTAAAGACTTGGACTTTAGTCTAAAGTTTCTTCCAATATTTTTACGAACTGGTAGCCTCAACCTCCAATTCGAGGAATTACTTTAATTCCTTAGTGGGTACTAGAATCCACACAAACTACACACGAGCCCAACTTTGGTTAGTCAACCCATGTGCATCTATGGGTAGGTTCATAATCAGTTGTTTCTCTAAACAACTTCTAGTAATTGATTTTGCCCCAGAACCTAATCAGTAGGCTTTGGCCTCCACTGAAAAGATCTGGTTAGGTCCAACCATTAACATGATTTGATTTGATGAATCAGACCAATAAATGATCAGGCCTGACTTTGGCCGGCCAACCTGACCACCATCAGAAAGACTCAAATCAAATTATCATATTATGAATGATAATTCCATTAGTCAATAAGCACTGGACCTTTGGGCCTCCAATGATTATTAAACTAATGGACTCATTATCACTCACTTAATGAGAAGCTATGACTTAGTTATCAATATAACTTAATTATTTTTAGGAACCTAATAATTTTTGAGGATTTTATTAAAGGATAGATGAGAAGAAAATATCCAGCCAATTTCAATCCTCCCACTGACTTCACCAAGTCAGATTAAAAAAAATATTTAATTAAAGCTGGCATTAGGAGCACCTAAATCAGTTAAATTGATTTACCTAATGACATGAGTGAGCCCTAATCACCAAGTGATCTAATCAAAATCTAATTCACCAGGTTGGCCAGGTAAGTGAAATCAGTGGTGGGGATAAGCCATTAACTCGTTAGAGATCGAATCACTGCGAGTAGCTCCCGCTTAAAAACTACTGGTCAAACTGCCAAACTTACCTTAGACACCAACCGGTTTATTAGTTTTAATTTGATCAACTTAGTAAATAGGGTTCCACCGCGTAGCCATGAATTAAGTCCATCTTGGTCTAGTTAAAGACATGGACCCATTCAACTACAACTATTAGAGTTGAGTCTAGAGTATCTTTGACCTAATCTAATTCAACTTTTGATTAGATTTGACTAATTACTCTAATTTAGTCTATTTCTTTAAGCTAACCTTAGGTCTAACCCAATTATGGACCTAATCCATCTAACCCATTGACCCACAAGTTTATGCAATTGTCTTAGGTTTTAATTCACAATTCTAGACCTACTAGACAACACTTAATTCTTTTAATTAAGTATTTGGGCTGATGGGTCAGGGTTTGGCATTTTGAAAATAATTTTCAAATTTGAAAGATTTTATTTTCTGTTCACCAAATATGTTGATTCATTTCATAAATAGATCAGCACATTTCATAAATAGCAATCTTATTGCTAATTACATAATAGAAAATAACTCAATCAAAATAAATCATGAATATTCCTTTAGATCTAATCTAACACATTCATGATAAATTTCACAATTGAATCTTTACAATTAATTTCTTTCGCTGCTTCATCTGCATGGGATATAATTACAGCGGCACCCCTACCGCCATAGGAGACCCCATCGAATGGGAGGAGAGGACCTTTAAACCCTACTTTTCTCCTATGATCGGACGGTCATGGCAACCAATCCAATTCGATTACTTGCTACTTGGATCAAGTATATCTAAATATACCAATTTTAAAATTTAAATTTCAAATTTCAAATTTTAAATTTTAAATTTTGAATTTCAAATTTCAAATAAATTTCAAATTTCAAATTTTTAAAATTTTAAATTTTGAATTTTGAATTTCAAATTTTGAATTTTAAATTTTGAATTTCAAATTTGAAATTTCAACCAAATTTCAAATTTCAAATTTTTAAATTTGAAATTTTAAATTTCAAATTTTAAAATTTAAATTTTAAATTTTAAATTTCAAATTTTTGAATTTTAAATTTTGAATTTTGAACAACTTTCAAAATTCAAATTTTAAATTTTGAATTTTAAATTTTAAATTTAAACTTTTAGATTACAACTTAATCTACGCATGCAAATATATATATCATATCTAAGAACCCACTCTGATACCATTTGTGGGAAAAATTCAGTGCAGGGGTAAAATGATAATTTTAAAATTTTTTAAAATTATGATTTTACAGCAAAAAAATATTAATTAATCTAATTAATTAACATAAATTTATCCGACACTAGGATCTAAATATGATATATAGCATGCATTCATTTAAATTTGAATTTCAAATTCAAACAGTAAACACTTTACTGTAATGTGTTTAGAACACAATACCTTTATGCGGGTAGTAGATCGCCGTAATTTAATCCCCATCGGAAGAGTCTGATCGTTGCAATACAGTCATACAGCATATCTGGCCTCTGCGGATCATCCACACAAAGCTTCTGGTCTGATCGACTCCTCACGAGTGCTAGCTCGTTGTAGAGCCTTTTTGACAGCCGATGCTGATCGAACTCCTTCGATCGATGTCTGTCGATGCTTCGGATATTTTGGATCATCAACAGACATGCTTGAGAGGATGTTGAAGATCTCTCTGAGATTTTGTGGGCTCATGACACTCGTAGCTCACTTTCTCACTTCCCGAACCCCAGGCTAAAACTCTAGGAAACTCATTGAAAACCTTGCACCCACTTTTCTTTCTTTTCTTTCTTTTTCTCTTGGAAGGATATGGACTTCCTTCTCACGCATAAGACTTCTCATGCCCCAGAATTTTTTTTCAAAAATCTTCTTCTTGCACGCCCCACTCTTCTCCTCCTTTTATAACAACGTCAAACGTCTTATCCAAAAGAAAAGATAAAGATGAGTAATTGCACATTTGAATTCAAATCAAATTTTGAATTCAAATGGACACCAACTCATCTCTTATCCACTAAAGGCGTGAGGCATGGCTTAAATTGTGCATGGAGTGATTTCATGAGAAATCTTTTCTCATGTAATAAATGGGGCGTAAAAAAAAGAATAAGGCGCAAAGATTGATTACCCATTCAAATTCAAACTTTATTTTAAATTTGAATGGCCAACCAATCATTCTTATCCATTCATTTGGCACATTAAAGTGGGGCATGGAGAGAGCTTGGCATGAGAAAATAATTCATGAGAAGTTCCTTCTCATGAATTCAAATGGGTGCAATGGAAGTGAGGTGGCGCATGGAGATTGGGTCAAGATGGTTTCATTATTTAAACCAACCTAATTGAACCAAATAAGTTAGGTCCAATTAGACTAATTTAAACCCAACTTAATTAGGTTTAATTAGGCTCAATAAAATCTTAATCAAATCAGGAATTGACTAAGCCCAACCCCTGATCAAATCAGGGACCAAACCATCTCGACGATTAGGTCAACTCTTAACCTAATCGGGTCAAACCCAACTGAATCCAATTCAATTGGACTTGATCCAAAAATAATTACTCAATCAAATTGAGTTAATTAGCGATCAAATCACTAATTAAACCTCTCATAAATACCGAGTCCAAATCCGATGGGCAATCGGGCATCAGAATTCATCGATATGTAATCCTGATCGAAAAGTCTCAACCAGTGGGACTCATGACCCCGGTACCCATAATGTGTAGAACTCGTGATCAAAGAATCTTGATTCTTGATCACTAAGTCCCAAACATGAAGGATTCTACACCAGCCATCAGATCAGATAGGAACCTCTAATGTGTGTGATCCCGCAGGTTCGAACCTAAGCTGGTAGCACAGGAACCAATTTCTGTACTAATCGAAGTGACCATCTAGCAATGGTACCCGATATCCAGATAGGTCGAATAGTCGCAATCGCAACACTCAGAACCTACATGAATATGGTTACTGTATAATTCATCCTTTTGATCCCTGTGTTTAGGACGACTCAGGGTTAAACTGTCAACCCTGATCAGATCATCCGAATCGTCCTCAACTCAAACAGTCCTGTGACTCCTCACAAGGACTATCCTGGCCAAGGTTTTGCTAAATTGAAACACGACTGTACACAGCTTCTAAATTGGAGTGGTCAATCCCATCTTGACACACGCACCGACAAGTCAAGTACTTGACTACACCCAACAGCTTTCCGTCACTAAATTAAAAATTCAGGTAGTCCATACCTAAGTGCAGTGAGTTGCTTGCAAGTCACCGTGGCGGTCTCAGGTCAGAGGGATATTTATACCCATATTCCATCGGAGCAAATCTTGACAGCAGAAATAGCTCCGGAGTCGGTCACGTTCAGTGCAGATGTACCCTTACATCTCACCTGTATTTCATACCAGTGTCTCCACACTCATTGGTTAAGAGGACAACCAACCTATATGGCACACAACGACCTATGCTTGATAAATGTTGTCGTCTTTGGTAACAACGTATCATTTGGTCGCGAACAGATTTAAGGACTAAACGACAAATCCTCCTTTGTCGAGTCTAAAAAGTCCTAAGGGCTTCACCACAACATAGGAGTTCATTAGAAGATGAAACATTTTGTGATGAAAAATATCAAAATAATTTTTATTAATTCATAATTCATGTACATATACAAATATGAGCATAACCGTCAATAGGCTGACGATTGGCTTTGAGATACTATTCCCAACAATGGCTCCCATAGAATTACGAGAGTTAAAAGATCAACTGCAAGAACTTTTGAATAAAAAGCTTGTCCGACCAAGTACATCACCCTGGGGAGCTCCTGTGTTATTTGTGAAAAAAAAATTTGGGAGCATGCGTTTATGCATTGACTATCGGGAGTTGAACAAGGTAACCATAAAGAATAAATATCCTCTTCCTCGAATAGATGATTTATTTGATCAACTTCAGGGTGCACAAGTTTTCTCCAAAATTGACTTACGATCGGGCTATTATCAACTAAGAATTAGAGATAAAGATATACCTAAGACTGCATTTAGAACCAGGTATGGTCATTATAAATTTTTAGTAATACCTTTTGGACTAACCAATGCATCGGCTACTTTTATGGATATGATGAATAGGATTTTCAAGCCATATCTGGATCAATTCGTTGTTGTTTTTATTGATGATATCCTAGTTTATTCTAAAAATATAGAGGAACATGAGAGATATTTGAGGATTGTGTTTCAGACCTTGAGAGAAGAGAAGCTCTTCGCCAAGCTTAGCAAGTGTGAGTTCTGGTTGAATAGTATTATCTTCCTCGGCCATGTAATATCTAAGGAAGGAATCTCAGTCGATCCAAAGAAGATAGAAGCCATGGTGAATTGGCCTCGTCTGACTAATGTGACGGAAGTTAGAAGCTTTTTAGGCTTGGCTGATTATTATAGAAGATTCATCAAGAAATTTTCTCAAATTGCAATTCCTCTAACCCGCTTAACTCAGAAACAAATAAAATTTGAATGGAGCAGTGAATGTGAGCAGAGTTTTCAAGATCTGAAGTAACGATTGATATCTGTCCTAGTTCTTATCTTACCATCTAGTAATAGAGGATTTATCATTTATAGTGATGCTTTCAAGAAGGGATTAGGTTGTGTATTGATGCAGAACGATAAGGTCATAGCTTATGCTTTTCAACAACTAAAAATCTATGAGCAGAATTATCCGATATATGATTTGGAGTTAGCAGTTATTATTTTTGCTTTAAAGATTTGGCAACATTATTTATATGGAGAATCTTGTAAAATTTTTACTGATCATAAAAGTTTAAAATACTTATTTACTCAAAAAGAGCTGAATATGAGACAAAGAAGATGGCTTGAACTATTAAAAGATTATGATCTAAATATTAAATATCATCCTGAAAAAGCTAATGTGGTGGCAGATGCACTTAGTAGGAAGTCTTCAGCAAATATAATGACTCTGCTATCCTTTCAGTAACAAATTCTGAGGGATCTTGAAGATTTGCAAATTGAAGTGATTTGTACCGATGTTAAGAATATGTTAGCCAATTTAATGATACAACTAGCATTGATCGAACAGATAAAAGCAGCCCAACAGAATGATATTCGTTTGTGTCAGTTTAAGAAGGATATGAAGAAAGGGTTACGAACTGAGCTTAGGCTACATACAGATGGAACTTTTTATTTTAAGAATAGATTATGTATACCAGAAAATCCTGAACTAAAGAAAAAAATTTTGGAAGAAGCCCATAAATCTCGTTTCTCCTTTCATCCCGGTAGTACAAAGATGTATAGAGATTTAAAACAATGCTTGGTATGCCAGCAAATGAAAGCCGAACATCAAAGACCTGCTGGTTTGCTAAAACCATTAGAGATACCAGAATGAAAATAGGAACATATCACGATGGATTTTGTTACAGGACTTCCAAGGACAGCAAGAAAAAATGATGCAGTGTGGGTGATTGTTGATCAGCTTACTAAATCAGCTCATTTTTTACCTTTTCAAGTTGGTACTCCACTTGATAAGTTAGCCCGGATGTATATTGATGGAATTGTACATCTGCATGGTGTTCCAATAAGTATTGTGTCTGATCGGGATCCACGATTCGT
This sequence comes from Elaeis guineensis, assembly GCF_000442705.2. NCBI lineage: Eukaryota > Viridiplantae > Streptophyta > Magnoliopsida > Arecales > Arecaceae > Elaeis > Elaeis guineensis. The sequence goes on along the minus strand of NC_025994.2, from coordinate 2,266,260 downwards.
ATCTAGATTTTGAAAAAATTTTCAAGATACTTTGGGGACAGAATTGAGACTTAGTACTACTTTCTATCCCCAGACCAATGGCCAATTTGAAAGGACAATTCAAACTCTTGAGGATATGTTAAGAGCTTGTGCTTTCGATTTCGGAGGATATTGGGATAATCATGTGACACTGATCGAATTTGCATATAACAACAGTTTTCATTCTAGTATCTGGATGGCACCCTATGAAGCCCTATATGGAAGAAAGTGTAGATCTCCTCTGTATTGGGATGAAGTGGGTGAAAAAAAATTAATAGGTCCCGAGTTAGTTCAAGATGCTAGAGATAAAATTTATCTGATCAAGAGAAGACTCAAGGCAGCATAAGATAGACAGAAGAGTTGGGCAGATAGAAAAAGATGAGAATTAGAATTTTAGATTGGTGAGCATGTTTTTCTAAAAGTATCACCTACTAAGGGTGTCATGAGATTTGGAAGACATGGCAAGCTGAGTCCGCGATATATTGGACCTTTTGAAATTTTAAATTGAGTAGGAGATGTTGCTTACGAACTAGCTTTACCACCAGATTTATCCAAAGTGCACAATATCTTTCATGTTTCACTACTGAGAAAGTTTGTACTTGATCCAAATAATGTGATAAAGTATGAGCCATTGCAAGTTCATGAAGACTTAACCTATGAAGAATTTCTCCTCCGAATTATTGATCGAAAAGAGCAAGTTTCAAGACGGTGCATCATTCCGTATGTGAAGATTCATTGGAGTAATCATGAAGAGAGAGAAAGGCTACATGGGAGCTTGAAGATGATATGAAGATGAGATATCCACACTTATTTGAAAATAAAGGTATGTTAAATTTTGAGGATGAAATTTTTTTTTAAGGGGGATAGAATGTGATAACCCGGCTCGTTCGGCCTAAAGCCCACTAAGCCCACCCAAAAAAAAAAAGGGGGGGGAAGAAGACTCCCGATTGGACTCTTCTCCTTGATTCCGATCGAAATCAGAGTTCTAGGCCATTAAAGGATCCTAGGACGAGCCCTATAAGAACCCCCTCCTCTCCTCTAAGAGAGGACATAACAATCACCGACGATCGTCGGAGTTCTTCTCCGATTTTCCCGATTGAAGCCGCGGCCCCTCGACTCGTGCTCGCCACGATTTCTCGCTGGTGGGGTCATCAGAGGCTGAGGTAAGTCCTTCTTCCTCTTCCTCTCTTCTCTCCTTCTTTTTCATGCCGGTGGCACGAGTGCTGGCGACAGGAGTCGTCGGATTTCGTCGAAGAAGAAAGTCCTGTTCGGCCTCTCCTTTCTCTGGTTTTTAAGGCACCGACGGTCACCGCCGACCGTCGGCTCTGACCTCTCCGAACTCGGAAGGGTCGCCCCTTACCGCGGCCACCACCGGACGAGGAACGGTCGTGATCAGTCGGTCAAAGGCAAGGGGACCTCTAGGTCCCCTGTTTCGGCCAAAGAAGGCCACAGGAAAAAGAAAAGAAAAAGAAAAGAAAAAAAAAGAAAATAATAATAATAATAATAATAATAATAATAATAATAATAATAAATACACATGAGAGAAAGTCTCTCATCTCTCTCTTGAGTCTTTCTCTCTCTAGAATTGGACTTTCTCTCTCTGCTTTCTCTCTCTAAAATTTTCTCTCTCTAAGAAGCCCTATGGATCTCCTATTAGGCCATCTTCTCCACTCCTAGGGATCTATGACCTTAAATTGATTAAGAGCCGAAGGAAGATTTATTGGACTGATCATCAAGTCGGTCATCTTCTTATATTATGTAATTTTATTAAATATATGAAATAAAATTTAATAATGATTTAATATTTTAAATAGGACTGTCTGATTCCTTTAAGAAAGATTAAAAGGTCCAGGACGATCGAGGTATGTAGATCTTACGCTCCTTATTTATTTTTAAATCTTCATGATTTTCATGCATATGATCTCTTATTGATGAAGTCATATTTTTCGTAAAATAAGGATCAGCATATGTGATATAAAAAAGCATGTTTTATTATGAGCATTGATTGCATGAATGTATTTTATAAAAAGTTGCATGATTATGAAGCATGAGATTTTTATTATTTTTCATCTATGTATATGTATGTTTTAAGAAAAAGATACAAAGATTTTCAAGGCTCTCAGATAGCTATGAATGAATTCCTTCGGGAAGGTCGATATCCGGAGCTAGCATCCACACAAAACATGGCCCTGCCAGTAGATATAAAGTTGGCACATGAATTAAGAACTCGGTCGATTAAGAAACATGGCCCTGTCATGGGTATAATAGTGACCTTAGCATGAACATCTGTGAGCAATTTTTTTGAAACATGACACGAATACATGACAGAAATGATTTATGATTCATAATTATAAATATACATGATTTATGCATGCATGATGAGCTTATTACTTATTTTATTATATGCTCTATGAAACATATATTTTTACAATAATTGTTATTTGCTAAATGATGCATTACATAAAAAACTTATGCTTGATCCGGTAAGGAAGCGGAAGTCTACTTACTGAGCTAGTGTAGCTCATATTCTTTTTTTTTCTTTTTCATGTACAGAGAAATAAGGCTAGGACTGGTAAAAGGGAATCCAGGCTTGGGGATCAGCAAAGCAAGCTTGAAAATTTTATACTAGAAATTCAGTTTATGTTTATGGATTGTAGCTATTATGAATTTTGAGGCTTGATTATTTTATCTTTGGACTTAGATGTTCTGAACCAGTTTTGGTTTAATTAAATATTTAAATTGAACTTTATTATTAATTTATTTATGATGCTCCTGTTATTATATTTAAAAGATGAATTTTGGCTTCGTGTTATCGAGGGCCCATCCCTCGTAACATGGCCGTGTTATGTCCCGATTTGGGGTGTGACACCTTTCCTTCTAACTGGGGATTTTAATTGTATTTTGAATCTAGATGATAAAAGAGGAGGAAGGTAGTTTAGAATTAATAGGGAAATTAGGGAGTTTAGGGCTTGTTTAAAATAAATGGGACTTCAAGATCTGGCTTACACTAGACCTAAATACACATGGTGTAATAACCATCTAGGTATGATTAGAGTCTGGGAGAGAATAGATCGTGCTTTTGCTTCCCCTAATTGAACGAATTTGTTTTTTGAATCAATTGTTACTCATTTAACTCACTTTGCTTCTGATCATTATCCTATATCTATTTTGATGTCTAATCATGTTATTCGAGGTCTGGCTCTCTTAGATTTGAAAAATTTTGGCTTTCATATCATATGCTTAATGATATTGTTCATAAAGCTTGGCATACAGATGATCATATTAATCCGGCTCTTTGTTTATCTGAGTTGTTACAAAATGTGCGTTCTGCTGTTCAAAATTGGAAAAGAAGGTTGGGTAATTTATTCAGAAAAGGTAAACAATTAAATTTGTAGGTTTATAAATTACAAAAGCAAGAAGCAAACTTGGGTGGCCTTACTCCTAATTTGCACAAACAATGCTTGGTTTGTTGGTGGATTATAATGCCAATTTGAATAGACAAGAATTGATGTAGCGCAAAAATCTAGGCAAACTTGTTTACAAGAAGGTGATGCTAATATGCACTATTTTCATCTTTCTACAATTATGCATAGATGGAAAAATAGGATTTTGAAAATCTCAAATGATAATGGTCATTGCTTAACTAATCCTGACATATAAATTGTTTATTACTTTATCATTTTGGGAATCGATGGAAGCAGGAAGAAAGTATTCCAAACTTAGATTATCCTGTACTGTCACCTATATTTCATTTGATCAAAATAGGGATCTGATTCGTTGTGTTCGAGATGAAGAGATCGAAGAGACTATGATGAGTATTCAGTCTGACAAAGCTCCTGGACCTGATGATTTTCCTGCATTCCTTTTTCAACACTTCTGGTCATTGATTAAATCTGATGTTTTGGCTACTGTTCATTATTTTTCTCTACTAATACATTTCCTGAGATTTGGAATTGAACTTTTATTGTTCTCATTCCAAAAAAGTCTAATCCTCAAATATCTAATGATTAAGGCCGATTAGTTTATGTAATACCTTGTATAAGATTCTGATAAAAATTTTGGTTAAGCGAATCAAGCCTCTTCTTTCGAATTTGATTTTTGAGGACCAAGGGGTTTTTGTTTCTGGTCACATATATATACTAATATTTTAATTGCTCAAGAACTTACACATTCTTTAGCTAAGGCTGCTAAATCTAGAGGTCTTATGATGATAAAATTAGATATGAAGAAGGCTTATGATTGGGTTCACTAGCAATATCTATTTCAAATTTTACAACTATTTGGTTTTCATCAACAGTTCATTACTTGGATTAAACTTGTATTCAATACCCATAGTTCGCTCTTCTCATTAATGGTTCACCCACTCATTAGTTTATTGTCACTCATGGCCTTAGACAAGACTGTCCCCTCTCCCCCTACCTTTTTATTCTTGCAGCTCAAACTTTCTTGAATCTTTTACATACGGCTGTCCAAAATAAATTGTTGCATGTTTATTATCCTAGAGGGGGCCCTTTTATTTCTCATATTTTCTATGCGAATGATTGTCTTCTTGTTGCTCGGGCTACTGTTAGGGATGCTATTATGATAGCTGTTGTGCTTGATGCTTATTGTCAACATTCAGGTCAAAGAGTCAACAATAACAAATCATCAACTTGTTTTACTCCCAATTTCAATTGATGTGCGGAATTCAATTCTACATCTTTTATGAGTTCCTTATCGTTCCCTTCCTTGGAACTATTTAGGAGTTCCTTGTCTTCACATACCTTGAGTAAAAATCAATGCAAATGTTTCATAAATAAGATCTCATCAAAAATTGAGGCTTGGAAGTGGCGTACGTTATTCTTTACTGGTAGAGCTATCTTATTCAATTAGTTTTACTAGTTTTACCCACTTATGTGCTAAGTGCAGTGCATCTTCCTGTTACTATCTTAAATCAAATGGAAAGAGATTTTCGAGCTTTTTTATGGGGTCATTCCTCTGACACTCGTGGATTTCATCGAATAGCTTGGGAAAAGATCTATCTTCCTAAATCCTATGGAGGTTTGGGTTTCAAATCTTTAAGTCAATGTAAACAGCAATGTCTTAGTTGATTGGCTGCTTATTTGATCTTACATCCTACATCACTTTGGGCTAAGCTTATTAGAGTTAAATATCAATTTTTGGGATCCTAGTTAGACTATTCCATTCCTAGATCGAGTTCAATCATGTGGAAAAATATTTACACTATTAGTATAAATATTCAGTTCTCTTTTCAATATATGGTGGGGTCTGAAAATCATGTTAATCTTTACAGCACCCCTGAATTTCCACTTGCCCATTGAAATGGTGGCCTACTCTGATAAATATGGATTTTGATATTTCTCAATCTACCATTTCAGATTATATCGATGCCTCTCGTCAATGGGATATTGAGAGGTTGGACCAACCATTTTCTTCTGACCTGGTGCATCAGATCCAAGCAATCCCTCTCCCATACTCTCAAGATGATGATATTTTAGTTTGGGGTTCATCTAAACTTTCTCACGCATGCCTCCTCCTTCTGAACTGCTTTGACACGACATGCTCATTTGTTTAATCTGATTTGGAAACTCTCCCTTCCGCCTCGTGTTTAGTATTTTTGGTGGCAATTAATTTGGAAATATAGTACCTAGCACATTGCAACATTATTCCTGTCAATCAACATTTTTGTGATCTTTACTCTGATGCTATTGAAGATTGTGATCATATTTTTACTACATGCATACTTGCAAATCAAGTTTGGTCTTATAATTTTCATATGAAGCAGATCCCATGTTTATTTAACTCGTTGGTAAGTTTGTTTGATTACATGGACAATGATGTTATTAATAAAGGTTGGAAAAATGTTGTTGCTTGTACTACTCGGGCTGTTTGGCAAGAGAGGACTAGCCGTATTTTTTATCATACTTTGTCGACTCCGACCCTGGTATATCGCAGAGCCATGGCTTTCATTAATGATGCAATAATGTACCCGTCTAGATACTGGGGTAGTGCCAATCTTAATTCTGCTTAACAGAGTGGATTTGTATTTGTCTCTTGGCTACCTCCTCCCTATGGGTATATTAAAATTAATTTTGATGGATCTTTTGATTCCAATTAGGCTTCTGCTGCTTATGTGCTTAGAGATCATTCAGCTCGTTTTTGGTAAGCTGGAGGAAAAAAATTAATTAATGTTACTGCATCTTTTTCTGAAATGATTGCTGCCTCGCTAGGTATGTCTGCTGCTATTACTACATTTCATGCTACACATATAATATTGGAAGGAGATTCAATAACTGTTATGCATTGGATTGAGGACTTTCAAAGTCAAAAATATAAACATTTTCATTTCTTGAAAGATATATGGAATTGGAAGATGCAGCTGAAGAGGTTAGAATGCATCACATACATCGGGAGGGCAATCAGGTAGCAGATTATTTGGCAAACAAGGCCAAGGAAAAGCAAGGATAAAAAGGGAAAAGAATGCAAAAAACAGGAAGAGCTTGGAAGGGTTCATTCTAACATCCTTTGTCTTCATTTTTGCAGACTTCAATAGTGTTTTCAACATGACCAATCTATTGATACAATTTGCATGTACATCTTTCTTATGTTGCATTCAATGGAAGGTTGTAAAGCAGTCCATATGTGCCTACATTGTTATATTAGGAACAAGTTCTCGTTCTAGTCTACAAGGATGGCAACACCTACAGTGCTGTTGGATTAATAAAGCATCCCATCAAATTCTTACATTCAAAAAGACTCCAAATCCAATGTTATATTGCTTGTATCAATGCTATGAATTACTTAACTGCACAATTATCTGGTTGGTGCAATTATGATACACACAGTTCAGTTCAAGAGATTATTTACAAATGTTGCTACCTTGAGCTCAAAGGATATAATTTGTCTACACTTATATTGGTTTTGAACAACATTTGTATTGTATATTTTTTTGTACAGCTACTACAAAAGATTTGCGTAGCAGCTCCTTTTGGTACTCCTAACAATCATTTGCAAAAAAAAAAAAGAGAAAACAGAATACAAGAAAAGTATACTCAAAAAAAAGAAAGAAAAGGAAAAACAATGAAGGAAAAAGAAAAGAAAAAAGGAAAAAAGAAGAAAGAAAAGAAGATCAGAATAACACAAATGGTTTTTACTAACTATGCTTTGTTTTGGATGCAGGTTGCTTCGTTAAGCTATCTGGCTATACATTTCTTATTGCATATATTTCCTATTGCTGTCTCAAAATGTGTCAGTGAAGGTAATGTCATTGCTTGTTGGAGTTCCAGGATGATTAATGGGGAAATCTGTTTTGGATCCAACTGCAGTCTTATGTTTATATATGATGATGGGTTTGTTACAAAGCTGTTTAGCTGGTTCAAATATCGTCAGACTTTATCTTCCATTACTGTGCTGCAACTTATCAACCTTCTCAGGCTTTGTTCTTCAACTGTTCGTCTTACAATACAGAGCATCTCCTTGGGTTCTAACACTGCTGAATATTCCATCTAAATTAGGCTTCATATACAGTTCTTGACTTTGTGCTGCACAAGATCAGGCTTAATTCTTCAGGGTTCCAAGCTAGTGGTCGACAAGGGTTTCTCTTGCCGTTTGGCTTCTGGATACATGTTTCAATTCATATCTCAAATTTTCAGGGCAGGGGATCAGGACAAGCTCTCTGCTTCCACATCAGAAGATTCCAAATGCTTGAATGTTCTCTTCAAATGCCACAGTACTCTGTGCAAGGCTTATTCAACTATAACTGGATTAGCCTTATATTGCACACATCAAAATTCAAGGTTCATTTTTGGTCTGAACACTATGGTACAGGTTTCTTTCTTGTATGTAATCAAACTGTTAAGTAAACTGTTACAGGTTAAGGCTTTGTATTTCTTCATGAAGTCTATTTTGTACTTGTTGAATCCACTTTTGCTTTTTGCCCGTTGTAATTATCATCTTTTTGGAATAATACTACACACTTTACCAAAAAAAAAAAAAAAACAGACCATTATTATATTGGAAACTTTTGTTCTTTCTCTTTCTAATCCCTTCTTCAACAACAATCCACTGGTTAGGCGGTGTTGTCAGTGGAACAAAGTTGAAGCAGCCTAAAATACGGCTGGCATCCGTGTTGCCGTCACTGAGGATATTTAAGGGTGTTTAGGGACAAGAGAGAGCGTGATGTTCTAAGCTCACCAATATATAATTTCCAGAAAAAAAAACAAAAAGGCCGGCGTCGTTGTTGCCATCATTGAGGATATTTAAGGGTGTCTTCGAACAGCAGAGAGCATGATGTTCTAAGCTCGCCAATATATAATCTCTAGAAAAAAAACAAAGGAAAAAAAAAAAGACAATGTTGCCGCTCTTGAACTACATTTGAACTAATTAATCACAAAAAGAACCAAGCCAAACCAATTTAAATGGACATTTGGGATTTGTTTTTATTATTTTATTTCCTACATTTAAGATAAAAAAATATATATTTTACAATAATTTCTCTTTTTAATTTTTAAAATTATTTTATTATTTATAAAAATAAAAATAAGAAATTTTTATTATTATTAATTTTGAAAATACGAAACTCATTCTTTGTGCCGCCAATATTACCACTATCCATTTTTTTTTTTGCTGCCATCTCTACCACACAGACTCTATAATCGTCAACATCTTGACCACCAACATTCTTTCCCACCACACCACCATTATATCTTTTTAGCAAAACCACCAACATCTCTACTGCCACTATCATTATGATCTTTGGGACACCATAGTGATGTCCTTACCACCAACACTACCATAATTGTGCTATCTCAGCTGTACTATGAATGCTACACAATAACTAACTACTTCTAAAATAATCGGCTATATCAGAATATTTATATTTAAAAAAATAAAATTTTTATTTTATATTTTGTCAATAGAAAAATAAAAGTGACGTGGAATGGTACTCAAGATTGGATTTTTTTTTTTTCAAAAATAAGATGGGAGCAAGCCTGACCAAAACCTATAACGGTGGGACTTGAATCTAGGCCACTAGTTTCTATGTCCAATAACTTTACCTACTGAGGTAGTTAGCACCCTCAAAAGCAGATCAAGTTAATGAACAATCCAAAATAAAGCATTTTTTGTTGATTTAGAAACTGCAATTTGAAACAATCATCGAACTAACACAATCTAAATTAAGACCAAGCTCACCTTGATTCTGAGATATGTAAATATTTAAAACCCCAAAATCTTATTATGCAGTAACTTGCTCAATGAAACCATGCTAGCAGCTAGTAATCTTGAAAAATTGGCCAGTGAGATTATTATTGGTTGAGTAGTAGAGATGGTATGATTAGTCAAATCAATGTGAAAGAGCTTGTCAATAGTCAGATTATCTTGGACAAGCTTGCTGGTGATTGGATCAGCGATGTGGGCTTGTTGGTGGTTGTTTTGGCAAGGCTTGAGTCGATGAGGGTAGGTCATCCATGGCCCACAGTTGAGGATAGCTTCGAAAATGGAGGGAAGCAACAATGTTAATTAGGGATTTGAGGTGGATGTAGGACAAAATGTGGAAGAGGATGAAGGTGTTGAGTCGGAGTCGCCAACAAGAGGTTCAAAAAAAAAGTTACGGTGGAGATAGATGGTGGGGATGTATCCTATACGTTGGCATCAGGATCTGCTAGCTAGATCTTTGGTGGCCAAATGGATGGGGAGACGAGTAGGCTTTCATATTCAATTTTGGATTAAGCGAGATGGACGGTAAGGTCATTATATGTGTTGCTGAGAAATCACCTAAGTTAGGTTGCATTTGCTGAGAAATCACTTAAGTGCGCTAAGATTATATAAACTTATGATTAGGGCTGCATTTGGTTTAACAATAGGAGCTGTTCGACCAGATTAAGATGAAAAGGTAGCACTAGAAAGAGATGGTGGGGAGCTCGAGCATCGTTGATAACCTTATGGCCAGGATGCTTGTGCATAGAGGGGCATAGGGAGAGGCAAAGTAGGAGAGAAGGCGGTGGAGAGGTGGGTCTAGGGTGGAGGTTGGTTGTAGACTCGTTCGCCCATCAATAAAGTAAGACCAGCTAATGTGCTTGATCACAATATCGCATTTGATGATTGTGACATGCTTGAGGATATGCTCAAGGCAAACATGATGGAAGGGAGAGGAGGAGGGAGGGGGGGTTGGGGATCATAGAGGGAAGTCAAGCAAAAGGGATGAGAGAGGGATAAAAATCTACCGTCAAAAAAAAGTAAAAAAAAATTATTTTTTTCTAGAAATAATGAAAGTTGTTTAAAAACAAAATAACCAAATAGGGCCTAAGCTTTCTCTCTTTTTTTTTCTTATTTTGTGGTTTAGTTTTGATTTTTGTTTGAGTGTTGCACTCGCTTATATCTTTCTTTTTACTTCTCTTTTTTTCCTCAATTTTAATTTTCTCTCTATTTTATATTTACTTTCTTATTTCACTCTTTTGTACCCATTTCACCTCTAATTGTATGGAGAAATTTTGCACAAAAAAATTAATTTAAGAAATTAGAGAAGAAAAATTGTTCTTATAATGGGCTAAAAAGATAGCCTAACACAAAACCTAAACTTTCTTATGTGCTTGATCTAACTATCACTAAATCGAAATCCAATTGTTCAATGATGCAATTCACACTAGTACCCTCTTGAAAGTTGATTTCCTATTTTTATCCTATTTTTTGGATTTTTTTTTATTTTTTTCATCATAATAAGTATTCTAAAGCCCTAGATTTAAACCAAACGCTTGTCGAAAAGTAATATAAACCTCCCTTAACCATAACATAACTGAGCCCAACCCCTATCTTTTCCTATTTGGCTAGTTAGATGCAAAACCATTCTTTTTTTCCCATTTTTCAATGTTATTATGACAAATTTCTTCAATTTTCTACTAATTAGGATAACATACCTTATCGTATTTACCCCCAAATCCTACCTAAATATCATCTTATGGTACTCTAGGTTCTAAATCTAGGCCATGCAGAAAGCCACTCTATGTTCTTTCCTTTCCTTTTTTTTTTTTTTTTTTTAACAATCTACACTTGCACAGAATTGTACTTGACTTATATCATATTGACCTTAATAAACATTCCCCTTGCCTTATTTTTGATTTAGACATTCTGTTATCAGTCTCTGATCCAACTTTATTTAACTCTCCTTTTGGCTTAGATGCACTCTAAATCATGAAATCCTAATTACATCATGCACTTATGCTATCCTCACCCATAATTACCTTTAATCTTGTGAAAAAACTAATCCATTTAGAAGAAGAGGGATAAAAATTATTCCTTTTATTCACTCAACTCAGATCTCTCAAAATATAATAAAATAATAGTAGTGAAACTAGGATTTCAAACCCTTTTTACATTCATCAATTCAATTGAACTGGAAATTAATTACAATGCCTCTTATTTACAGTAGTAAGGTTTGAGTCTTCAAGCTATGGCTGAATTCCTCTTATAGTTAAAAAGAGGGTTAGGACATTTTAAAAATATAAATAATTTATGTTATAATAAAGTTCATTTTGGAGCTAGATCTCATTTCTATATCAACATTAACTTCTATTATGCTTTCTACTTTCTCTCATATTGGAAGGTACATCTAATTAAAGTATTACTCCAAATGAAGTTTTACTTTGATTGGACTTTTTCGAGATCGAATATGGTTATTCCCTCACATAATCCGGTGTGACAAACACCTTCTGCATGCTCGTACTTTATAGATCTCAAAAAGTATTTAACTTCAAAATAAAAAAATGCTAAACACCTTATAAGTCTTTAAAAGACCTTATAAGTCTTTAAAAGTTATCTAATTTCAAAAAAAATTAATTGTAATTAAATGGTATATCAAAATTATAGTCTCTATAAGTTAAGCTTCATGATCAAGCCCAAGATATAGCAAATGTTGCTTCTCAACCCTATCTAGTTCTATTGGAAGTGGCTCAATCAGTTGGCGATAGCTTAACAATCCTCCAGGATTATAAGCAATCACATGCTCCCATCACCCTCTAAATCTTCGATGTTTAGCTCTCTCTCCTCCATGTACCTCAACCGTTCCAAAGAATTCTTCGCTTAGTAATTTGACTCCTTCACATCCCTCGTGATGCAAGACTTTTGAAATTCATACCTTATTCTAAGCTCACTCCTTGCGTCCAAATCTCTCTCTTAATAAGATAAAGGGGAAATCTCTTCTCTAGCAACTTTGCTTTCCCCTTAAGATCTATGGCATGCTTTAGATCTATCTATGATATCTTTTATTTGGTCTCTCTCAGTTAGGGTTGGCAATAGATCAGGCCAACCTAGTGTCGGCCGAGTCGATTCAAGTTATGGTAAAAAAAAACTCTCAAACCCATAACCCACCCATTTATAATCAATTCAACCCAGTTATTTTGCATAAATCAATACCCAGCCACCAATCAATTCAAGTTATCCTTCTTCAATTGTATGTGCGGGTGAAGAAGCAAAACAAAACATGGTACGGTTTAGTGACAAACATCAAAATCAAGTCTGACTTCAAATATATCATTGCAATAAAATAAACATAAGAATTTAAAGACAAAACTAGCTAAACTACAGCTCCACATCCCAAAATCTCAGGCCTAAATCATGTCCATCAGTCTATACCATCACTTTTCTTTTATAATGAAGCATACCATGTGAAAAAAATTAAAAACTATCAACTATATTGCATTTGGTAGCCAATTTGTTGCTAATCAAATCACCTAAAACCATCCTTTTGTGATCAGGTTGATTTGGTGTTGGACTTCAAAAGAAACCAAACCCATTTTTTGCGCTTAAGTTCGTGCAGGTTTGCCGATGCAAGTCAAATTTTGCCACCCCTACTCTCAACTCTTACTCATCCATTTGTTTATCTCTAAAGCCCCGAGATTTAATCACATTCCAATATGAGCCTTCAATTAAGACCCTAGATCTAGAACTTAATGCATCCTTTCTATATGACACAGGTAAGGAGGTGCCAATGTGAACTTCATATGAACATGATGGTAGGAAAACAAATTAAATAAAAAATTTAAACCACAAAAAAATAGTTAAAGAAGAAGAATGGGAAAGTATTAAAAAAAGGAAGATTAAAATAAAAATCCTATAGCTAGAAGGATAACTAGTAGCTTACCTTGCTATGATATACCATCATTGACACTTCAAATACATTAAGTATCTTTTAACAAGGTCACAAGTCATTGGAATCCACCAACTTGCTTTTGACGATTCTTGGAATCCGCTAGGGTTTATTCTAGGATCTACTGGGGGGTACTAACATACTTTAAAGCCTCTTACACTGATAAGGTTGAGTTGGTGTCTTTAAAGTTCAAAGAAACTCAAATAACTTAGAATTAAGCAATCTAGAATATCCTTGTACTTTGGGATAGTATGCTATCGAAATAGATAACATTTTGTTTGAGATACAAAAACTAGCCTGACACATCATGCACCATATGTAACAGCCCAGTTACTTGGGCCTGTAGTCCAGACGGCCCAACAGCAAAAAAAAAAAAAAAAAAAATCAGAGGAGGAGGAAGACTCCTAGCCGGAGTCTTCTTCCTTCACGATTTCGACAAAATCGGACTCAAAGAGTCCGGCTAGGGTAGGAAACCTCCACTATAAGATCCCCCATCCTTCCTTTAGGAATTTACAATAAAAAATTTCGAAGTAAATCAAGGGATTTGAAAGATTTTTCTCAAAGATATACCGTGGTGGCTGATCGGAAGAAAAGGGGTCGTCGGAGTTGTTTTTGACCGCCGGAACAAGGTATGTTCCTTCTTCCTCCCTTTCGGTTTAGTCTCTTCGGCCATGGGGTGTTCGGAAGCCGGCGAGGTGCCGGTTCGGGCTCAAACAGGGATACCCTGTTCGTGTGAATTTTTTTCTCCCTCCTCTGCCGCCGACATGGTAACAACGCCGGCGTCGGGACGCTGTCGGGGAAGGTGGTCGGAAGTGCTCTCTTGGTCGGGATGAAGGGACAAGTTCGGATGGGGGCTCGGGTTCCTGTTTTCAAACATGGGGAAGAGAAGAAGAAGAAGCCTCTTCTCTCTTCTCTAAATAAATCAAAATAATAATAATAATAATAATAATAATAATAATAATAATGAATAAAATTAAAAATACATATATATATATAATATAATTATATATATATATACATATATATATATATATATATATATATATATATATATATATATATATATAAGAAGGGGGACATGGGTATGAGTCAGATAACCTCAATATATATAGAAAATTTATTTGGTTAAATTAATTTATTTTGTTTGATAGGAGAACAGTCCAACGACCAGGGGGACGACGAGTAGGGTTTGATTTTCTGATTATAAGACTGTGAATTTGAATTCCCATTTATCGAGGTAAGAATCCTGTACATGATCATCGCTAAATTTATGTTATTTATTTGTTAGTTTTATATGTTGAATTTACAATATCGAAATTATAATCGATGAATTTTCTATGCTTGAGACATTGAGATATGGCTTATATGAATATATTTTTTTTTAAATATGAGTATATTATGAAAGGATTTTTATGATTGATGGTATGAATCTTATGGACATGATTTATCAACTTATTCATTCTGTAATTTGAAATAATTCGATAAAATTTAGAATTGAATGAAAAGGGTATGTTTTGGACTAACCTCGACATATGGATCAGCTGCCAGGAGCTTATGCCTGGGACAGCCTCTCACGGACTTTCGTACGTGGGACAGCCGGTCAGGAGCTCATGCCTGGGACAGCCCACCGGAGCTTATGCCTGGGACAGCCTCTCACGGGCTTTCGTACGTGGGACAGCCGGCCAGGAGCTCATCCTGGGACAGCCTTGAAAGGCTTATATGAAAGAATAATTGGATTGGTAAGAGATTGAGGTATGGTCTGGGTTAGTCCAAAGCCAAAAAGGGATAAAACATTGACAGATCGAAAATGTGAGAAGATACAATATTTAATATGAAATTCAACAATGAATGAAGATTTTCACCTGATGATGTATGATGATACATATGCATATTTGTGACATTATTCCAGTTATTGTATACCTAGGAGTTTTCTTAATTGCATTGGTTTTAGAAATATTAATTCTATTTACTGGCTTGATGTACATGTACAGTGATTCTTATTGAGCTGGAGAAGCTCATATTTCTTCTTATTTTTTTCAGACTCACAGGATGCTTAGATTGGATGGTTTGGGCGAGAGCAAATGAGAACTGAAGCCTTTAGTAATTTAGTTAGTTTAAATTCTCTGATGCCAAAGAACATTTGAATAATTGTATTGAACAAGTTTGCATTCGATTTGAAATTGTGACATCGGTTGATTGATTTGGTATTTAATTGGTTATTTAAAATTTTGAAGTGTTAAATTTTAGGCCTTACATGATCTTAGGGTGCTGCTCTAGGGTTTGTGTGGCCGTGTCATGTGCCCAACTCAGGTGCTGGGTTTGGGGTGTAACAGAGTGGTATCAGAGCCTAGGTTTAGGAATCCTAAGGTTTATTTTAGAGAGGGAGTATATGGGTAGACTTTTAGATGAAAATTGACTAATATGAAATACTATTCTTAAATTCTTGACTCAAGTGAAACTGTGTAGGTAGTCATGGCAAGAGGGACTGAGCGTGGGCGAAATCGGAGACCTACTCGTTTTGCGGATGGCTCTAATGCTTGGGAGCCAGCTACACCACAAGAAAATGCTCCACCCTCATCGGAGGATGATGCACCACAACAAGAACATCCTACTGAACCTGCAGAGGTCACTCCCGAGGAAGAAACTCCAGGAGAACCTGAAATTCAACTTGGGGAACAAATTACTGCAGCTCAGTTAATGCAAGTACTGGTTCAACAACAAGTGGCTGCAAGGGAAGATATGAGGAGGATATTGGAGGTGCAACAGGGACAACAACAACAGTTCATACAACAAATATTTCAGGAGCGACAGTCCCAACAGCAACAAAGAGCTGAAAATCAGTATGAACGTCAGATCAATTTATTAGACTTCAAAAAATATGCACCACCGGCATTCTCAGGGACCTCAGATCCTATGAAAGCTGAAAGCTGGCTAAAAGTAATAGAGAAAGTTTTCCATGCTTTGAGATGTCCTGCTGAAGACAAGGTCACTTTTGCCACGTTTATGTTACAAGGTGAGGCAGCCGATTGGTGGGAGATGGAAATTGGAAAGCTAGGGCCAAATGATGTACCTTTTACATGGGAAGAATTTAGAAAGATTTTCTATGAGAAGTATTTTTTCCAGAGTATCCGACTCCAGAAATTTCGAGAGTTCGATCGTCTGGTGCAGGGCCACATGACAGTTGCTCAATATGCAGCCAAATTTGAAGAATTGTCAAGATATGCCCCTGCATTGATAGCTGAGGAAAATGTTCGAGCCAGAAAATTTGAGAATGGATTAAGGGATAGAATCCAACAGTTGGTGACCGTTTTTGAGCTGCCCACTTATAAGGAAGTTGTCAACAAATGCTTAATAATAGAAAAAGGACTCAATGATGCTCAGGTAGCAAGAGAGAAAAGTATGAAGAAAAGGGGTCGAGTAATTGATTCTCAAAGTCAAAGTAGCAGAGCCTTCAAACCAAAGACCCCAAAATCAAGCCAGACTGCCACTGAAGGTAAAGTACAACCTCAAGGGAGCCTTATATGTTATAGATGTGGAGGACCCCATCTTAAACGAGATTGCACATGGCCTGGGGGACAATGTTACAAATGTGGACGAGATGGCCACAAAGCAGTTGTATGCCGCAATGGAGGAGAATCACAAAGACAGCAGATGCCTCAAAATTATCAGAATACCCCCGCAAATCGAGCACCCCAAGATGTACAAAGACAAGATGCGGGACAACAAAAATTAAAGACCCAAGGACGAGTCTATGCACATACACAACAGGATGCTAAAGCTTCTAACTCAGTGGTGACAGGTACTGAATCGACCTCCTAAAAGTTCTTTTATATATATGTCATGAATTATTATATGCTTAGATATATAAGGACATATAGCACTGAATGATAAATGAATATCTGACAGGTATGATTAAAATTGCATCCAACGATGTCCATGCTCTATTTAACCCTGGAGCTACCCACTCTTTTATAGCAACTAGTTTTATTAAGAAGACTAAAGAGATGTCTCCTATACCTTTAGAAAATAATCTCTGTGTCTGTACACCAAGCGGAGAGGTGATCTTGGTTAATTCAATTTGCAACGATTGTGTACTGAGTATTGAGGATAGGGAGATGAAAGCAGACTTATTAGTCTTAGAGATGAAGGATTTTGATCTAATCTTGGGGATAGATTGGTTAGCAGCATATCATGCTACAGTTGACTGCTTCCAAAAGACAATAATGTTTCGAATTTCAGATCAGTCAGAGTTTAGTTTTAAGAGTACTAAACCCTTCTTTCACCAGAAGTTCATCTCAGCTATTCATGCTCAGAAATTTCTTAGAAAAGGATGTGAAGGATTTCTAGCCACTGTATTAGAAACTCAGAATGAGAAACTCAAGTTAAAGGATACCCCTATTGTGAAAGAATTTTTTGATGTTTTCCCAGATGACCTGCCTGGACTACCTCCTGATCGAGAGATTGAATTTTCTATCGACTTGATTCCTGGTACGAGTTCAGTTTCTAAAGCCCCTTATCGAATGGCTCCAGCAAAATTGAAGGAATTACAAAAGCAATTGCAAGAGTTGTTAGATAAAGGATTCATTAGACATAGTGTGTCACCTTGGGGAGCTCCAGTACTTTTTGTGAAGAAGAAGGATGGTAGCCTTCGGCTTTGCATAGACTATCGAGAATTAAACAAGGTAACAGTGTGAAACAAATATTCTTTACCATGAATCGATGATCTGTTTGATCAGTTGCAAGGGGCTCAGGTCTTCTCAAAAATTGATCTTCGTTCTCGCTACCATTAGTTGAAGATACAGCCTGGAGACATATCAAAAACAGCCTTTCGGACTAGATATGGGCATTATGAATTTTTGGTCATGCCATTTGGTCTGACCAATGCACCGGCAGCCTTTATGGATCTTATGAATCGAGTGTTTGCATCATACTTGGATCGATTTGTAGTTGTATTTATTGATGATATTTTAATTTACTCGAAAAGTTCTCTCGAACATGAAGAATATCTGAGGATGGTATTACAAACTCTGAGGGAAAAGAAGCTGTATGCAAAGCTACAAAAATGTGAATTTTGGATGAACAGTGTTACTTTTCTCGGGCATGTCATCTCCAAGGAGGGTATCTCAGTTGACCCAAGGAAAGTGGAGGCAGTAGTTGACTGGAGCCGACCTACTAATTATCAGAGATACGCAGCTTTTTGGGATTAGCTGGCTATTATCGAAGGTTTGTGGAAGGTTTCTCTAGTATTGCCATGCCTCTATCTCGTCTAACACAAAAACAAGTAAAGTTTGAATGGACATACGAATGGGAGCAAAGCTTTCAAGAGTTAAAAAGATGATTGGTGACTGCTCCAATCTTAACCATTCCATCTGGGACAGAAAGTTTCACTATCTATAGCGATGCTTCTCGTAAAGGTCTCGGTTGTGTTTTGATGCAAAAAGAAAAGGTGATAGCTTATGCTTCTAGACAATTGAAATCTTATGAGCGGAATTATCCTACTCATGACTTAGAATTAGCAGCTGTGGTCTTTGCTTCAAAAAGATGGAGGCATTACTTATATGGGGAGCATTGCGAGATTTTCATAGATCATAAAAGTTTAAAATATATCTTTACTCAGAAGGAGTTAAATTTGAGACAAAGAAGGTGGCTGGAACTACTGAAGGACTATGACGTGATAATAAATTATCATCCCGAGAAGGCGAATGTTGTAGCCGATGCTCTAAGTAGAAAATTTTTTGGTGAATTGGCTGCTCTAATTACCTCTCAAAAGTCTATATTACTGGATTTGGAGAAATCAGGAATTGAAATACGACCACATGATTCTCAAGTTCAGCTTGCAAATCTTGTACTACAGCCTACCTTGATCGAAAAGATTAAAGCAGCTCAAAAGGAGGATTCAGAGTTACAAAAGGTCATAGATGCAGTGAAATCTGGTATACAGACAAAATTTTGGACACATGAGGATGGGTCATTGAGATTTGATGACAGACTATGTGTTCCCAAGATTTCAGGATTAAGGAACGAGATCCTAGAAGAGGCTCACTGTTCGACTTATACTATGCATCCTGGAAGCACAAAAATGTACCAAGATTTGAAAAGAAATTTCTGGTGGTCTGGTATAAAAAGGGATATTGCACAATTTGTAGCCCAATGTTTGGTATGTCAACAAGTAAAAGCTGAACATCAAAGACCAGCAGGACCACTGCAGTCTCTTCTTATTCCTCAGTGGAAATGGGAGCATATTACTATGGATTTTGTGACTGGATTACCTAAAACGCTTCGAAATAATAATGCTGTATGGGTAATTGTTGATCGATTGACGAAATCAGCACATTTCTTACCCTTTCGGATTGATCTTTCCTTAGAGAGATTGGCAGGCTTGTATATAGAGCAGATAGTACGACTGCATGGAGTACCAGTTACTATTGTGTCAGATCGAGATAGTAGATTTGTTTCTCAGTTTTGGAAGAGTCTTCATAAAGCTCTTGGAACCAAGTTAAATTTCAGTACAGCTTTTCATCCTCAAACTGACGGACAATCTGAACGAACCATACAGATCCTAGAGAATATGTTAAGGGCTTGTGTCATGGACTTAGGCGGAGCTTGGGATAATCACTTATCATTGGTTGAGTTCGCTTATAATAATAGCTACCAAGCAAGCATTCAGATGGCTCCTTTCGAGGCATTATATGGAAGAAAATGTAGATCGCCCATTTGTTGGGATGAGGTGGGAGAAAGAAAACTGTTGGGATCAGAAATAGTGCAGCAGACAGTGGAAAAAGTACACATGATCAGGGAATGACTTCGTACCGCTCAGAGTAGGCAAAAGAGTTATGCTGATAATAGAAGAAGGGAGCTGGAATTTCGGGTAGGCGATCATGTTTTTCTGAGAGTTTCTCCCACTAAAGGTGTAATGAGATTTGGAGTTCGTGGTAAGTTGAGTCCAAGGTATATTGGCCCTTTTGAAATTTTAGACAGGATTGGAGAGGTTGCATATCGATTAGCATTACCGCCGGCTTTATCTGGTGTTCATGATGTGTTTCATGTATCGATGTTGAGGAAGTATATTCCAGATCCAAGTCATGTGGAGAGTTATGAACATTTGCATCTTCAGAAGGATATGACTTATGAAGAATATCCAATACGGATTGTTGACAAGAAAGATCAGGTGTTACGACATCGAATTATTCCTTATGTGAAGATCCAATGGAGCAATCATAGCAAGAGAGAGGATACATGGAACTCGAGACAGAAATGAAGATCAAGTATCCACAACTCTTTAAAAACTCAGGTATGTAAATTTCGAGGATGAAATTTTTTTTAAGGAGGGGAGATTGTAACAGCCCAGTTACTTGGGCCTGTAGTCCAGACGGCCCAACAGCAAAAAAAAAAAAAAAATCAGAGGAGGAGGAAGACTCCTAGCCGGAGTCTTCTTCCTTCATATTCCGGCAAAATCGGACTCAAAGAGTCCGGCTAAGGTAGGAAACCTCCACTATAAGATCCCCCATCTTCCTTTAGGAATTACAACAAAAAATTTCGAAGTAAATCAAGGATTTGAGAGATTTTTCTCAAAGATACCGTGGTGGTTGATCGGAAGAAAAGGGGTCGTCGGAGTTATTTTTGGCCGCCGGAACAAGGTATGTTCCTTCTTCCTCCCTTTCGGTTTAGTCTCTCCGGCCATGGGTGTTCGGAAGCCGGCGAGGTGCCGGTTCGGGCTCAAACAGGGATACCTGTTCGTGTGATTTTTTCTCCCTTCTCTCTGCCGGCAACGAGGGTGGCACTGCCACCGACATGGTAACATCGCCGGCGTCGGGACGCTGTCGGGGAAGGTGGCCGGAAGTGCTCTCTTGGTCGGGATGAAGGGACAAGTTCGGATAGGGGCTCGGGTTCCTGTTTTCGAACATGGGGAAGAGAAGAAGAAGAAGCCTCTTCTCTCTTCTCTAAATAAATAAAAATAATAATAATAATAATAATAAAATATAATAAATAATATATATAAATAAATATAATATAATATATAATATATAATATATATATAATATATAATATATATATATATATATATATATAAGAAGGGGGGACATGGGTATGAGTTAGATAACCTCAATATATATAGAAAATTTATTTGGTTAAATTAATTTATTTTGTTTGATAGGAGAACAGTCCAACGACCAGGGGGACGACGAGTAGGGTTTGATTTTCTGATTATAAGACTGTGAATTTGAATTCTCATTTATCGAGGTAAGAATCCTGTACATGATCATCGCTAAATTTATGTTATTTATTTGTTAGTTTATATGTTGAATTGTAATATCAAAATTATAATCGATGAATTTTTCTATGCTTGAGACATTGAGATATGGCTTATATGAATATTTTTTTAAAATATGAGTATATTATGAAAGGATTTTTATGATTGATGGTATGAATCTTATGGACATGATTTATCAATTTATTCATTCTGTAATTTGAAATAATTCGATAAAATCAGAATTGAATGAAAAAGGTATGTTTTGGACTAACCTCGACATATGAATCAGCCGGCCAGGAGCTCATGCCTGGGACAGCCCGCCAGGAGCTTATGCCTGGGACAGCCTCTCACGGGCTTTCGTACGTGGGACAGCCGGCCAGGAGCTCATCCTGGGACAGCCTTGAAAGGCTTTTATGAAAGAATAATTGGATTGGAAAGAGATTGAGGTATGGTCTGGGTTAGTCCAAAGCCAAAAAGGGATGAAACATTGACAGATCGAAAATGTGAGAAGATACAATATTTAATATGAAATTCAACAATGAATGAAGATTTCACCTGATGATGTATGATGATACATATGCATATTTGTGACATTATTCCAGTTATTGTATACCTAGGAGTTTTCTCAATTGCATTGGTTTTAGAAATATTAATTCTATTTACTGGCTTGATGTACATGTGCAGTGATTCTTACTGAGCTGGAGAAGCTCATATTTTCTTCTTATTTTTTTTCAGACTCACAGGATGCTTAGATTGGATGGTTTGGGCGAGAGCAAATGAGAACTGAAGCTTTAGTAATTTAGTTAGTTTAAATTCTCTGATGCCAAAGAACATTTGAATAATTGTATTGAACAAGTTTGCATTCGATTTGAAATTGTGACATCGGTTGATTGATTTGGTATTTAATTGGTTATTTAAAATTTTGAAGTGTTAAATTTTAGGCCTTACATGATCTAGGGTGCTGCTCTAGGGTTTGTGTGGCCGTGTCATGTGCCCAACTCAGGTGCTGGGTTTGGGGCGTGACAGAGTGGTATCAGAGCCTAGGTTTAGGAATCCTAAGGTTTATTTTAGAGAGAGAGTATATGGGTAGACTTTTAGATGGAAATTGACTAATATGAAATATTATTCTTAAATTCTTGACTCAAGTGAAACTGTGTAGGTTGTCATGGCAAGAGGGACTGAGCGTGGGCGAAATCGGAGACCTACTCGTTTTGCGGATGGCTCTAATGCTTGGGAGCCAGCTACACCACAAGAAAATGCTCCACCCTCATCGGATGATGAAGCACCACAACAAGAACATCCTACTGAGCCTGCAGAGGTCACTCCCGGGAAGAAACTCCAGGAGAACCTGAAATTCAACTTGGGGAACAAATTACTGCAGCTCAGTTAATGCAAGTACTGGTTCAACAACAAGTGGCTGCAAGGGAAGATATGAGGAGGATATTGGAGGTGCAACAGGGACAACAACAACAGTTCATACAACAAATATTTCAGGAGCGACAGTCCCAGCAGCAACAAAGAGCTGAAAATCAGTATGAACGTCAGATCAATTTATTAGACTTCAAAAAATATGCACCACCGGCATTCTCAGGGACCTCAGATCCTATGGAAGCTGAAAGCTGGCTAAAAGCAATAGAGAAAGTTTTCCATGCTTTGAGATGTCCTGCTGAAGACAAGGTCACTTTTGCCACGTTTATGTTACAAGGTGAGGCAGCCGATTGGTGGGAGATGAAAATTGGAAAGCTAGGGCCAAATGATGTACCTTTTACATGGGAAGAATTTAGAAAGGTTTTCTATGAGAAGTATTTTTCCCAGAGTATCCGACTCCAGAAATTTCGAGAGTTCGATCGTCTGGTGCAGGGCCACATGACAGTTGCTCAATATGCAGCCAAATTTGAAGAATTGTCGAGATATGCCCCTGCATTGATAGCTGAGGAAAATGTTCGAGCCAGAAAATTTGAGAATGGATTAAGGGATAGAATCCAACACCTGGTGACTGTTTTTGAGCTGCCCACTTATAAAGAAGTGTAAACAAATGCTTAATAATAGAAAAAGGACTCAATGATGCTCAGAGCAAGAGAGAAAAGTATGAAGAAAAGGGTCGAGCAATTGATTCTCAAGGTCAAAGTAGCAGAGCCTTCAAACCAAAGACCCCAAAACCAAGCCAGACTGCAGTGAAAGTAAACTAATATCAGGGGAGCATTATATGTTATAGATGTGGAGGACCCCATCTTAAACGAGATTGCACATGGCCTGGGGGACAATGTTACAAATGTGGACGAGATGGCCACAAAGCAGTTGTATGCCGCAATGGAGGAGAATCACAGAGACACAGATGCCTCAAAATTATCAGAATACCCCCGCAAATCGAGCACCCCAAGATGTACAAAGACAAGATGCGGGACAACAAAAATCAAAGACCAAGGACGAGTCTATGCACTACACAACAGGATGCTAATGCTTCTAACTCAGTGGTGACAGGTACTGAATCGATCTCCTAAAATTCTTTTATATATATGTCATGAATTATTATATGCTTAGATATATAAGGACATATAGCACTGAATGATAAATGAATATCTGACAGGTATGATTAAAATTGCATCCAACGATGTCTATGCTCTATTTGATCCTGGAGCTACCCACTCTTTTATAGCAACTAGTTTTATTAAGAAGACTAAAGAGATGTCTCCTACACCTTTAGAAAATAATCTCTGTGTCTGTACACCAAGTGGAGAGGTGATCTTGGTTAATTCAATTTGCAAAGATTGTGTACTGAGTATTGAGGATAGGGAGATGAAAGCAGACTTATTAGTCTTAGAGATGAAGGACTTTGATCTAATCTTGGGGATGGATTGGTTAGCAGCATATCATGCTACAGTTGACTGCTTCCAAAAGACAATAATGTTTCAAATTCCAGATCAGTCAGAGTTTAGTTTTAAGAGTACTAAACCCTTCTTTCACCAGAAGTTCATCTCAGCTATTCATGCTCAGAAATTTCTTAGAAAAGGATGTGAAGGATTTCTAGCCACTGTATTAGAACTCAGAATGAGAAACTCAAGTTAGAGGATATCCCTATTGTGAAAGAATTTTTTGATGTTTTTCCAGATGACCTGCCTGGACTACCTCCTGATCGAGAGATTGAATTTTCTATTGACTTGATTCCTGGTACGAGTTCAGTTTCTAAAGCCCCTTATCGAATGGCTCCAGCAGAATTGAAGGAATTACAAAAGCAATTGCAAGAGTTGTTGGATAAAGGATTCATTAGACCTAGTGTGTCACCTTGGGGAGCTCCAGTACTTTTTGTGAAGAAGAAAGATGGTAGCCTTCGGCTTTGCATAGACTATCGAGAATTAAACAAGGTAACAGTGCGAAACAAATATCCTTTACCATGAATCGATGATCTGTTTGATCAGTTGCAAGGGGCTCAGGTCTTCTCAAAAATTGATCTTCGTTCTGGCTACCATCAGTTGAAGATACAGCCTGGAGACATATCAAAAACAGCCTTTCGGACTAGATATGGGCATTATGAGTTTTTGGTCATGCCATTTGGTCTGACCAATGCACCGGCAGCCTTTATGGATCTTATGAATCGAGTGTTTGCATCATACTTGGATCGATTTGTAGTTGTATTTATTGATGATATTTTAATTTACTCGAAAAGTTCTCTCGAACATGAAGAACATCTGAGGATGGTATTACAAACTCTGAGGGAAAAGAAGCTGTATGCAAAGCTACAAAAATGTGAATTTTGGATGAACAGTGTTACTTTTCTCGGGCATGTCATCTCCAAGGAGGGTATCTCAGTTGACCCAAGGAAAGTGGAGGCAGTAGTTGACTGGAGCCGACCTACTAACGTATCAGAGATACGCAGCTTTTTGGGATTAGCTGGCTATTATCGAAGGTTTGTGGAAGGTTTCTCTAGTATTGCCATGCCTCTATCTCGTCTAACACAGAAACAAGTAAATTTGAATGGACAGACGAATGCGAGCAAAGCTTTCAAGAGTTAAAAAGACGATTGGTGACTGCTCCAATCTTAACCATTCCATCTGGGACAGAAGGTTTCACTATCTATAGCGATGCTTCTCGTAAAGGTCTCGGTTGTGTTTTGATGCAAAAAGAAAGGTGATAGCTTATGCTCTAGACAATTGAAATCTTATGAGCGAAATTATCCTACTCATGACTTAGAATTAGCAGCTGTGGTCTTTGCTTTAAAAATATGGAGGCATTACTTATATGGGGAGCATTGCGAGATTTTCACAGATCATAAAAGTTTAAAATATATCTTTACTCAGAAGGAGTTAAATTTGAGACAAAGAAGGTGGCTGGAACTACTGAAGGACTATGACGTGACAATAAATTATCATCCCGGGAAGGCAATGTTGTAGCCGATGCTCTAAGTAGAAAATTTTCTGGTGAATTGGCTGCTCTAATTACCTCTCAAAAGCCTATATTACTGGATTTGGAGAAATCAGGAATTGAAATACGACCACATGATTCTCAAGTTCAGCTTGCAAATCTTGTACTACAGCCTACTTGATTGAAAAGATTAAAGCAGCTCAAAGGAGGATTCAGAGTTACAAAAGGTCATAGATGCAGTGAAATCCGGTATACAGACAAAATTTTGGATACATGAGGATGGGTCATTGAGATTTGATAACAGACTATGTGTTCCCAAGATTTCAGGATTAAGGAACGAGATCCTAGAGGAGGCTCACTGTTCGACTTATACTATGCATCCTGGAAGCACAAAAATGTACAAGATTTGAAAAGAAATTTTTGGTGGTCTGGTATGAAAAGGGATATTGCACAATTTGTAGCCCAATGTTTGGTATGTCAACAAGTAAAAGCTGAACATCAAAGACCAGCAGGACCACTGCAGTCTCTTCTTATTCCTCAGTGGAAATGGGAGCATATTACTATGGATTTTGTGACTGGATTACCTAAAACGCTTCGAAATAATAATGCTGTATGGGTAATTGTTGATCGATTGACGAAATCAGCACATTTCTTACCCTTTCGGATTGGTCTTTCCTTAGAAAGATTGGCAGGCTTGTATATAGAGCAGATTGTACGACTGCATGGAGTACCAGTTACTATTGTGTCAGATCGAGATAGTAGATTTGTTTCTCAGTTTTGGAAGAGTCTTCATAAAGCTCTTGGAACCAAGTTAAATTTCAGTACAGCTTTTCATCCTCAAACTGACGGACAATCTGAACGAACCATACAGATCCTAGAGGATATGTTAAGGGCTTGTGTCATGGACTTAGGCGGAGCATGGGATAATCACTTATCATTGGTTGAGTTCGCTTATAATAATAGCTACCAAGCAAGCATTCAGATGGCTCCTTTCGAGGCATTATATGGAAGAAAATGTAGATCGCCCATTTGTTGGGATGAGGTGGGAGAAAGAAAACTGTTGGGACAGAAATAGTGCAGCAGACAGTGAAAAAAGTACACATGATCAGGAATGACTTCGTACGGCTCAGAGCAGGCAAAAGAGTTATGCTGATAATAGAAGAAGGGAGCTGGAATTTCGGGTAGGCGATCATGTTTTTCTGAGAGTTTCTCCCACTAAAGGTGTAATGAGATTTGGAGTTCGTGGTAAGTTGAGTCCAAGGTATATTGGCCCTTTTGAAATTTTAGACAGGATTGGAGAGGTTGCATATCGATTAGCATTACCGCCGGCTTTATCTGGTGTTCATGATGTGTTTCATGTATCGATGTTGAGGAAGTATATTCCAGATCCAAGTCATGTGGTGAGTTATGAACCTTTGCATCTTCAGAAGGATATGACTTATGAAGAATATCCAATACGGATTGTTGACAAGAAAGATCAGGTGTTACGACATCGAATTATTCCTTATGTGAAGATCCAATGGAGCAATCATAGCGAGAGAGAGGCTACATGGGAACTCGAGACAGAAATGAAGATCAAGTATCCACAACTCTTTAAAAACTCAGGTATGTAAATTTCGAGGACGAAATTTTTTTTAAGGGGGGAGATTGTAACAGCCCAGTTACTTGGGCCTGTAGTCCAGACGGCCCAACAGCAAAAAAAAAAAAAAAAAAATCAGAGGAGGAAGAAGACTCCTAGCCGGAGTCTTCTTCCTTCACAATTCCGGCAAAATCGGACTCAAAGAGTCCGGCTAAGGTAGGAAATCTCCACTATAAGATCCCCCATCCTTCCTTTAGAAATTTACAACAAAAAATTTCGAAGTAAATCAAGGGATTTGAGAGATTTTTCTCAAAGATATACCGTGGTGGTTGATCGAAAGAAAAGGGGTCGTCGGAGTTATTTTTGGCCGCCGAACAAGGTATGTTCCTTCTTCCTCCCTTTCGGTTTAGTCTCTCCGGCCATGGGTGTTGGAAGCCGGCGAGGTGCCGGTTCGGCTCAAACAGGGATACCCTGTTCGTGTGAATTTTTTTCTCCCTTCTCTGCTGCCGGCAACGAGGGTGGCACTGCCACCGACATGGTATAATCGCCGACGTGGGATGCTGTCGGGGAAGGTGGCCGGAAGTGCTCTCTTGGTCGGGATGAAGGGACAAGTTCGAATGGGGGCTCGGGTTCCTGTTTTCAAACATGGGGAAGAGAAGAAGAAGAAGCCTCTTCTCTCTTCTCTAAATAAATCAAAATAATAATAATAATAATAATAATAATAATATATTAATAATAATAAAATTAAAAAATAATATATATATATATATATATTATATATATAAGAAGGGGGACATGGGTATAGTCAGATAACCTCAATATATATAGAAAATTTATTTGGTTAAATTAATTTATTTTGTTTGATAGGAGAACAGTCCAACGACCAGGGGGACGACGAGTAGGATTTGATTTTCTGATTATAAGACTGTGAATTTGAATTCTCATTTATCGAGGTAAGAATCCTGTACATGATCATCGCTAAATTTATGTTATTTATTTGTTAGTTTTATATGTTGAATTTGCAATATCGAAATTATAATCGATGAATTTTCTATGCTTGAGACATTGAATATGGCTTATATGAATATTTTTTTTTAATATGAGTATATTATGAAAGGATTTTAATGATTGATGGTATGAATCTTATGGACATGATTTATCAACTTATTCATTCTGTAATTTGAAATAATTCGATAAAATTCAGAATTGAATGAAAAGGGTATGTTTTGGACTAACCTCGACATATGGATCAGCCGCCAGGAGCTTATGCCTGGGACAGCCTCTCACGGACTTCGTACGTGGACAGCCGGCCAGGAGCTCATGCCTGGGACAGCCGCGGAGCTTATACCTGGGACAGCCTCTACGGGCTTTCGTACGTGGGACAGCCGGCCAGGAGCTCATCCTGGGACAGCCTTGAAAGGCTTATATGAAAGAATAATTGGATTGGTAAGAGATTGAGGTATGGTCTGGGTTAGTCCAAAGCCAAAAAGGGATAAACATTGACAGATCGAAAATGTGAGAAGATACAATATTTAATATGAAATTCAACAATGAATGAAGATTTTCACCTGATGATGTATGATGATACATATGCATATTTGTGACATTATTCCAGTTATTGTATACCTAGGAGTTTTCTTAATTGCATTGGTTTTAGAAATATTAATTCTATTTACTGGCTTGATGTACATGTACAGTGATTCTTACTGAGCTGGAGAAGCTCATATTTCTTCTTATTTTTTTCAGACTCACAGGATGCTTAGATTGGATGGTTTGGGCGAGAGCAAATGAGAACTGAAGCCTTTAGTAATTTAGTTAGTTTAAATTCTTGATGCCAAAGAACATTTGAATAATTGTATTGAACAAGTTTGCATTCGATTTGAAATTGTGATATCGGTTGATTGATTTAGTATTTAATTGGTTATTTAAAATTTTGAAGTGTTAAATTTTAGGCCTTATATGATCCTAGGGTGCTGCTCTAGGGTTTGTGTGGCCGTGTCATGTGCCCAACTCAGGTGCTGGGTTTGGGGCGTGACAGAGTGGTATCAGAGCCTAGGTTTAGGAATCCTAAGGTTTATTTTAGAGAGGGAGTATATGGGTAGACTTTTAGATGGAAATTGACTAATATGAAATACTATTCTTAAATTCTTGACTCAAGTGAAACTGTGTAGGTAGTCATGGCAAGAGGGACTGAGCGTGGGCGAAATCGGAGACCTACTCGTTCTACTGATGGCTCTAATGCTTGGGAGCCAGCTACACCATAAGAAAATGCTCCACCCTCATCGGATGATGATGGACCACAACAAGAACATCCTACTGAACCTGCAGAGGTCACTCCCGAGGAAGAAACTCCAGGAGAACCTGAAATTCAACTTGGGGAACAAATTACTGCAGCTCAGTTAATGCAAGTACTGGTTCAACAACAAGTGGCTGCAAGGGAAGATATGAGGAGGATATTGGAGGTGCAACAAGGACAACAACAACAGTTCATACAACAAATATTTCAGGAGCGACAGTCCCAGCAGCAACAAAGAGCTGAAAATCAGTATGAACGTCAGATCAATTTATTAGACTTCAAAAAATATGCACCACCGGCATTCTCAGGGACCTCAGATCCTGTGGAAGCTGAAAGCTGGCTAAAAGCAATAGAGAAAGTTTTCATGCTTTGAGATGTCCTGCTGAAGACAAGGTCACTTTTGCCACGTTTATGTTACAAGGTGAGGCAGCCGATTGGTGGGAGATGGAAATTGGAAAGCTAGGGCCAAATGATGTACCTTTTACATGGGAATAATTTAGAAAGATTTTCTATGAGAAGTATTTTTTCCAGAGTATCCGACTCTAGAAATTTTGAGAGTTCGATCGTCTGGTGCAGGGCCACATGACAGTTGCTCAATATGCATCCAAATTTAAAGAATTGTTGAGATATGCCCCTACATTGATAGCTGAGGAAAATGATCGAGCCAGAAAATTTGAGAATGGATTAAGGGATAGAATCCAACAGTTGGTGACCATTTTTGTGCTGCCCACTTATAAGGAAGTTGTCAACAAATGCTTAATAATAGAAAAAGGACTCAATGATGCTCAGGTAGCAAGAGAGAAAAGTATGAAGAAAAGGGATCGAGTAATTGATTCTCAAAGTCAAAGTAGCAGAGCCTTCAAACCAAAGACCCCAAAATCAAGCCAGACTGCCACTGAAGGTAAAGTACAACCTCAAGGGAGCTTTATATGTTATAGATGTGGAGGACCCCATCTTAAACGAGATTGCACATGACCTGGGGGACAATGTTACAAATGTGGACGAGATGGCCATAAAGCAGTTGTATGCCGCAATGGAGGAGAATCACAGAGACAGCAGATGCCTCAAAATTATCAGAATACCCCCGCAAATCGAGCACCCCAAGATGTACAAAGAGAAGATGCGGGACAACAAAAATCAAAGACCCAAGGATGAGTCTATGCACTTACACAACAGGATGCTAAAGCTTCTAACTCAGTGGTGACAGGTACTGAATCGACCTCCTAAAAGTTCTCTTATATATATGTCATGAATTATTATATGCTTAGATATATAAGGACATATAGCACTGAATGATAAATGAATATCTGATAGGTATGATTAAAATTGCATCCAACGATGTCTATGCTCTATTTGACCCTAGAGCTACCCACTTTTTATAGCAACTAGTTTTATTAAGAAGACTAAAGAGATGTCTCCTACACCTTTAGAAAATAATCTCTGTGTCTGTACACCAAGCGGAGAGGTGATCTTTGTTAATTCAATTTGCAACGATTGTGTGCTGAGTATTGAGGATAGGGAGATGAAAGCAGACTTATTAGTCTTAGAGATGAAGGACTTTGATCTAATCTTGGGGATGGATTGGTTAGCAGCATATCATGCTACAGTTGACTGCTTTCAAAAGACAATAATGTTTCAAATTCCAGATCAATCAGAGTTTAGTTTTAAGAGTACTAAACCCTTCTTTCACCAGAAGTTCATCTCAGCTATTCATGCTCAGAAATTTCTTAGAAAAGGATGTGAAGGATTTCTAGCCACTGTATTAGAAACTCAGAATGAGAAACTCAAGTTAGAGGATATCCCTATTGTGAAAGAATTTTCTGATGTTTTCCCAGATGACCTGCCTGGACTACCTCCTGATCGAGAGATAGAATTTTTTATCGACTTGATTCTAGGTACGAGTTCAGTTTCTAAAGCCCCTTATCGAATGGCTCCAGCAGAATTGAAGGAATTACAAAAACAATTGCAAGAGTTGTTGGATAAAGGATTCATTAGACCTAGTGTGTCACCTTGGGGAGCTCCAGTACTTTTTGTGAAGAAGAAGGATGGTAGCCTTCAGCTTTGCATGGACTATCGAGAATTAAACAAGGTAACAGTGTCCAACAAATATTCTTTACCACGAATCGATGATCTGTTTGATCAGTTGCAAGGGGCTCAGGTCTTCTCAAAAATTGATCTTCATTCTGGCTACAATCAGTTGAAGATACAGCCTGGAGACATATCAAAAACAGCCTTTCGGACTAGATATGGGCATTATGAATTTTTGGTCATGCCATTTGGTCTGACCAATGCACCGGCAGCCTTTATGGATCTTATGAATCGAGTGTTTGCATCATACTTGGATCGATTTGTAGTTGTATTTATTGGTGATATTTTCATTTACTCGAAAAGTTCTCTCGAACATGAAGAACATCTGAGGATGGTATTACAAACTCTGAGGGAAAAGAAGCTGTATGCAAAGCTACAAAAATATAAATTTTGGATGAACAGTGTTACTTTTCTCGGGCATGTCATCTCCAAAGAAGGTATCTCAGTTGACCAAAGGAAAGTGGAGGCAGTAGTTGACTGGAGCCGACCTACTAACGTATCAGAGATACGCAGCTTTTTGGGATTAGCTAGCTATTATCGAAGGTTTGTGGAAGGTTTCTCTAGTATTGCCATGCCTCTATCTCGTCTAACACAGAAACAAGTAAAGTTTGAATGGACAGACGAATGCGAGCAAAGCTTTCAAGAGTTAAAAAGATGATTGGTGACTGCTCCAATCTTAACCATTCCATCTGGGACAGAAGATTTCACTATCTATAGCGATGCTTCTCGTAAAGGTCTCGGTTGTGTTTTGATGCAAAAAGAAAAGGTGATAGCTTATGCTTCTAGACAATTGAAATCTTATGAGCGGAATAATCCTACTCATGACTTAGAATTAGCAGCTGTGGTCTTTGCTTTAAAAATATGGAGGCATTACTTATATGGGGAGCATTGCGAGATTTTCACAGATCATAAAAGTTTAAAATATATCTTTACTCAGAAGGAGTTAAATTTGAGACAAAGAAGGTGGCTGGAACTACTGAAGGACTATGACGTGACAATAAATTATCATCCCGGGAAGGCGAATGTTGTAGCCGATGCTCTAAGTAGAAAATTTTTTGGTGAATTGGCTGCTCTAATTATCTCTCAAAAGCCTATATTACTGGATTTGGAGAAATCAGGAATTGAAATACGACCACATGATTCTCAAGTTCAGTTTGCAAATCTTGTACTACAGCCTACCTTGATCGAAAAGATTAAAGCAGCTCAAAAGGAGGATTCAGAGTTACAAAAGGTCATAGATGCAGTGAAATCTGGTATATAGACAAAATTTTGGACACATGAGGATGGGTCATTGAGATTTGATGACAGACTATGTATTCCCAAGATTTCAGGATTAAGGAACGAGATCCTAAAAGAGGCTCACTGTTCGACTTATACTATGCATCCTGGAAGCACAAAAATGTACCAAGATTTGAAAAGAAATTTCTGGTGGTCTAGTATAAAAAGGGATATCGCACAATTTGTCGCCCAATGTTTGGTATGTCAACAAGTAAAAGCTGAACATCAAAGACCAGCAGGACCACTGCAGTCTCTTCTTATTCCTCAGTGGAAATGGGAGCATATTACTATGGATTTTGTGACTGGATTACCTAAAATGCTTCGAAATAATAATGCTGTATGGGTAATTATTGATCGATTGACGAAATCAGCACATTTCTTACCCTTTCGGATTGGTCTTTCCTTAGAGAGATTGGCAGGCTTGTATATAGAGCAGATAGTACGACTGCATGGAGTACCAGTTACTATTGTGTCAAATCGAGATAGTAGATTTGTTTCTCAGTTTTGGAAGAGTCTTCATAAAGCTCTTGAAACCAAGTTAAATTTCAGTACAGCTTTTCATCCTCAAACTGACGGACAATCTGAACGAACCATACAGATCCTAGAGGATATGTTAAGGGCTTGTGTCATGGACTTAGGCGGAGCTTGGGATAATCACTTATCATTGGTTGAGTTCGCTTATAATAATAGCTACCAAGCAAGCATTCAGATAGCTCCTTTCGAGGCATTATATGGAAGAAAATGTAGATCACCCATTTGTTGGGATGAGGTGGGAGAAAGAAAACTGTTGGGACCAGAAATAGTGCAGCAGACGGTGGAAAAAGTACACATGATCAGGGAATGACTTCGTACGGCTCAGAGTAGGCAAAAGAGTTATGCTGATAATAGAAGAAGGGAGCTGGAATTTCGGGTAGGCGATCATGTTTTTCTGAGAGTTTCTCCCACTAAAGGTGTAATGAGATTTGGAGTTCGTGGTAAGTTGAGTCCAAGATATATTGGCCCTTTTGAAATTTTAGACAGGGTTGGAGAGGTTGCATATCGATTAGCATTACCGTCGGCTTTATCTGGTGTTCATGATGTGTTTCATGTATCGATGTTGAGGAAGTATATTCCAGATCCAAGTCATGTGGTGAGTTATGAACCTTTGCATCTTCAGAAGGATATGACTTATGAAGAATATCCAATACGGATTGTTGACAAGAAAGATCAGGTGTTACGACATCGAATTATTCCTTATGTGAAGATCCAATGGAGCAATCATAGCGAGAAAGAGGCTACATGGGATCTCAAGACAGAAATGAAGATCAAGTATCCACAACTCTTTAAAAACTCAGGTATGTAAATTTCGAGGATGAATTTTTTTTTTTAAGGAGGGGAGATTGTAACTGCCCAATTACTTGGGCCTGTAGTCCAGACGGCCCAACAGCAAAAAAAAAAAAAAATCAGAGGAGGAGGAAGACTCCTAGCCGGAGTCTTCTTCCTTCACGATTCCGGCAAAATCAGACTCAAAGAGTCCGACTAGGGTAGGAAATCTCCACTATAAGATCCCCCATCCTTCCTTTAGGAATTTACAACAAAAAATTTCGAAGAAAATTAAGGGATTTGAGAGATTTTTCTCAAAGATATACCGTGGTGGTTGATCGGAAGAAAAGGGGTCGCCGGAGTTGTTTTTGGCCGTCGGAACAAGGTATGTTCCTTCTTCCTCCCTTTCGGTTTAGTCTCTCCGGCCATGGGGTGTTCGGAAGCCGGCGAGGTGCCGGTTCGGGCTCAAACAGGGATACCCTGTTCGTGTGAATTTTTTTCTCCCTTCTCTGCTGTCGGCAACGAGGGTGGCACTGCCGCCGACATGGTAACATCGTCGGTGTCGGGATGCTGTCGGGGAAGGTGGTCGGAAGTGCTCTCTTGGTCGGGATGAAGGGACAAGTTCGGATGGGGGCTCGGGTTCCTGTTTTCAAACATGGGGAAGAGAAGAAGAAGAAACCTCTTCTCTAAATAAATCAAAATAATAATAATAATAATAGTAATAATAATAATGAATAAAATTAAAAATACACATATATATATATAATATAATTATATATATATATATATATATACATATATATATATATATATACATATATATATATATACATATATATATATATATATATATATAAGAAGGGGGACATGGGTATGAGTCAGATAACCTCAATATATATAGAAAATTTATTTGGTTAAATTAATTTATTTTGTTTGATAGGAGAACAGTCCAACGACCAGGGGGACGACGAGTAGGATTTGATTTTCTGATTATAAGACTGTGAATTTGAATTCTCATTTATCGAGGTAAGAATCTTGTACATGATCATCGCTAAATTTATGTTATTTATTTGTTAGTTTTATATGTTGAATTTGCAATATCGAAATTATAATCGATGAATTTTCTATGCTTGAGAGATTGAGATATGGCTTATATGAATATATATTTTTTTTAATATGAGTATATTATGAAAGGATTTTTATGATTGATGGTATGAATCTTATGGACATGATTTATCAACTTATTCATTCTGTAATTTGAAATAATTCGATAAAATTCAGAATTGAATGAAAAGGGTATGTTTTGGACTAACCTCGACATATGGATCAGCCGTCAGGAGCTTATGCCTGGGACAGCCTCTTACGGGCTTTCGTACGTGGGACAGCCGGCCAGGAGCTCATGTCTGGGATAGCCCGCCAGGAGCTTATGCCTGGGACAGCCTCTCACGGGCTTTCGTACGTGGGACAGCCGGCCAGGAGCTCATCTTGGGACAGCCTTGAAAGACTTATATGAAAGAATAATTGAATTGGTAAGAGATTGATGTATGGTCTGGGTTAGTCCAAAGCCAAAAAGGGATAAAACATTGACAGATCGAAAATGTGAGAAGATACAATATTTAATATGAAATTCAACAATGAATGAAGATTTTCACCTGATGATGTATGATGATACATATGCATATTTGTGAGATTATTCCAGTTATTGTATACCTAGGAGTTTTCTTAATTGCATTGGTTTTAGAAATATTAATTCTATTTACTGGCTTGATGTACATGTACAGTGATTCTTACTGAGCTGGAGAAGCTCATATTTCTTCTTATTTTTTTCAGACTCACAGGATGCTTAGATTGGATGGTTTGGGTGAGAGCAAATGAGAACTGAAGCCTTTAGTAATTTAGTTAGTTTAAATTCTCTGATGCCAAAGAACATTTGAATAATTGTATTGAACAAGTTTGCATTCGATTTGAAATTGTGACATCGGTTGATTGATTTGGTATTTAATTGGTTATTTAAAATTTTGAAGTGTTAAATTTTAGGCCTTACATGATCCTAGGGTGCTGCTCTAGGGTTTGTGTGGCCGTGTCATGTGCCCAACTCAGGTGCTGGGTTTGGGGCATGACACCATAGATAACATTTTGTTTGTTCCGTCAGGAGTCAAACAAGGTCTGGTAGCAGGGTTTCTGCCATCCAAATAGCTTTGATGGCTTGGCATTTGGCATCTGGCTTCTGGTCAGATGATAGGATTTTTATCATCCAACTTCTAGCCTGTCTACATTGACATATATAGCTTCTATAATGCAGTCATGGTTTCCTCATCCAAACTTCCAAGTTATGTGAAGCTCACAGAATCCACTAGTTATCTGTTCTAAAGTACACAAATAGTGGGACTTACTGAATAATGAATCTTATAGGGATCTAAAAAATTGCATGAGTGGTGTCTGGATTGAGCATGAGGAACATATAAGTGTTATTCCATTAATTTGTTCAAGGAACAAGCAGATCATTAGCCTTCATTAGCATTTTTTATTTCCTTGAGGAATAGCTTTAAGATTTAGCAACTAAAGGATCCAAAGAATTCAGAACTTTGAAGGAATGGCCAATTTCCACTTGTCGAAATGCCCCTTCACAATAGAAACCCCTTTGCAATATTTAGCTAGGAGAATCTCGACCGAAGGAGAACTTGATCCATGAAAGTACCCACGAAGTTCCATGATCGAACTAAATTAAATGATAGTCACATCTCTAGTCTAAAGTCCACCTTCCTCCTTAGAGGATTTGGAATTGATCCCAAGCTCAAAGACAGTTGGTTTTTCCTTTAACTGAAGCCTACTAAAAATCTGTAATGAGATCAGCAATTTATGCTCAAGAGCTTTTTAGGGGACTTGTGGTTGCCATATGGTAGATGGAGGGAGCATATAACAGACTTGTAGTCCATCATGGAGGTCACTGAGAATAAATTTATATGCTTGATTTTCTTCTGATCTATCCATTGAAAGTTTTTTCTAAATAAAGTTCTGATGGGGCATCCGCTTGACACTTGAATAAAAAGTAATGGACTTCGAATATTGATTGTGACAGATTTACTGAAGTATATTGCTATCCTTGAAAGGTCACTGATGGTGGGGTGCACCTTCTTTTAAGTTTTCCTATATATATAGCTGGCATCTAAATATAAGTATATAAAAGGGCAGCCATGTGCATGAGATTCCCACCACTATAAGGATTGGGGAGTGTCAAATGTGTGCAACTTCATCTCTATATGCAGAGAGGTTATTTCTTATCTCAAATCTATGATATCTAGATTATAAAGAGCAGTCTTGCCATTGTATAAAGGCACCCTCTTAAAAGTATATCATTTACGATTACAGAAGGAGAGATGGAGAAGCATAGTTGATATCTGTAAAGCCATTGGCCATAAATCACTTTAAATTTATTCATGGTTCAGAAACCTAGTCTCAATGTTAGTTACGTTTAGTAAATTTTGATTTGGGCAGTTTCGATGATATTAAAAGTTTCATTCTAAGTTTGGAATGTTGATAAATAGTAGTAGTAGTAAATTAATAAGAATTTATGAAAAGGTTTTACATATCATGTAAGAGTATTTTGTGTTAAATATGTTTTTTATTTATACAGTCTTAATAATTTTGGATTAAATACAAATCAAAATAGTTGAATGTAAATTAAAAGGTGTGATATCTAGTCCTAAAATTCCACCCCCTTGCACAAATTTTAGGGCATGAAAAAAAATAAAAAAAAAGAATATGGAAGACTCCCCATGGGAGTCTTCTTCCACGAGAGCAAATCGGAGAGGAAGTCGAATCCGAGAAGGATTTGGCCTCACCTCTACCCTATAAAAATCTCTTCTCCTCTAAGGCTGGCCGTGATAAGCACCGGATCTCCCCTCTTATTTTTCTCGATTTTTCTCGTTGAAACTGCAGATGTTCTTATCGTGTTCGTCTCAAATCCTCATCGGAGCCTCACCGGTGACGGAGCTAAGCCCCGGCCCTCTTTCCTCTCTTCCCTCTCCTCCTTTCTACAAATCATGCACCTCTGTCGGTCGTCGGATTTGCCGAAAGGCCCACAAAAAGGAATGCCTCTTTTTTCTCCTATTCGATCGAGCTCTCTTCCTCATTTTCGACCACCGGTGCTGCCACCCATGGTGCCACACCCTTGTAGCATGACCCTCACCTCCCTACCTTCCTTCCTCAAAGGTTATGGCCATCGGTGATTGGCCGATGATCGTAAAAATAAAAGAAAGGGATCGGGTCCCCTGTTTTTGGATCTTTCCCATGTTTTTTCTGTCGGCAATATCCTTGCCACCAGCCATCTCCTGCCCCATTACCACCGGCCACCTACTACGGTCGGCCATTGCCGATCCTCTAACCAAGAACCACCAGCCCCCACCCGTATTCCTCCCTGTTCGGCCAAGAGAAGAAAAGAAAAGAAAGAAGAAGAAAAGAAAAAGAAAGAAGAAGAACAGAAAAAAAAAAGAAAAGAAAAAAAAAGAGAGAAAAAAGAATTTTTTTCTCTCCTCTCATATTTTTCTCTCCTTCTCTCTCTAAAGTTTTCTCCCTCTATTCTCTCTCCATCTGATTCATGGACCCTCATATGAACTTGAGATGATATACCCAAAAAAAAGCCCAAAACTACTTTAATATCTGTGCAAGATGTTGAACCCCACCCCGATCATGTCAAATACCCCTGAAACCTACTATTGATGAACCTGTTGATTGATCTTGGCCTTGATTCCACTTCATGATTCTTTGATCGAGTTACATACATCTGATCCTTGGTTAGGAAGATCCTGAATTATCCCAGCATCCGGACTACCAATCGAACTGACCACTTGATCTATAGTCTTCTTTCTTTATTATTGAATTAATAAATAAAAATTAATGATGACTTTAATATGTTAAATAGATTTGATAAATTTGTCTATCAAAGTTTGAAGGGATAGGACGAAAAAGTAAATAATCCAGACACTTCTTACTTACTTTTGAAATTATTGACTATTTTATCATGAAAAAATTATTCTATATTTCATAAAATAAGGATCGAGTATATGCATTGTGAAATTCATGATTTATAACAAAATAGTGATTTATAAATATTTTAATATGAATGATTTTTTTTGTAAAATATAAATTTCATATTTATGAAATGCATGCCTTGTTATAAAAAGAATGATTTCATGATTGTTTTACTGTTAAAGATTATTTTTGGATTATGAACTCTATGAAATTATCTAGTATTTATTTATGCATGATTTAAGAAATATGATTTGATGAAATATGATTTAAGAATATTTATCTTAAGAAATATGGAAAAAAGCTCTCAGATAGCTATGTGCGACCTTGCCAATGGGTAACAGTTATTGACATACGATCCTGCCAGTGGGTAATAGTAATTGACATACGATCCTATCAATGGATAATAGTAGTTGGTATACGATCCTGCTAACAGATAATAGTGGTTGATACATGATTATGGCCCTGTCACGGGTATAATAGTGACCTTAGCATTTAGTCTGAGAGAATTATTAAGAATCATAATATGAAAAGAATGATAAATAATTTATGACTTTATATACAAATTAACATAATTTATGAATTTGTTTATGCTTGCATTGAAAACTATTTTATGTAAACTGCATGATTTATGCATATGCAAGAGTATCATTGATTTAAGATACATTATTATTATAAAAATTTTATGTTCCAATGATAATCATCTTCTCTAAATGATTTATTGATGCATGTATAAATTTATGCTTAATCTGAATTAGAAATATAAGATTTGCTTACTGAGCTGATGTAGCTCATATCTTTTCTTTTTTTTTATGTCCAGACAAATAAGGTTAGAAAGTAAGGATGATCTAAGCTGGATGGTCTATGCCAGTGAGCATGGAGATTTACAGTTAAATTTAATTTATAGGATTATTATGAACTTGTAATCAACTACTAATGAATTTTGAACATGGATTTGATATTATCTTTTGGATTTAGTCGCTCTGAACCAATATTGATTTATTTAGTTGATGAATAATGAAATTAAATTTTTTATTATAATTTATCTTTGATGAATTTTAGCTGATTATGATTGATTAACTTCATATTATCATGGCCCCATCCCTCGGTAGCATGGCCGTGTTATGTCCCAAATTTGAGGCATGGCATTTTATGATATCAAACAATAGGTTTGATCATAGATAGACTTAAAATCTAGTAATGGGTAGATAAGTCTCATTTAGCTAGATCATATTTAACTAAATAAGAATAGATAAATTTTTTTTAGAGTTTTCGTTACTCATTTAAGGAAGTTAATTAATGCTAGTATTTTTTTATCTAGGTGACAATAAGCAATAGAGAGAATGAAGTCTCAATGGATCCTCCAATAGAAAGAGAGGAGCAAGAAAGACTACAAAAAAAAATACCAGCTAATCGATTAAGCAGGCCCCTAATGCACCGGTCATTCAAGCAGACATTGCTGTAGTATGCCAAGTAGTAGCCCAGCTTATTCAACAATAGCAGACACAAGTCACTCCTCAATCTACACCATCTTTAGAGTTATATTATGAGAGATTTAGAAGGCTTAATCCACCACTATTTGAGGGTGAACCTGACCCTCTGGTTGCAGAGATATGGATTCGAAAAATGAAAAAGATGTTTGATACACTACAGTATCCTGAGGATATGAAGGTTAGGTTAGCCATTCCTATACTAAAAAGAAATACCGAGTTTTGGTGGGCTGCAATAAAGATGCATGTCAAAATAATGATAATCAATTAATATGGAAGGAGTTCAAAAAGAGATTTTATGATCAGTATTTTTCTGAGTCAATGAGATTAGTGAAAGAAAATAAGTTCTTGGATTTGAGGCAAAAAGATGATATGACAGTATGGAGTATGCAAACAAATTCAATGAGTTAGATCGATTTTGCCCCCAACTTATAGAATCTGAAAAAAAATAAAGTAAATAGATTTGAGCATGGTCTAGGATATAAAATTCACTCTCGTTTGTCCTCACATCTTTTTAATGGCTATAAGGATGTACTAGAACGGGCTTTGAAAGTTGAATCAGATATTAAAAGATCGAAACAAGAAAAAAAAATAGGAAGAGGTTTAGACCAACTAAGACTCGAAATGACCAACATGACAACTTAGAGAACCACTTTAATAAGAAGAAAGGAACCGAGACTTATGAGTACTGTGGTAGAAATCATAATGGGTCTTGTTATAAGAAATTCGAAATGTGCTTTGAGTGTGGCAAGAAGGGACATTTGGCATGAGATTATCTTAATGAAAAGAATGCTCTAAGTCCACCAAACTCACTGATCAGAATCAAAAAGAGAATGCACGATTATTTGCTTTGACTGAACAGGATGCCAATAAGGGTGATCAGGTTATTACAGGTATGATTCTAATCAACCCATAGATGCCTATATATTGTTTGATTATAATTTTTTTTAAATTTTTTTTATCTTTCATATTTAACTACATATTCAAAGAATTGAATAAATTACTATATATAATCTTTCATTTAAGAAAAGTTATTCTCACTGATGCTTTATTTAAGAATTGCATCATAAGCAAACTAAAGTTGACGAAAATCGATCTAAAGTATGATAAAGATAATATGAAGATAAAATATTCTCATTTATTTGAAAATGAAGGTATGTCAAGTTTTGAAGATGAAATATTTTTAAAGAAGATAGAATATGATATCCAATCCTAAAATCCCATCCCCTTGCATAAATCTTAGGGCATGAAAAAGAAAGCAAAAAAAAAAGAAATATTGAAGACTCCCACTGGAGTCTTCTTCCATGAGAGCAAATCGTAGAGGAAGTCAAATTTGAGAAGGATTCGGCCTCCCCTCTACCTATAAAAATCTCCTCTCCTCTCCTCTAAGGCTGGCCGCAACAAGCACTGGATCTCCCCTCTTATTTTTCTTGATTGTTCTCGTTGAAGCCGCAGACACCCTTATTGTGTTCATCTAAATCCTCACCAGAGACCTCACCGGTGATGGAGGTAAGCCCGATCCTCCTTCCTCTCTTCCCACCCCTCCTTTCTACAGCATCGTGCACCCTCGTCGATCGTCAGATTTGCTGAAAAGCCCACAAAAAGGAATATCTTATTTTTCTCCTATTTGGTCGAGCCCTCTCTTCCTCATTTCTGACCACCGATGCCATCACCCATGGTGCACACCCCTATAGCATGACCCTCACCTCCTAATCTTCCTTCTTCGAAGGTTATAGCCACCGGTGATCGACTGATGATCGTAAAAATAAGAAAAAAAGGATCGGGTCCCTTATTTTTGGATCTTCCCGATGTTTTTTCCGTCGGCAATCCTTGCAGTCGGCCATCTCCTACCCCATTGCCATCGGCTACCCACTGCGGTCGACCACTACTGGTCCTCTGACCAAGAACCACCAGCCCTCATCCATATTCCTCTCTATTCGGCCAAGAGAAGAAAAGAAAAGGAAGAAGAAGAAAAGAAAAAAAAGAAAAAATGATTTTCTCTCTCCTCTCCTTTTTTTCTTTCTCCTTCTCTCTCTAAGATTTTTCTTCCTCTATTTTTCTTCATCTAATTCATGGATCCTCTATGAACTTGAGATGATATACCCAAAAAAAGCCCAAAACTACTTTAGTATCCATGCAAGATGTCGGACCCCACCCTAATCATGTCAAATACCCCTAAAACCTACTATTGATGAACCTGTTGATTGATCTTGACCTTGATTCTACTCATGCTTCATGATTCTTTGATTAAGTCACCTACATCTGATTCTTGGTTAGGAAGATCCTGAATATCCCGGCATCCGGACTGCCAATCGAACTGACCACCCGATCTATAATTTTTTTTTATTATTGAATTAATAAATAAAAATTAATGATATTTTTAATATGTTAAATAGATTTGATAAATTTATCTATCAAAGTTTGAAGGACTGGGATGAAAAAGTAAGTAATCCAGATACTTCTTACTTACTTTTAAAATTATTGACTATTTTATCATGAAAAAATTATTCTATGTTTCATAAAATAAGGATCAAACATATGCATTATAAAATTTATGATTTATCATAAAATAATAATTTATAAATATTTTAATATGAATGATTTATTTTTATGAAATATGAACTCCATATTTTTGAAATGCATGCTTGTTATAAAAGAAATGATTTCATGATTGTTTTACTGTTAAAAATTATTTATGAATTATGAACTTTATGAAATTATCTAGTATTTTATTTATGTATGATTTAAAAAAATATGATTTGATAAAATATAATTTAATAATATCTATCTTAAGAAATATAAAAAAGGCTCTCAGATAGCAAATGGGTTACAGTTATTGGCATATGACCTTGTCA
Organism: Elaeis guineensis; assembly: GCF_000442705.2. Classification (NCBI taxonomy): domain Eukaryota; kingdom Viridiplantae; phylum Streptophyta; class Magnoliopsida; order Arecales; family Arecaceae; genus Elaeis; species Elaeis guineensis. The sequence continues at coordinate 2,222,575 of NC_025994.2, read as the reverse complement.
GTGGGTAATAGTAATTAATATACGATCCTACCAACAGATAATAGTAGTTGGTATATGACCTGCTAATGGGTAATAATGGTTGGTACATGATTATCATCCTGTTACGAGTATAATAGTGACCTTAGCATTTAGTCTGAGAGAATTATTAAGAATCATGATATAAAAAGAATGACAAATATTTATGACTTTATATATGAAGTTGACATAATTTATGAATTTATTTATGCTATGCATTGAAAACTATGGTTATGTAAACTGCATGATTTATACATATGCAAGAGCATCATTAATTTATATATATTATTATTATAAAATTTTATATTTAATAATAATCATCTTCTCTAAATGATTTATTGATGTATGTATAAACTTATGCTTGATCTGGATAAGATAGTATAAGGTTTACTTACTGAGCTGGTGTAGCTCATATCTTTCTTTTTTCTTTTTTTGTCCAGACAAATAAGGTTAGGAAGCAAAGATGATCTAGGTTGGAGGGTCTACGTCAGTGAGCATGGAGATTTACAATTAAAATTGAATTTATAAGATTATTATGAACTTGTAATCTACTACTAATGAATTTTGAACATGGATTTGATATTATCTTTTGGATTTAGTCACTCTAAACTAATATTGATTTATTTACTTGATAAATAATGAAATTTAATCTTTTATTATAATTTATCTTTGATGGATTTTAGCTGATTATGATTGATTGACTTTGTATTATCATGGCCCATCCCTCAATAGTATGGTCGTGTTATGTCTCGAATTTGAGACGTGATATTTTATGGTATCAGAGCAATAGGTTTGATCATAGGTAGACTTAAAATCTAGCAATAGGTAGATAAGTCTCATTTAGCTAGATCATGTTTAACTAAATAAGAATAGACAAATTTTTCTTAGAGTTTTCGTTATTCATTTCAGGAAGTTATTATCTAGTATTTTTTTTCTAGATGATAATGAGAAAGATAAGTCTCGATGAATCTTGTCAATAGAAAAGAGGAGCAAGAAGGACTACAAAAAAAATATCAGCCAATCGATTGAGCAGGCCTCAATGCACCGATCACTCAAACAGACATTGCTGGAGTATGCCAAGTAGTGGCCCAATTTATTCAATAATAGCAGACATAAGTCACTCCTCAATCTATATCATCTTTAGAGTCATATTATGAAAGATTTAGAAGGCTTAATATACCACTATTTGAGGGTGGACCTGACCCTCTGGTTGCAGAGATATGGATTCGAAAATAAAAATGATGTCTGATGCACTACAGTATCCTAAGGATGTGAAGGTTGGGTTAGCCATTCCTACACTAAAAGAAAATATTGAGTTTTGGTAGGCTGCAATAAAGACTGCATATAAAAATAATGATAATCAATTAACATGAGAAGAGTTCAAAAGGAGATTTTATGATCAGTATTTTTTTGAGTCAGTGAGATTAGTGAAAGAAAATGAGTTCTTGGATTTAAGGCAAGAAAATGATATAACAGTACTAGAGTATGCAAACAAATTCAATGAGGTAGGTCAATTTTGCCCACAACTTATAGAGTCTAAAAAAAAAGCAAAGTAAATAGATTTGAGCATGGTCTAGGATGTAAAATTCGCTCTCATTTGTCTTACATCTTTTTAATGGCTATAAGAATGTACTAGAATGAACTTTAAAAGTAGAATCAGATATTAAAAAATTGAAATAAGAAAGAAAAAATAAAAAAAGATCTAGATCAACTGGGACTCGAAATGACTAACATGACAACTTAGAGAACCACTTTAATAAGAAGAAAAGAATTGAAACTTATGAGTACTGTGATAGAAATCATAGTGGGCCTTATTATAAGAAACTCAAAATGTGCTTTCAGTGCGGCAAGAAGAGATATTTGGTACGAGATTGTCTTAATAAAAAGAATGACTCTAAGTCCACCAAACTCACTAATCAGAATCAAAAAGAGAATGCACGATTATTTGCTTTGACTGAACAGGATGCCAATATAGCAGATCAAGTTGTTATAGGTACAATTCTAGTCAACCTGTAGATACCCATATATTATTTGATTATAATTTTTTTTTAATTCTTTTGTATCTTTTAAGTTTAACTACATATTCAAAGAATTGAATAAATTACTATACGTGATCTTTTCACTTAAGAAAAGTTATTCTCGCCAATACTTTATTTAAGAATTACATCATATGAAAACTAGGATTGACAAAAACTGATCTAAAGTATGATAAAGATAATATGAAGATAAAGTATCCTCATTTATTTGAAAAAAAAATGTATGTTAAGTTTTGAGGATGAAATTATTTTTAAGGAGAGTAGAATGTGATATCCAATCTTAAAATCCCCCCCCTTGCACAAATCTTAGGATATGAAAAAGAAAACAAAAAAAAATGAAACAAAAAAAAAGAATATTGAAGACTCCCACGGGAGTCTTCTTCCATGAAAGCAAATAGGAGCGAAAGTCGAATCTGAAAAGGATTCGGTCTCCCCTCTACCCTATAAAAATCTCTTCTCCTCTCCTCTAAGGCTGGCCGCGACGAGCACCGAATCTCACCTCTTATTTTCTTCGATTTTTCTCGTTGAAGCCCCGAACGCCCTTATCATGTTCGTCTCAAATCCTCATCGGAGACCTCATCGGTGATGGAGATAAGCCCCGACCCTCCTTCCTCTCTTCCCTCCCCTCCTTTCCATGACATCATGCACTCTCGTCAGTCGTCGGATTTGCCGGAAAGCCCATAAAAAGGAATGCCCTATCTTTCTTCTGTTCGGTTGAGTCCTCTCTTTCTCATTTCTGACCAACGATGCCGCCACCCATGGTGTTACACCCCTGTAGCATGACTGTCACCTCCCTACCTTCCTTTCCCGAAGGTTATAGCCACCAGTGATCAGTCGATGATCGTAAAAATAAAAGAAAAGGGATCGGGTCACCTGTTTTTGGATCTTCCCCATATTTTTCTTATCGGCAATCCTTGCCGCTGGCTATCTCCTGCCCCATTATCGTCGGCCACCCACTATGGTCGGCCGTTGCTGGTCCTCTGACCAAGAACCACCAGCCCCACCTGTATTCCTCTCTGTTCGGCCAAGAGAAGAAAAGAAAATAAAGAAGAAGAAGAAAAGAAAAAGAAAAAGAGAGATAAATAGATTTTCTCTCTCCTCTCTTATTTTCTCTCTCTCCTCTCTCTTTAGATTTTTCTCCCTCTATTCTCTCTCCATCTAATTTATAGATCCTTGTATGAACTTGAGATGATGTACCTAAAAAAAATCTCAAAACTACTTTAATATCTATGCAAGATGTCAGACCCCACCCCGATCATATCAAATACCCCTGAAACCTACTATTAATGAACCTATTGATTGATCTTGATCTTGATTCCACTTCATGCTTCATGATTCTTTGATCGAGTCACCTATATCTGATCCTTGGTTAGGAAGATCCTAAATTATCCCAGCATTCGAACTGACTACCTGATCTACAATCTTCTTTCTTTATTATTGAATTAATAAATAAAAATTAATGATATTTTTAATATATTAAATAGGTTTGATAAATTCATCTATCAAAGTTTGAAGGGCTAGGATGAAAAGATAAGTAATCCAAACACTTCTTACTTACTTTGAAATTATTGACTATCTTATCATGAAAAAATTTATTCTATGTTTCATAAAATAAGAATCAGCATATGCATTGTAAAATTTATGATTTATCATAAAATAATAATTTATAAATATTTTAATATGAATGATTTTTTTTTATGAAATATGAACTTCATATTTATGAAATGCATACTTTGTTATAAAAGAAATGATTTCATGATTGTTTTACTGTTAAAGATTATTTATGCATTGTGAACTTTATAAAATTATCTAATATTTTATTTATGTATAATTTAAAAAATATGATTTAATAAAATATTATTTAAAATGTCTATCTTAAGAAATATGAAAAAAAGCTCTCAGATAGCTATGTACGACCCTGCCAATGGATAATAATTATTGACATATGACCCTACCAGTAGGTAATAATAATTGGCATACGATCCTACCAACGGATAATAGTAGTTGGCATACGATCTTGCCAATGGATAATAGTAGTTGGTATATGATTATGACCCTATCACGGAGATAACAGTGACCTTAGCATTTAGTCTGAGAGAATTATTAAGAATCATGATATGAAAAAAATGACAAATAATTTATGACTTTATATACAAAGTTAACATAATTTATGAATTTATTTATGCTATGCATTGAAAACTATATTTATATAAACTGCATGATTTATGCATATGCAAGAGCATCATTGATTTATGATATATTATTATTATAAAAATTTTATATTTCAATAATAATCATCTTTCTAAATAATTTATTGATGCATGCATAAATTTTGCTTAATCTAAGTAAGATAGTGTAAGGTTTACTTACTGAGCTGGTGTAGCTCATATCTTTCTTTTTTCTTTTTCTGTCCAGACAAATAAGGTTAGGAAGCAAGAATGATCTAAGCTGGATGGTCTATGCCAGTGAGCATAGAGATTTACAATTGAAATTAAATTTATAGGATTATTATGAACTTGTAATCAACTACTAATGAATTTTGAACATGGATTTGATATTATCTTTTAGATTTAGTCGCTCTAAACTACTATTTATTTATTTACTTGATGAATAATGGAATTAAATTTTTTATTATAATTTATTTTTGATGAATTTTAGCTGATTATGATTGATTGACTTCGTGTTATCATAGGCCCCATCCCTGATAGTATGGCTGTGTTATGTCTCAAATTTGGAGCATGATATTTTATGGTATCAGAGCAATAGATTTAATCATAGGTAGACCTAAAATCTAGCAATGGATAGATAAGTCTCATTTAGCTAGATCATGTTTAACTAAATAAGAATAGATAAATTTTTCTTAGAGTTTCTGTTACTCATTTAAGGAAGTTAATTAATGCTAGTATTTTTTTTATCTAGGTGATAATAAGCAATAGAGGGAATGAAGTCTCAATGAATCCTACCAATAGAAAGAGATGAGCAAGAAGGACTATAAGAAAAAATATTAGCTAATTGATTGGGCAGGCCCCTAATGCACCGATCACTCAAGCAGACATTGCTGAAGTATGCTAAGTAGTGGCCCAGCTTATTCAATAATAGCAGACACAAGTTGCTCCTCAATCTACACTATCTTTAGAGTCATATTATGAGAGATTTAGAAGGCTTAATCCACCACTGTTTGAGGGTGAACCTGACCCTCTGGTTGCAGAGATATGGATTCGAGAAATAAAAAAGATATTTGATACACTACAGTATCCTGAGGATGTGAAAGTTAGGTTAGCCATTCCTATACTAAAAGAAAATGTCGAGTTTTGGTGGGCTGCAATAAAAACTGCATGTCAAATAATGATAATCAATTGATATGGGAGGAGTTCAAAAAGAGATTTTATGATCAGTATTTTTTTGAGTCAGTGAGATTAGTGAAAGAAAATAAGTTCTTGGATTTGAGGCAAAAAGATGATATGACAGTACTGGAGTATGCAAATAAATTCAATGAGTTAAGTCGATTTTGCCCCCAACTTATAGAATCTAAAAAAAAACAAAGTAAATAGATTTGAGTATGGTCTAGGATATAAAATTTACTCTCGTTTGTCCTCACATCTTTTTAATGGCTATAAGGATGTACTAGAATGAGCTTTGAAAGTTGAATCAGATATTAAAAGATCGGAACAAGAAAGAAAAAATAGGAAGAGGTCTAGACCAACTAAGACTCGGAATGACCAACATAACAACTTAGAAACCACTTTAATAAGAAGAAAAGAATCGAGACTTATGAGTACTGTGGTAGAAATCATAATGGGCCTTGTTATAAGAAATTCGGAACATGCTTTGAGTGCGACAAGAAGGGACATTTGGCATAAGATTGTCTTAATAAAAAAAATGACTTTAAGTCCACCAAACTCATTGATCTAATCAAAAAGAGAATGTACGATTATTTATTTTGACTGAACAGGATGCCAATACGGGTGATCAAGTTATTACAGGTATGATTCTAATCAACCCGTAGATGCCCATATATTGTTTGATTATAATTTTTTTAAAATTTTTTTGGTCTTTTATGTTTAACTACATATTCAAAAATTGAATAAATTACTATATGTGATCCTTTCATTTAAGAAAAGTTATTCTCACCGATGCTTTATTTAAGAATTACATCATAAGCAAACTAGAGTTGTTGAAAATCGATCTAAAATATGATAAAGATAATATGAAGATAAAGTATCCTCATTTATTTGAAAAGGTATGTCAAGTTTCAATGACGAAACTATTTTTAAGGAGGATAGATGTGATATCTAGTCTTAAAATCCCACCCCCTTGCACAAATCTTAGGGCATAAAAAAGAAAACAAAAAAAATTAAAAAAAAAAATATTGAAGACTCCCGCTGGGAGTCTTCTTCCACGAGAGTAAATCAGAGAGGAAGTCGAATCTGGGAAGGATTCGGCCTCCCCTCTATCCTATAAAAATTTTCTCTCCTCTTCTCTAAGGCTTGCCGTGACGAGCACCGGATCTCCCTCTTATTTTTCTTGATTTTTCTCATTGAAGCTATGGATGCCCTTATCGTGTTCGTCTCAAATCCTCATCGAAGACCTCACCAGTGATGGAGGTAAGCCCCGACCCTCCTTTTTCTCTTCCCTCTTCTCTTTTCCACGGCATCGTGCACCCCTGTCGATCGTCGGATTTGCTGGAAAGCCCACAAAAATGAATGTCCTATTTTTTTCTTATTCGGTCGAGCCCTCTCTTCCTCATTTTCGACCACCGACGTCACCACCCATAGTGCCACACCCCTGTAGCATGACCCTCACCTCCCTACCTTCCTTTTTCGAAGGTTATGGCCACCGATGATCAGTCGATGATTGTAAAAATAAAAGAAAAGAGATCGGGTCCCCTATTTTTAGATCTTCACTATGTTTTTTTCGTCGGCAATCCTTGCCGCCGGTCGTCTCCTACCCCATTGCCACCAGCCACCCACTGCGTTCAACCGCTGCTGGTCCTCTGACCAAGAACCACCAGCCCCCACCTGTATTCCTCTCTATTCGGCCAAGAGAACAAAAGATCAAAAGGAAGAAGAAGAAGAAAAGAAAAAAAAAGAAAAAAAAAGAGAGAAAAAAAATTTTCTTTCTCCTCTTTTATTTTCTCTCTCTCCTTCTCTCTCTAAGTTTTTCTCCCTCTATTCTCTCTCCATCTGATTCATGGACCCTCGTATGAACTTGAGATGATGTATCAAAAAAAAAGCCCAAAACTACTTTAATATCCATGTAAGATATCGGACCCCACCCCGATCATGTCAAATACCCTTGAAACCTACTATTGATGAACCTGTTGATTGATCTTAGCCTTGATTCCGCTTCATGCTTCCTAATTCTTTGATCGAGTCATGTACATCTGATCCTTGATTTGGAAGATTCTAAATTATCCCAACATCCGGACTGCCAATCGAACTAACCACCCGATCTACAGTCTTTTTTTTTATTATTGAATTAATAAATAAAAATTAATGATATTTTTAATATGTTAAATAGGTTTGATAAATTCATCTATCAAAGTTTAAAAGACTAGGACGAAAAAGGTAAGTAATCTCGATATTTCTTACTTACTTTTGAAATTATTGACTATTTTATCATGAAAAAAATTATTCTATATTTCATAAACTAAGGATCGAGTATATATATTATGAAATTTATGATTTATTATAAAATAATAATTTATGAATATTTTAATATGAATGATTTTTTTTATGAAATATGAACTCCATATTTATGAAATGCATGCCTTGTTATAAAAGGAATGATTTCAAATTGTTTTACTATTAAAGATTATTCATGGATTATGAACTTTATGAAATTATCTAATATTTTATTTATGTATGATTTAAAAAATATGATTTGATGAAATATGATTTAAGAATGCCTATGTTAAGAAATATGGAAAAAGACTCTCAAATAGCTGTGTACGATCGTACCAATGGATAATAATTATTGGCATATGATCCTATCAGTGGATAATAGTAATTGACATACGATCCTGCCAATGGATAATAGTAGTTGGTATACGATCCTACCAATAGATAATAGTAGTTGTACATATTATGCCCTGCACGGGTATAATAATGATCTTAGCATTTAATCTGAGAGAATTATTAAGAATCATGATATGAAAAGAATGACAGATGATTTATGATTTTATATATGAAGTTGACATAATTTATGAATTTATTTATGCTATACATTGAAAACTATATTTTTGTAGACTGCGTAATTTATGCATATGCAAGAGCATTATTGATTTATGATATATTATTATTATAAAAATTTTATGTTTCAATAATAATCATCTTCTCTAAACAATTTATTGATGCATGCATAAACTTATGCTTAATCTGAGTAAGATAGTGTAAGGTTTACTTACTGAGCTGGTGTAGCTCATATCTTTTTTTTTTTTTTCTGTCCAGACAAATAAGGTTAGGAAGCAAGAATGATCTAAGCTAGAGGGTCTATGCCAGTGAGCATGAAGATTTATAATTAAAATTGTATTTATAGAATTATTATGAATTGTAATCAACTACTAATGAATTTTGAACATGATTTGATATTATCTTTTGGATTTAGTCGCTTGGAACCAATATTGATTTATTTACTTAATGAATAATAAATTAAATTTTTTAATATAATTTATTTTTGATGGATTTTAGCTGATTATGATTGATTGGTTTCGTGTTATCGTGGGTCACATCTCTCGGTAGCATAGCCGTATTATGTCCTGAATTTGGGGCGTGACAAAAGACCTACAATATTTGTGTGAAAAGAGTTCATATATTTCAAAAACCCATACACATGCATCAAGTTGTCCCAAAATTAGCTGAATGCATACCACCGTGAATACTATACACAAGGGAGGCCTCAATCTATAAGCAAAAAAGCTTCAAGATTATGAATATTTATATATAAGAATTTTAAGCCCTATAAAAAACGTCCAATGGATTAGATTTGTGATTTTCTACTCATAGTATTGAAACTTGTTGTATATATAAGCCCTTTCTCTACGTCGTGTGTGTCTACACCACCACCCCCCCATATATAAGAGAATAATATTTATGATAGAACCAAAAAAATGATGTGGATGATTTAGGAAGTGTTCATTTACTGTGTGAATAGAATATGTGAATAAACTTTATGGAATGGTTTCACAAGATTCAGCTAATTATCTTAATATTGATATATAATTAAGAAATAAGAATTGTCGTTACCATCCGATCTGTTGCAGTTACTTTTAATATGGAATGAGTCAGTTTTCCAGTTCAGTATCTTTATCAATAAAAACGGTAATAGTGTTCCATCCTCGGGAAGTACCACTGTAATCTCATAAAAAAGTTATTCAATTTATTCAAATGAATAATTTGAACATCTATTTATTCTAACAACTAATTATAGAGTTGATCATTCAGAACTTTCAATTTATAGATATAGATCTCAGTCCCAAGGTGGGGATATTCTCAATGTAAAGTAAAAGTGATTTGGATAAAACAAGCAAAGTGAATATATGGGCCTTTCTTAAAGTTATAGGATGTTTCGCTTATCCAAAAAAAGTTATAGAATGATATTTAACTATTTAAATATATACGAGTAGTTATACAATATCATATTATGACTATTTTATATAAAAATGTTATTTATGTAAATTGTCGTGTATTATTGTTTATATATTAATCAGGATTTTCTGGAGTCCCCGCTTGTCAATTAAAACCTCATAAAAAGACTAAATATGTTGGCATTCATCTATTAGACAGTGTCGGTCTCATCACATACTCAGGAAAAAACAAACCCATCCAGAATTGATATTGTATAGCTACTTAAAGAAATTACATAATAATGTCAATGTGATGATAACATCGATGTGAAATTTGAAAGCGCAAAAACGATCAGATTCAGGGTATCAATTATGGTTGGGTCTCAGCTGAACCTTTTTTTATTTTCTTTTTCCCTCGACAAGGATAAATTGGACAAAGCTGAGTGGAAGCTCTAAATGCATTTATTCAGCTGTTGAAATTTTTGTTCCCTTTTCCAGAAGAATAAAAGAACTGGGAAAACACAAATCTAAGTTGAAAAGAGGGTGAGAGAGGGACCTGAGACTAGTATGCCACAACTTTGGTAACTGACCTACTTTAAAATCCTCTCAGATATTTCAAATTTGAAACCTTTTACGTATTACATGCGAGAAGCCACGCGAGGATGCAGCATAAATTTTTTCGCCCACTGGATATGCTTCCGGGTGAGAACGTCCTTCCAGTTGGCCTAAATAAACGGCCTCTATTCCTTGAATTTTAGGTAATTCAGAATTCCATTAGTTAATATACCATCCACGAGCCCTCAGGAAAATAGGAAAACAGGAGCCTACACAAATTCAATATTAATTTTGCAGACATTCCATGAAGAAGAAGAAGAAGAAGAAGAAGAAGAAGAAAGAAGGCTGTGTGCAAGACGGTATACTCAAAATTAATAATGATATTTTTCATCACATCTGGCAGAGCCAGCTGCTTACATTCGGGTTCATGAATCCATTTCACATGCCCAACAACCCTTCACTAGCGTGGCAAGTGGTCTCATTTGTATTACAGATGATCCAGCTGTGGCTGGAAGTCTCAGTTGTCTCACATATGATTCACTTGTAGCAGAACGCTTGATGGAACGAGCACAGCTGTCGAAAGGAGGCAAAGATAAATAGATGAAGGTCCTCAAAAAGTTTCTCATTTGAAAATTAGAATGCACGTAACACAGAGTTGTTCAGCAGCAGCAGCAATAATTAAACGTGCTTCTCCGGTGAGGGCCATTGTGGATTTGGCTCCCTTTTAAGAGGACTGCTAGTTCTTGCATCCCCTTATCAATTCCCAACTCTCCAACAGCTTTCACTTCTTCCTCCACTGCCATCCCCGTTAGATTTGTGACTGCCAAGCCTGCTGAAAGCTGATAAGCCTCCAGATAAGAAAACACACCTGTCTGACAGAAGCAAGATCAGCTCGACATTCTTTGTTCCACCTTTTGCTCGTTCTATGCTTCATCATCGCCACCTCTCTGGTTCAACTCACCAAGCCACTTCTCAAACCACCATTTCTTCGGTCTCCAACATAGCTTTTTACCAACACAACCACCAGCCATCGGCATTTTTTCTTTTGCCTATTGTAATATCTAAAAGAACATTATGCACATTTTCCTCACTAACAGTAGATCTTAAATAGGCTGCTTCCAAATTGTCACCTTTCAGTGGAACTGGCAATTTCAGACAGAGAATAAATGATGAAGCATGCCGAGACAGAAGTTGAACCTACATATGAATTCTGTAGTTGCAAAATTATGCAGGTTGGTTAAAGAACTCGTGTATTGCTTGTCTCTTCCTACTCAACTACTAGAGGTGGCAAAGGTCCCTTCATTAGAATTAAGCCAGGTTTGCAGTATTTACAAGACAAAAAATGCCTAATTCATGCTGCATTTATTCAAGAAACCTCCATGAATGAGAAAACCACAAAAAGGGAAAACAAAAAGAACCTAAAATATGTCAAGATGAACATTCGAAAAACATCTAAGTATTAAGAATAACAGATACAACATCCTTTGATCATAATCTTATGCACGAGACTCGATGTGCATGTAGCCAGCTGCTAAGAAGAACCGGACTCTCATCACAACAGTGCTGGCACTTTGTCAGATGGCACTACACTGCTAAAAATGGCATTGTAAGATGTTTACCTACCCGATTATGCTACAGGCTGCAGCTGTTCTTTCAAACGTGAAATCAGTTTAAATGTTTCCTCTGCTTCGACCTGTCGACGGATATCGGTCCTTGATGCTCTGTCTGGATGGAACTTCAACAATGCTTGCTTATAGGCAGCATTAACCTGCCAGAAAAGAAGACTCAGGACTTAAAGGGAGAGAAGAAACAACTACCACGACCCAAGAAAGACTCGAGGTGAAGATGGGATAAGTTTGTCAAGACATCTCTATTCTGCCAATTTCTTTGTTTCTATGGTTTGGTTTTTGCCCATTCATTAGCTATGAAGAGATAGGACTATTGACTACAAACACGATAACTGAAAAACTTTAAGTGGAACCAAGCAAACCACAATTAGAGCTATGGTCTTGGTGTATCGTACATGCCATGTATGTCATGTTACATTCGCATGGGACAGCAGAAGGGAAAAAAGAGAAACCTCTACTTTTGCATAAACAAGTAGCACTAAAGCCTATGACAATGATACATTGGTGAATTTTACCAATACTAAATTTTTTATCTCTTGTTTTCTCCAAGGATACTAGGGATTTCCACATTTTTCCATCAGATTAAGCTCTTTTGCTACAAAAAATGTGATGTGGCATCATTAAGATTTAAGACTACAGAATGTAAACATGCTGCAAGTTTAGGGAACTATACAGCAATCTTCAACCTGTTTCACACAACTATACAGCAATCGGCATCTGAATTAAACACTGATCTACTACTTAAAAGAAAACAATAGCCGAAGTTGTTTCACTCTAAAATAAGATATGAAACAGTGGCAGATCTGCTGGTTTTAATCAGATCTGATTAATAAATAACTTGATGTAGGACCCTTTTCCCCACTTTCTCATTCTTCCATTTATTCTCTCTCCCCAACACTCCTCAACCTAGTTTCCTTATTTTAAGCAAACTCAACCATGTTTTCTTTCTTTTCTGTGCTAAACACAGCAGTTAAACATCAGATATCTCACTGATAATCAGATTTCTCCTCTTTTTTTGTTCCTAGCTACTTACATTTCAATTTTTTTTTTATTTTCCCATATATTTCTTTAAAAATCTTTTAAAAAATATATATATTCAATCCACAATCCAATCCAATCTGACCCCTTCTGCAATTTACAATCCGATCGCAATCATTAAAACATTGGGCCCCTATTATCAATCATAGAGTTGACAAGAACAGCTACCTTCGGCATAGTTTCCTAGACTAACCTCTTTAAAATCCAATCACGATTGACTCTCATTAAATTAATACCATGAGACGCTTGTCAAACACTGTCCATGGAATAAACAACAGAGAAAAGTATCCTGTTGTGGAAACAAAACAGCAAGAAAACTTGGGTTCATACAAGTGCATGTCTCGATATCATATTCATCATATATGTCTTAACATATGATCAGGCTTTCAAGCTATAAAACTAAATCCATAAGCTTAAAATGAGAAGTTTCCTTAGACTACTAATAAGAACCCTGCTAAAGTCATTGATCAAAAGAAGACGAAACATGTACACAATTTTAGCCGCTTGGATCTATTTTGTTTGGTTGGCTGGTACCAGTCTACATGCAAAAATAGTAGTTCAATGCATCATACTCTCCAAAATAATTGTCAAAAGCAAAAATCATCCTTAAGGTGACTGGACCCTTATATCGCCTGAGGCGCTACACACCAAAAAGGCGCTCACTTAAAAAAATCAAGGTGCTGATTTGAAAAAGTTCAATAAATATTAAAAATAAATACTATATATAATGAACACAATACAAGCATTATAGCATTGGTTATTCAAGTTTCCATATCAAAAATCATAATTGTCTTGTATACTAGATATTATGTTTCACATCATATCAGAATACCACTTCACATAATGATGTTTTTAAACAAAAGCCAAACAACTATCAGACCCTTTGGAAGCTTTAAAATTCAAGTACATATAGCAAAATACAACTTCCAAAAAAATGTTTGATGTTTCTAAACTAAACATAACGCAAAAAAGTAACAAATAACATCCTAGAGTAGCCCTTGACTCCAATAAACCAAAATAACCCCTCAAACTAGAGCTAATAAAACTCTAAAAGAATAGGCAAAAAGGGGAAAGGCAGAATACTACTGGACATTGGATAAGCACTTGTCTAAATGCTTTCTGCTTTGTCCCAGGTGCTTGCCTAGGCATTGCGTTTGTAAACCTGCCTTGCCTGAGGATTGTTGACACACTCAGGGCTTCCTCATCTTGCCTAAGAGCCTAGGTGAGCGCTTTTGAAAGCATTATAAATATTGAATTGGAAATTAAATGGCCCAGCTCTACATATTTGGATACAATTTGTGTCCAGCTACTCATCAATTTGGTCTTTAGAAAAATAGTGGTTCAAGGATTCAGCTTTATTATTTGTTCTTTTTTCTTTGATAAAAGCTGGGAGGAAGTCCAATCAATGATAATATGATAGCTTTATTATATGTATTCATTCCAAATGAATAGGGTTCACTTTGAATAGGACTAGACAATGTTTTGATCAGCAATATATATTTTACTTTCAATTTTTATTTCCAATTTTAAAGGCTGTAAGCAAAAAGTTAGGAGTCATCGAGATATCTGAGTACAAAAATATTATACGTGGCCTGTGAAACATTGTGACAAGATAGAGTAATGAATTAAATAAGGAAACCAACATATAAAAATCATAATCAGTTGATAACAAAAGAACAATTTTGTGAATCAACGATGTTGTGAATCAGTTTTTGCAGACTAAATTCTCTAATACCATAGCATTAGGTCACTATAAGGGATATGAACATTTTAGGTTTTCATTAGCACTTAAAGCAATTTTAAGGTTGATAATCTAAATTTGAGGTTGATAGGTACTTGCACTATAACGATAATAAGGAGAATTGACATATAGATTTATGATTATCCACAATTTGATATGCTAATTAATACATTTTAAAACAATAAAAAAAGAAAGAAAGAGTGACTTATAGATACACCCTAATTTCTCAGAATATAAACACATATGGACTCTAAAAAAAGATGATTTCTGTCCAAGAAATGTTCTCCAAGTGTTCCAATGGATATGCTTTTATGTTTCTTAGACATGACAGCATCAATTTGACCGCTGGAGATTATGGTGAACAGTTCCTACGATTCAAAACTTTCTTGTGACAAATTCAAGATTCTTCATACACTAAAAACCCTTCAAAAAACCAAATGGATTTTGCTTGGTGTCCAATGTCAATACATCAATTAGGTGGAAAACTACAACCAGAGCCATCACTAGAACCTAATATTCATTAAGTAATGACAAAACACTCCATAAATTACATCTCTGCTGTCTACATATTACTAAAAACAATTATCAATATCATCAGAAAATCACTAGTTAAATAGTTCAATCATAACAAAATATGTAACACACCTCATGTGACAAGGGAAAAGGACCCCCTTCAACATGGATACCTAATCCACGCAAAAGAGAAGCCATGTCTCGGTATCTCCCTTCCATTTTGTCAAGCTCCTTCCTTACTTCAGCACGAAGCTTTTCTTTCAGATGTATAATTTCCTCATCCTGAAATTAGCATGTACCATATTGTAAATCAGAAAAAGAACATAAAAGGGACACAAAGGCAAAAAAATGAATTGTTGCATCATATTTAGCAAATTTACCAAGGACATGATTAACAAATCAAATAAATAGGCTATACATGAAAAGAAATAGGAAACATGAAAGATAGTAGTACTTGTACAAGGCCATGGTAAATAGTATTTCCAAACCTTTTTCTGCAATTCCCGAATTTCTTCTAGACGCTGCTTTTGCCTCTTCTCCATTTCCATGAGACGCGAATTTTCTGCCTTTCTTTTCTTCCGCAACCTTTGTGCTTCTTCTGCCTGCAAAAAGCAACAAGATCAGTTGAAATCAAGCACAACAGTAAGTACATACTAATTAAACAATGAAAGAGGTGATAGAAAACACGAGGATAGCAACTCTCCATTTACAAGTTTAATCTTTATGATCATGCTTTGATCACTACTAAGGACTAGCCCTTCCCCTTATTTGAACTTTCTCTTTCTGAGCCCCTCAACCCTTCTTTCCCTACACATGAACTAGAAGAGGCTAACTCATGTACACAACCATGATCAGCAACTCTAATTTCAATTATTTCAGTTAAGTTTGACACACCACTATAAACTATTTGCAACTGTCAGTAGTTTATCTCTTCAAAATAAATGCCATAGATGAGATCGTAATTGATTGTCTTCTCATTCAGAAAATGGTCTTGAATGAAGTGGCATTTTTCTCACTCACAATTTTTGCAGATTTCTGTTTCAAACATCGCATGAATCATCACCTCTTCCTTGATTCCCTTGTAGGGCTGCAAACGAGCCCAAGCTTGAATTATTCAGGCTTGACATGCCATATCAAAGGATGATATGAGACCGAACCCAAGCTTGAGCCAAACCGAGTTACAAGCTTGGCTAAGGAACTCATACAAGCTTATAATCAAACTGAAACTAGCTTCCAGCTATGTGTTAGTTTGGGACTATTCAAGCTCAGACTTTTATGAAGCCTCAATGTGAGGCTTGAGTTTGGGCTGCTCCTAGTCAAACAAGGTTAAACAAGCTCCAAGATGAAGTTGTTTATGAAGAGCTTGCCCCTTTTGTTGATAATTTCCGTCAAAGTAGAAATCAAAATATAACTTCATTATTTCAACGCCCATGTTGGTGGATTAGCAATAGAATGATCTTCTCCAACACATGGAACAAGCTTTCTTCAAACATAGAATGAGTTTTCTACCAACAAACCTTGTAAAATAAATGGTGATAAAAAAAAATGCAACAACACAGCCTTATATTTTCATTTCATTAAGGGACACATATTCCAACATGTCTAAAACATTTCTCTCAATTTCAATTTACAAACCTAAGCTTTCTCATCTAACTCTTTGAACTTTCAATTTCAAAATGAAACCAACATGCACACTGCTTACTAGTGCTTCCACATAATCACACATTCTTATAGCATCTTATTTGATTCTATATGATATTCCTCAAGCATAAAATTTTTCTGATTCTTTTAATGTACTTCTCTTGTTGTGGCATACTTCTCTTGTTGTACTGCACACCACTTAAGCACTGCCATATTTTCTGCACTCACCATATGTCCATAAGCCCTCTTTAATACCACAACATTCTAATTGGTACAACCTTATTTTTGTCTTATGAAATTTCCCTTGCACCTCAAAGGCTTATAGAACAATCTCCTAATACAGGGAACAACAAGAATCTCTCAACTTCATCAGCCCCACTCTACTCCTACTAGATACACAATCTTCAATGTCTCCCTTCTTTGGTATAGTAGGTCCAAGATATAAACCTTTACTGAAGAATAAATATGGTTATATAACTATCAATTTCAAATAAATTTCTGTCATCACCTTTTGAATAAATATAGGAAGATTGTGGAAAGACTCTTTCACTAAAGTAGCACAAGCACATGGTCAGAAGCACACCTAAGGCACGCCTAAGCCACAAGGCACAACCTGGCACAACCTCAACATCTCGCCTATCTCAAAATTGGGTGATTTTATCCAGATAAACAAAAAAATTACACTATCTGTGCACCTTGCTAAGGTGCAAAAAAGGTGCCCATTTGTCATTGTGCATGTTGTGCGGGTCTGCATATGACTATGGAAGGTTATGGCTGTGCTATGTGTGTTGTGCTCTATATGGCTATTTGTGTGGATGTGTTGCATGTTTGTATTTGCATTTTCATGACTGTTTGTGGATGTGGCTGGAATCAAGTTTTGTATTTGTAAGTCAACCTTACGTGCAAGTATCGGGAGCAGGTGCGGAATGGGTGCAAGTGTAGGTGCAGGAAGTAGATATCTTTAAATCATTTTTAGTAAGAAAACACTTAAGAAGCAGGTGTGGGATAAAGATTAAGAGAAAATTCCAAACCAAGTGATTCTAACTACTAAGATCAGGATTTGCGTAGCTTTTGTGTTATTTTATTGTCAGATATGTTTAATACAAAGATAGATATGAACAAACACAAGCACAAACATGTGTGCCTCACATGCTCACTTTGGGCTTCGTGCTTACGACCCAATACACCTTGGCGCCTAGTTATCCTAGAGCTTTTAATAACTTTGGCATCAATGTCACTGAAGTAGGTGATAAGGTGGGGATTACAGCACTTACGTCTAACCCACCAAGAAAATCCATCATCTTCTATGTTCACCAAAAGGATTGTGGATCATAATAGGCTGATTGAATGCATAATTTTGCATGTTAAGAAGCTGTCAAATGGTAGTAGGCACCTTGTTTGCAATTCAAAATTAAGCCAAAAGTTGAACAAGTTTTGCTTTAAACCAAGGTTCCCCAGACCAGTACCAAAGGGGATACCAACCGGTGATCAGTTTGACACAATACGTTCCATATTGTGCCATTCTAGGGTGTATGGACACAGAGAGCTAGAGAGGGAGGGGGAGAGAGAGAGGGACAAGGAAAGAGAGGAAGAGAGAGGGAGCAAAAAAGAAAGAAAGGAAGGGAGGGAAAGAGAGGGAGAGGAATGGAGGAGAGAGAGACTATCCATGGTCCCCAGCTAGGGAGGAGAACAACCACCATTGGCAAGGAGACAAAACCCTAAGGGAGTGAATCTAGGGTTTTCTCTTCACCCTCCATCGAGAGAGGGATGGAGGGAAGGGAGATGGTAGGACTTAGCAGTGAATGAGAGGAGCAGTATCAAATCCATCGCACCTTTTGGGGGGGATGTGCTATCACTCTCTCAAACTTGCGAGGAGCTATGAGGAGATCGAGAGTCCTATATATACCCTTCCCACCAACAATAAAAAAGGAAAAAAAAAGAACCATTGCTCTCTAGAACCCTCTCTCTTTCTCGAACCATCACTCCTTAACCATCTTGAATATAATAGCTGAACCATGCCGGCATCCAACCAATCTAGTTCAGTACACCACAACCTGACTAGTTCGGCATAGTTCAGAAATCCTTGCTTCAAAGTATTGACAATAAAGTGTTTTAAAAAAAATCTCCACAATTGCTTCATCAAAACATGACAAATATTGCAAAAGTATCTATATGTTAGAATTCCACAATGATAATATGGTTCTTTTATACAAGGTCCTATAGTCCAGACTTGGATTGTCAACACCATATCTTAATTTTACTGCATCTAAAGGTGAGGAAGGCCCAACTAGACAAAACACCACAGCTAGACTGCACATAATAGGATCAACTTGACCATTCCAGAGGGTGGAGTTTCTAATGCATATATGGTCATTGAACATGGAAATGCAAAGGTGAATGGTCATAGATGTACATGATAAAGTCTTTGCCTTATATCTCAATAACAATTAGAAAATCGACTGCGATTGTTTGAAAAGTGTTTAAAATAAAAACAAAGGATTTGAGGGATGTCTCAATAGAAATGAAAATGAATTTGATGGCTTATAGAATACATAAGAGAGAAACAAAATAGTGTAATCAATCTAAAAAATGCAAGGGAGGGCATAACCTCCCCTCCCCCCCAAACACACACGCATGCGCGCGTGCACACACAGAGAGAGAGAGAGAGAGCAAATGTTTAAGGTCCTAGACAAGAATAATACCAAGGTAGAGAGAAAGGGAAGAAATGGAATTAATAAAACTACAATATAGAAGCAAAAGGACATGGTTTATGCGGTATGCTGAGCAAGCATATTTTAATAAGTTGGGTGCTGATGTAAACTTAATTTTTCAATGGCAGGTGCACTAGTTCATGCATAGTTATGCTAACTTGCACTAAAAAAAGGAATACAAAGTATAATAATGAGATGGACAAAAGAAGATCAGAAAGGACATATTTGAGGATAAGTTAGATGCAATGGAAAATTTTCTCGATGATAAAGCAAACCCAATTATAAAAGAATTTAAAGATGACACAAGTTTCTTCTATATATCATTTTTAAGGGTATTTACAATCTTTCAAGAGCTTAATATTCGCATTAATTAAAAGGGGAAATAGAGAGAAAGTACTACACTACCAAATGAAAAGGTAACCAGAAAGGAGCGGAGGAAGATATAGAGAGATTCAGAAAAAGATGCTCAGGTGACAGCACTTGTGAAGTATATTACTCAGAAAGAAATGTCATATACATCAGGAATGTACATGACAACAATGCCCCATTTTCCTATTCAGTTGGCAGTAAAACACAACTCTTGATAGTATAATATATAAGAATTAAAAAAAAATCAGAAAAAAATGACTATGACAAGAAAACTTTTTGAACCCAAGACCAAGGCAATGGCCCAGTCATTGATAGTCAACATCCAATACTGATCACACAAAGAAATACATGCCAACTTTGTACTTTGCACACCATTGTGAAAGTTAACATGAGCCAAATTATGGATCAAACATATGAACTCCAGTTACATTGTGCTTGTAGTACCACTAGGTATACCGGTAGGTGCAGTTTTTGCAACATGAAACATTAATAAATGACATTTAATCCCTGTTCTTTGAAAATTTTACCCATACCCTTCAATTTTAATCGCCTTTTATGTTTATCCCAGGCCTTCTGCAAACTTGAGTACAGTTATGTACAAAATAGTCAACTACATTCATAAGCACGCATAACTGTATGCAAGACATTCCCCTAACTGTGTAAATGGATCCAACATAAAATAGTAACTGTGCAAGGATTAAACATTGTTAGAAAGCACATTTAACATGTGTCATTTGACATATGTTATTTCCTATTATTTCTTTATGTTTATAGTTCTTCCATTATTGTATTTTTTTTCTTATTGTATTTTTATAAGACTTCCCTCTTTAAGGAAATCCTATTGATGTACACTCCTATATATAGGAGTACAATCCCTTATTGTATTTTTCCATATAAGACTTTCCCTCTTTAGGAAAATCCTATTTCTGTACACTCCTACACATAGGAGTACAATCCCTTATTGTATTTTTTCTTATGAGACTTTCCCTCTTTAGGAAAATCCTATTTCTGTACACTCCTATATATAGGAGTACAAAATCATGGAATAATATAGATCAATTCTCTCCCATTTTCTGTTTCATGGTATCAGAGCTTAGGATTCTCTAAGTAAGATCCACCACCATCTCTTCTCCTATCACCTTCTCTACTCATACATCAGCCTCTCCTCTCTCCTTCAACTTCTTTCTCGTTCTTCTTGTTTTTGTGCTGATCTAGATAAAGGGACTTCCTCTACTGAGTGACCTTAAGGAGGAGGCATCGCTTCTTTCTCCTTTCTCGATCTACCAGGATCGGGTCTCCAGCTCGCTGCATAAATATGTTCTGTGGCTTGCCATCAGTTTAAATGCCTTTTGTGCCTGCCTATATGTAGTGATTTTGGTCTATCGAATCTACTACATTGACTGCCTGCCTTCATACTAATTTGATAGCTAATACTACTCCAACAATACCTTCAACTGTTGGATCTCTGCCTCCTTCACATCTGCAAGGTCTTACTACCATTAAACTTAATAGTAAAAACTATCTTGTATGGGCTCGAGTATTCAAGGAGTTTGTTAGCGCATATGGCAAGCTTCACATTCTAATTGATGATCCAGTTCCTTCTAATGATGTGAAGTACAAAGATTGGCTCAAGGACTCATGTATTTATACTTGGTTGCCGAACAGTATGGAGTCAGATGTTAGTGCTAATGTAGTGTTCCTAAACACTGCTAAAGAAATTTGGGATGCTCTTAAGGTAGGGGTGGACTGGGCCGGGTTGGGCGGGCCGGCGGGTCCTACCTCTACCCGAGCCCAACCCGAAAATTATTTTTAGACTTCGTGCCAGGCTTAAGCCCGATAAATCCATAAAAACCCTAGCCCGAGCCCAGGAGCCGGGCCCGATCCAAAGCCATTTGGGCCAGCCCAAGCATTGTTTGGCTCGAGCCCACGCCCGCCCACTCCCGCTCCCTCTCCTTCGTCTTATCCTCCACTACCACCATCGAGACCGCCTTCTTTGCCAACTCCACCCCCTCCCAGTCCATGACGGCTCCGCCACCATCACTATGCAAGGCCGGCCTCCTTTGCGACGGGGACCACTGAGAGGTGAAGATTAATGATATCGTCGGCAACAAGATCATCGTGATCCTCCATAAATGGGTCAATTACGGCAAGGGGTGTTGGCCCCATGGTTCATCCCCCATGATGGCATCCTCTCCTATTATAAGATCCACGGGTCCGATCAGATCGAGGTCAACTGTGAGACCAAGAAGGGGCCCAAGGTCATCGGGGAAGAGTCGATGCGCTGCTTGTACCACAGCAAGAATGGCCAATCCCATCTGCCCCGCAAACCCTTCGGCGAAGTCGACCTCGAGACAAGCAAGAAACCAATCCCTTCTCTCCCTATCCACCCTTCAGATCCAATCCCATCTTGGTTCCTCGATTTTTTTCCTCTCTTCCAGTGAAGTCTCTCGGAGAAAAATCGCCGCCCATGGGTGCCTTTCTCCGACCCTGCCGTGCCTTTCTTGGTCCCCCTATAGAGCTTCACCGCCCAACAAAGCCAACCCGACGATGCATCTCCTCCGAAGAAATAAAGAACGGAAAAACTATACCTTATAGTCGGGCTCAGGCTCGGGCACGGACTGGGCCAATAGTGAGCCCAAGCCTGGCCCGAAAATGAAATGGGCTATATTTCTGAGCCCAGACCCGGCCTTATTTTATTCGAGCCTAGCTCGAAGCCCGGCCCACAGTCGAACCGGTCCAAAGCCCATCGGACTGGCCCAAAGCCCATCGGGCCGGCCCAAGCCCATTTCCAACCTTATTTGAAGGAGATGTATTCTCATGCTAAGAATTTATCTAGAGTATTTGAGTTATCTCAACAACTATTTTTCCTACGCTATACTGATTGATCCTTAGCCAACTTCTATGCCAAGTTCAAAAGGCTCTGGGATGAGCTCAATATTTATCAGCCATTAACTACAGATGTAAATGTAATGAAGCAGCAACACAAGGAGTTTCAAGTGGTTCAGTTTCTGGCTGCCCTTCTTCCTGAGTATGCTCATGTCTGTGATCAGATTCTTGGTGGTGACTCCTTACCTTCCTATATTCTGTTTTTTCTCATCTTCAGTGAGTTCCTGCTCCACTTTCAAAATCTGAAACTACTTCTGTTGAGTCTTCGGCACTTGTTGCTGGTAATCATGGTCGCAATTTCTCGTCCAGCCGCAGTTGTGGATATGGCCAAGGGGAAAACTGTGGTCGTGAGACTAGTTCTAGTGGATGAAAATGTACTTACTGCGGCCGCACTAATCACGAGAAGAAGTGCTGGGAGAAGCATGGTAAGCCTGATTGGACTAACCAAGTTATTGCTCCAGAGTCAAGGTGAGCCGAGACTACTGTTGCACCCACTAAAGTCGCTTCTGATACTTTGACTATTTGTGCAGACTTGAAACAATTGATCCGCCAAGCAACTCAATTGTCTTCTGCTTCTTCTTCCTCGACTCCTCCCGTAGCATCCTTTGCCTTAGGTAGCACTGCTCTCTTGTCTGCCACCGCATCTACGCCTTCCTTTTGGGTCATTAACTCAGATGCTACATCACAATATATCAAGTGACTCTAAACTGTTCTCTTTATTTTCTATTTCAAACAATCACCCTCCTATCTTTCTAGCTGATGGCAAACAATCATCAGTATCTGATTGTGGTTCTGTATCACCCGCTTCCTCTTTGTCAATTTTCTCAGTTATTTATGTGTCTAAATTTTCAGTAATTTTTTTGTTAGTCAGTTCTCTTACAAAGTCTTTAAACTGTTCCATTACCTTCTATCCTTCTTATTGTGTTTTTCAGGATCTCTTGATGAGGAAGAAGATTGGTGGGGGGCATGAAGGTGCTGATAGCCTGTATTACCTGGATATTCCAAGATCAAGAGCTCTTTCATCTGTGGTGAGTCCTCAGCAATGGCATTATCGGCTTGGGCATCCATCTCTTCAAAAACTGCATCAAATTGTCCCTCTTAGCCAGTCATTAGTCTTGTCCAATTATGAGGCTTATCAGCTTAGAAAACACTACAGGTCAATATTTCCAAGGAAAGTCAATAAAACTAGTACAAGATATTTGAGTTGGTTCACTCTGATATTTGGGATCCTTCTAGAGTTAAGAGTTGTACTGGTCATAGATATTTTGTGACTTTATTGATGATTTTTCTCGTACCATCTAGGTGTTTCTGATAAAGGAACGATCTGAGATTGTTTGTCTTCAAAAATTTTCATAAAAAAATAAAGATGCATTTTTCTACTGATATTTGTTCTATTTGTACTGACAATGCTCTTGTATTTGTCCAACAGCACTTAAATACATTTTGTGCCTCAAATGGAATTCAACATCAAACTTCTTGTGCGTACACTCCTTAACAAAATGGGATAGCTGAGCAAAAAAATCGCCTTCTTCTTGACATTACTCGCACCATTCCTTTTCACATGCATGTACCTAAAACATATTGGGGAGATGGTGTTTCGACTGCTTGCTTTCTTATTAACCGTATGCCATCTTCTGTACTTCAAAATAAAATTTTCATCCAATTTCTATATCCACATCGCCCATTATTTCCTTTGCCTCCTCGTACATTTGGATGTGTAGTTTTTGTCCATGATCTTCAACTGGGCTTGGACAAACTATCTCCCAGAGCCATCAAATGTGTTTTCCTTGGCTACGCCAGAAACCAAAAGGGGTACAGATGCTTTGATCCTGTGAGTCATAAGGTATTTGCCAGTGCTAATGTCACATTCTTTGAGGAGCAGTCTTACTTTTCATCTGTAAGAGAATCTTTGTCTCGTGAGTTACTGGTTCCATCAACACCTATCCTTGCTCCGGTGTTCCTTTCCACTTCAAAAGAGCTTGCAATTATGCCAACTGCTATTTCTCCACCACCCCTGAAGGTGTATACTCGACATCCACAGAATCCGGTCCCAACACTTTTGCCACCACCATCTTCACCCTCGGAAAGCGGTCCAATATCTTCACCATCTGCATCAGATTTGCATCTTCCTATTGCCATACGGAAGAGTAAACATTCTTCTACTCAACATTCTATTGCTTCATTTGTTTCTTTGGATCACCTTAGTCCTGCCCTTCGATAGTCTTCCTTAGCCCTTTCTTCTATTTCTATTCCTAGAAATGCAGAGGAGGCACTATCTCACCCTGGTTGGCGACACGCAATGCTAGAGGAAATGTCTGCCTTAGAGAGCAGAGGCACTTGGGAGTTGGATCTCTCCACCAACTGATTGTGAGGTTGTTGGATGTCGTTGAGTTTTCTCCGTCAAGTATCTGTCCGATGGCATCATTGAAAGGCTTAAAGCATGATTGGTTGCAAAAGGATATTCTCAGATGTATGTATTGATTATTTTGAAATATTCTTTCCTGTGACCCGTCTCAACTCCATCCGAATTTTGATTTTTGTTGCTGTTAACATGGATTGGCCGCTATATCAACTTGATGTGAAAAATGCCTTCCTCTACGGCAATCTTGAAGAGACGGTGTATATGGAGCAACCTCCGGGGTTCGATGCTTAAAGGGAGAGCTCTAGAGTATGTCGCCTAAGGAAAGCAATATATGGGTTAAAGCAAACTCCGAGGGCTTAGTTTCAGAAGTTTAGTCAGATTATTTGTCAATTTGGCTTTATCAAAACTCATATGGACCATTCAATGTTTATCATGTGTACCTTCGTTGGAGTGGTCATCCTAGTTGTCTATGTGGATGACATTTAATCTCAGACAATGACCAAGCTGGCATAGAGGCAACTAAAAGACACTTGAAGCAACATTTTGCTACCAAAGACTTGGATAGGCTGAGGTACTTCCTTGACATAGAGATGGCTCGAAATCATCAAGGACTTGTACTTTCTCAGAGAAAGTATGCTCTCGATCTACTACAAGAGATGGGCATGCTTGGTGCTCGACCAGCAAATATTTCTCTAGACTAAATAGAAGCATTCTAAAAGAAGATTCTGAAGAGCAATCAGACAAGACTGCATACAGGAGACTGGTTGGTAAGCTTATTTACTTAATAATTATCGATCTGATATTTTGTTTGCAGTTGGTGTTGTCAGCCAGTTTATGAACAAGCCCAAAAATGCCATTGGGAAGCTGCATGTGGCATTCTTAGGTACATTAAGAATGCTCCCAAACTTGGACTATTTTACAAAAAGAATAACCATACTAATATAGTTGGTTATTCTGATGCTGATTATGCTGGTTCGAAGATAGACAGACGATCCACTTCTGATTATTGTACATTTGTTGGAGAAAATCTTGTGACTTGAAGGAGTAAGAAGCAAGACGTGGTGGCTAGATCTAATGCAGAAGCAGAGTATCAAGCTATGGTTCATACTACTTGCGAGTTAATCTGGGTGTATTCCTTAATAACGAAGTTTGGATTTCAGCATGATAAAACCATTCCTATGTATTGTGATAATCAAGCAACCATTTTCATTGCTAACAACCCAATATTTCATGAAAAAACAAAACACATAGAGATTGATTGTCACTTCATCAGAGATCAAGTCACAAACAAACGAGTATATACTCCGTACACTCATTCTAAAGATCAGGTGGCTGATGTGTTCACTAAGCCTTTAGGAGGTAGCAAGTTCTCTTGTTGCGTGGCAAGCTGGGAATGTTGGATATCTATGCTCCCCATCTTGAGGGGGAGTGTTAAAGAGCATATTTAACATATGTCATTTGACATATGTTATTCCCTATTATTTCTTATGTTTATAATTCTTCCATTATTGTATTTTTTCTTATTGTATTTTTATAAGAATTCCCTCTGTAGGGAAATCCTATTTCTGTACACTCCTATATATAGGAATACAATCTCTTATTATATTTTTTCTTATAAGACTTTTCCTCTTTAGGGAAATCCTATTTCTGTACACTCCTATATATAGGAGTACAATCCCTTATTGTATTTTTTCTTATGAGACTTTTACTTTTAAGGAAATCCTATTTCTGTACACTTTTATATATAGGAGTACAAAATCATGGAATAATATAGATCAATTCTCTCCCATTTTCTGTTTCAAACATAAAACGCTAGTTAACCAAAAAACTGGGTACTATGTTTCCCAAACTAATAATAAAACCAATTAAATCTAAAAACTATAAACCACCAATATTTCCCAATTTTTTAATTCCAAAAATGCCCATATTTGTTTTTACTTTTTATTTTCATGACTTTTTTTAGTACAAATTACAAGGTCTCTTGAATAAAAGTATATAAGATTTTCCTCATTCGATGTGGGTTCATCTTTAAGTGTGATCTTGCCCGTGATCTATATTCATATACAAGGTTCTACAATCTAATTTTACTTACTATAGAAATAAAAAAAGGAAAGAGTTCTAAAGCCTATCCTAGAAGGATTAAATCTCAAACTAGATTTGAGAGTCTCAGAGCAGTAACTTCACACTGAGCAAAGTCTATGCAACCGGTACAATAATACATCACAAGGAGTTCAAGATTTTTCATCACAACCCATCATCTCTCTCAAATTCTATTTTCCCACGTCTCTTTTCTCAGCTCTCATACTTTGCATGGAACCCATACTTTTTATCTACCCAGTCATGCATGCTCAGGATTTCACACCGTTCATAAGAGATTGCATTATTTAACAATCATTGCCACTGAGGTTTTTCATAAAAAGGCAATCTTTATCAATCCTCTAACACATGGAACTAATCAACTTCAGCCTCTTTATCATTATAGGAGTATTGGTTACAGGAAAGAAAATATCCGCACTTAAAACATTGATGTCTATCGTCAATAATGCTAGGATTGAGAGATCTTCATTAATTGCTCTAGACTTATAGATATTCTTAACTAATTCTGTGATTTAATTATTGATATTTCAAAATAAATATTTTAAATTGTTTCATCTGGCCTGTTTTCAACGTAATAATGTTTCTAAGCATGAATCATTACTTTTCTTTGGATGTGCGCTAGCATGTGCAATATACCTAGTAATAAAAAGGACTGCAATAGTTTCCTACTTTTGATCACATTCATCTTCTCTTGCTCCAATCATCACATAATAGGAAAGTGCAACATAATCTGACAAAAACAAGGAACAGAACAAATGGTCCAACATCAATAATACTTTAAAAGAAGTTACATTGTGGAAAAATATAAGCATGCATTCTCATTATTGTCACTTTCCTATAATGGTTTTGGCACTCTCATGGAGCACTTCAGGAAGAAATATTTGCCATTAATTACCAAAAAGAGCTCAGGATAGATGGACGCATGAAAACATAGTAATTGGCTTGGAGATAACACTAAAATCCTGGCTATTCTAACAAATTGATGCAGACAAAAATTAACCATATCCAGAAATCAAGACATAAAACCAAGTCAACATGAAACTGATGAATTTTATTTTAAGAATATGTTAAACCTGAATCTGTAGCACCCGCTGCCTGGATGCCCATTCTTCTTCATCGGCACGTCTATACTCATCAGATTCCTTGTGCTTTTCGCGCCCCCAAATTAAACCATTCTGAATATGAGATAAATCAGGTTTCCTAAATAAGGTGCAAATCCCAGTCGCACCACTTTCTGCATGAGGATTGCAAATTGGTTCTTCAAGAGTGCCTTCCTTGCTATGACAGATGCTCTGATTTCCAAAATCATTTTGTTGTTTATCTGTTGGTGGATCATTGAACAGAACAGTTCGTTCAGGACACAACTTCTTTTCACTTGAGCAGCCAGTTCATGGTCGACAACAGAGTCATGCGGCAATTGGGTCTGACATGAAGGTTGTTCTCCAGGGCAATGTTCCTTCTTGTCCTCTTTCTCCTGAGCAGCAATTTCATGATTAATCATAGGGTCAACTGGTGATTGGGTGTGACATGAAGGTTGTTCTTCAGGGGCATGCTCCTTCCTGTCCTGTAAGCCAACGCTATCAGAAAATAGAACATTACCATCGCTAGCTTTGTGTGGAACTCCAGAATAAGGAGTCACTACATCCTGGAATATGGTTTCACCCTTAGGTTCAGCTGTACCATAACAAGTGTCTACAGGAATTTGTTCATCTTTATCCAGAAAATCAAAATGCCCATCCCTAACACAGACAGAATCTTCCATTTTGAAGTCCTGAAAACAATTATTCTTACAATTAAAGTAGGTTTCATCAGAGGACTGTGCTCTGTGTGAACATTCGTCTGATATCAGTTCTTCCTTCTGGAAATCAAGCCCATCATGACTTATGCCAGTAGAAGGAACTGAATTTGCAGCAGAGTTGTTCTCCTTAATACCCTGAAGAGAATCTTCAGTAAGTTCATCAGCATTGGCCATCCTAGAAGAAGAGTTCTTTCCATTACTTGAACTGCTTGGACCACATTCGCCAGGTACTTCTCCAAAATACTTTGAGTATTCCTTGTCAGACTCATTTACACTTTCTACGTAAACCATATTTTGAGTAGCTTGATCTGACTGAAAGCCAGGATCAGCGCTAGATCCTGAAGCACTAGCCTGATCCTCGGAACCAAATTGGCTCCTCTGTGACATTTTTCGCCTCAAAGCAGCTCTTTCCCACTGTTCGCGGATCTCACCAGAGGCATCTTCCATAATCTCACAATCAGAGTTGTCACTTTCTGAACTGCCTCCTTCAGAAGTGCAAAATCCAGAACTATCACTTTCAGCACCATCTGAGGCAGGATCTAGACCATAACGATTTCTAGAAGAACCACACTTAGGATGCATTTTCACTTTTCCAGTAAATTTTGATGGGGAAGTTCTCTCTCCAACAAAAATTAGACATTCATCGCTATCTGATTCTTTAGACAGTGGAGAGTTGCTGGAGAAGGGGCGAAAAGTGCTGCTCGTGGCAGCATAACGTACATTACCAAGATTCTCATCAATACCTTCCTCTTCATCATCAATACTAATCACACTAGCATAACTATCTCTTTCTTTCACCCTGAAACATCTAGACTTCCGATGGGAACTCTCTGGAACTTCAATGATAACCACATCACTTTTGCCCTTGTCAACATCAATGATCTCCACATTCTCAACACTGCCTTTGCTTTTGCACCTTTCAAGAGTTCTCCTTCCAGGCAGAGTTCTTCGTTGGGAATCACCCCTTGACATTCTCTATGATCACATGCTACAGTGCACAGAGAATATATAGGAATGTCCTAAACCAATTGTTTCAGGCTATTTTGATCACCGAAAGTTTCTGCATCACAGTTTAAAATATTATCAGGAAACCAAATTTAAATCATTTGAAATTAAATTTTTCCAATCATCACATATCCACTTTCTACTTTTTTTCATCTGCCAAAACTCTATCCTCAAAAACTACACATATCAACAACAGAGACAAACCAATAACCCATCCTGTCAATTGGCAAGGAAAGAATATGCATCTAGCATTACTCAGAAGCACAAGAACTGTTGTAGAATTGATCCTGCCACATAAGGAAAGTACAATGAAATGATTGCCAAAAGACATGCATGCAAACTCCCTGAAGAAAACCAGTTCCAATCAACAGATATGCATACCAACCCTCATGAACATCAGGGATAGTGTATATAAACTAGTTGAGTGATAGGAAATGAGCTACTTCAGCCAAAAGTTTCAAAATGCATGATAAATTTAAAAGGTTTTGCCTTCACCTAAAAGAAAAGGCTTTTGTACCCCATTTACTTCAACCAAATCTATCCAACATAAGGAAGAAAGGAACTGGTGGACTAAACTGAAGATGACAACTAGTGATTCGAAGAACTTGTTTTCACCATACTGCAACAAAAAGGAAGGAAAGCAGAGAAATGGCATGAACCTTCAATTCAAAAAGGGGGAATGGGGAAACTGTAAAGTGGAGTCCAACAATGATGACGGTGGAAATTAATGAAATCGATATTCACATCCATTTGTCAAAATGTATTATAAAAATTAACATACTCAAAAAGAGTAAACAAAGTTTTTTTTCTTTTAAGAAACAACAAAAGCAAACTTTACATTTGATATCAGACGTAGTTTCAGGTGCAAAGGAAAGGCAAATGCAGTCAACTACCAAAATATACCAGCCCATCATTTCCAAAATGAATATCATATTACAGTACTAAATTTACTTATAAAGGAAAACGACAACAAAATAGATACAAGAAAGAAAATATTACATTAATAAAAAAAGGGGAAAGAGATTTCCTTTTCCCTTTGCATTTATCAAGTTCTTTTACTTTTAACCTCCAGTTGCCAAAGGAGAAAACATGTTGGACCACTGGACTTGGTAAGCCAACACATGAGTTGTGTCAAATCAAGAACTACCATATGAGCGAAAAACAGCATTTCATTTATGGATATATTAAATGTCGTCATTACAATAAAATGATATATTGATAAAGATTTATAAAATTTAAAATCTTTCAGCATGTTTTCCATTCCAATTTTCACCTTTACCGCTAATCAAAAAAGAGTGCTAATATAAATAGGGGATTCTCATAAGTGCAGGAGATAAAGTGGGTCTCTCAAAATTCAAAAAATCTGAACAAGGAAACATCTAGGAAGTGGATGCGATGATGAGTCTACAAAGTGTACATGCTATCCTAAGCAGAAGTTTTTAAGATTATGAATTAAAGAATACTGGATATTTGAAGAATCTGGCATAGCACCATCACATGAATTGATACATGTTATTTGAAGTCCTAGTCAGTCGAACAATACAAACACTATACATCCGATCCGCAAGGATCATCAAACTCGATGTGGATCATTTTGACCACTACAGATAGCAGGAGAATCACCAGATTCAATATGGATCATCTTAACCACTACAAGTATTTAGAAGGATCACTGACTCAATATGAATCACTTTGACCACCATAAGTACCCGGAGGAACACTAGGTGTGAACTATTTTGACCACTATAAGCAGGACTGGATAGGACCAGGAGCAAGATCATCACATCAGAAAGCCGAATCACATGCCAAACTTCAGGAGCTTATGCCCAATTGAGGTGATCTTCTTTTCTTAAAATATGGTATATTTTCAAGACCGACAACTTTGGGCCAACCCCTTAGGAGGTTGATGGGACCGAATTCCATTATTTGAGCCCGAAATAGACTAGTCAAACTAAAACTTTATTTTTTTGGGATAGGCATTGACTAGATGTGATCTTCCAATCTATGAACAATCAGACTGAGTAATAGAAGAAAAAATTGATGTAGAAATTGAGATCTATCTTTTGTAGGACTTTAGTATTAGTCATTTTTTTAGAGAGTCTTATTCGAATTACGAAAAAAATCCGACCTAAATTATTCAAGGATGAACATCCTAGAAACTAAAAAAAAAATCCGATCTAAATTATGTAATGGCAGACCTCACTATTATAAATAGAGGCTACGTATCTTAATTTATGTGATTTGAAGAATCAATCAATAAAAGAAAACGGACCTAAGACCTAGTTTTGAAACTCTTCTTGAGAGATTCAAGTTGAGTGGATTAAGAAAAATTTTCTTTTTGCCCAATCTAATTAAGTGTTATTAGAGTGTCGGTCCTCTACATCTCTAGAGGCCCTAGTTCATGGTCCAAACATGCGAGCAATACAAGCAATTAAGACTATCTATGCTTCAAGTACATCGAAGGACAAAGATAAGTATGGCTACTAGTTCTATCTCGTTGGATGATAAGATGAAAGTATGTCTCACATAACTAGAGGAGAAGATTGTCCAGCTCACTGCAATCATGTCTCGATTGGCAACGCCTTCAATATAAACACCAGCAACTTCTATCATCAAGATGTCTCTTGCATTTGAAAATGAACATCCTCCATCTAGCGAGGAGGATAAGCAATAAATGGGTATGCAAAATCTCTCTCTTCAATCTTTTAAAGTTAAAGCTCGAAACAGGATCTCCACAAATGATAGGACCTTTGATGCAAAAAACTAGATAACTAGCTAGACTAGTTAGAGATCTACTTTACCATCTATGGATACTTTAGTATCAAAATGTCACTTTTGCCTGTCTCAAACTCTCTTGCTATGCTTATGGTGGAATTTATACATGAGAAACAATGATATTTCTAACATGATATGGAGCAAATTCAGGGACCTAACCAAGAAGCAGTTTTATCCAATCAACCACGAGGAGGATCGATAGATCAAGTGGCAGTACCTACGAAGAAGTATAATCAATCCATTTAGGACTACATTACCGAGTTTCACCAGCAAGCAATCTCCTTCGAAATCTCTATCGACAATCATGCAGTTTTCATGAAGTACAGATCTATATGAGAGCATCCAAGAGAAGCTAAAGTTCTTCAAAGTTGAAGGCATCAACAGAGCCAATAAAGGCTATGGAAATTAAGAAGAAGATCAGCCTAGGAAAGGTAAGAAGGTGACAAATTCAGGAAAAATAGCAAAAATCTAGATAGAAAAGAGAGCAAAGTAAAAAGTACATCAACATGACTCAAAAAATTTATTGTGATCACTACAATCTTTGTGGATACACAAAGAAGTGTTCAAAGCTTCACCCTATGTTGAACCAAAGTGGAAGAAGCCGAAGAATGATAATTTCGAAAAAAAAGAGAAGGTGGTTCTCAATGTTGTAGAGGTTGAGAAGCTATCCAAGCTCCAGTAAGCAGACTCTAAATTGAGCTTGATGTCGACAAAATCCGAAACAACCACAAAGTCTGATCTAGAGGCACAAGTATTCCAAGATGAAAGAGAAGGAGGTTCTCAATGCTGTAGTGGTTGACAAGCTGTTCAGCTCGAGTAAACAGACTCCAAATTGAGTTGATGGTAAGAAAACTAAGACGGCCATTAAGATAGATCTAAAGGCATTAGAGAAACTCTTCCGCTGGAAAATTCAGATAAAGCAAAACATCATCAAGATGATTTTAGATCCTAAAAGTCAAAAGAGCCTCGTCTCTAAAAATCTAGTTCAAAAGCTGAGGTTGCAGACCAAGCCTCAACCATGCCCTTACCCTGTCTATTGGATTCAAAAAAATATTGAGTTGAAGATCACCAAGTGTATACCTTAAAATTCACCATAGCTGAGAGGTATATTGACAAGATAACATATGAAGCAATTGCTTTAGATGTTTGTCAGATCATCCTTGAAAGCTATACCTTTGGAATCGAGATGCAGTCCTCGACGGATGATAGAGGAAATATCATCTCATAGAGGATAAGAAGTTCATAATCAATGCCTTAGAATACAAAGGAACATTGGTGTTGCAACCATAGCTCAAGTGAAGCAACTTGTTGATGGTTTGATGCCTACAACAAGTTTGTGATGATGGTACAAGAAGCTAATAATACTTATGAAAGGCGAAGCTCTCATCCCTCGATCCCACTCATCAATCAATCGAGATCGAGTTGTTATAGTCATTGCCAACGAGAAAGGACAGCAAAGAGCGCACCTACTATAAAGTCTAGATGCAGAAGCAGTGCAAGTGGTTGTCGAGATCTAAGAGTAAAGAAGAGCAAAGATAAAAATCATTCCCAAGCCAAGCCAGATGGTTCAACTGCAAGACAAAGAAGCCGACATTTTCATACCTTCAATTTTGATTTAATAGCAGCTAAATCCCTTAAACAAGGAGAGCTCTAATCCATAAGATCATTAGACTCGATATGGATCACTTTGGCCATCATAAATATCCAAGAGTATCATCAAACTTCATATGGACTATTTCGACTACTGCGAGTATCTAGGAGTATTACAAGACTCAATGTGAATCATCTTGGCCACTACAAGATTCAAAAGGATCACTAGACTAAATATAGATCACTTTAACTACTACAAGAATCTAGAAGAATCGTCAAACTCGACATAAACTACTTTGACCATTACGAGCAAGGTTAGATAGGGTCCAAAAATAATCCCCCACATCAGAAAGTGAAATCGCGTGCCAAACTTTAAGAAACCATAACTTGGTCATATGATACCCAATTAAGATATCTCTTTTTTTTAATTGAGTATCTTTTCAAAATCTACAATTTTGGGCTAATCCTCTAAAAGATTGAATTAGCCCAAAATTCCAAGTTTGGATCCTGAAAAACGGACGGGTCAAACCTAAGTTTAGAGATAGTAAATGCTAAGTGGTCTAAAATAAACACAAATTTCTGGAGAGTAAACACAAACTAGCAAGTGATAAATAAAAAACCGCATGGATGCTCACTTCCTTCCTGCAGTCCACTATAAATAAACAGAAACACATCATAAGCACTAGCTAATTTAGAATAAATACAAACCTCTCAACATAAACACCTAGTCTGCAATAATAGACACAAACACCACAAAAATAAACAAAAACCAAGGGTCACCATATGGACGTGGGTCCCAATAATTAATGACTCTCCCATTCTTTTAATGGCATGGCAGCTACTGTGTGGAGAGAGAATGAGAGAGATGGTTGGAAGATCGCATGGGTGACTGTACTAAGGGACATGCACAAGGATGGATGGCGTGTCCTATCTCATCTCATTAACACCTTGGTTGGGAGAGAAGAATAGAAGAGAAAAGAATAGAATAGGAGAAAAAGTTAATACTTTCTCTTGATTGAGGTTTTTTATAAAAGAAAGGGAAAGAAAAGGAGACAAATAGAGAAAATACAAATCCCCTCTGCAATTTTTTTCTCCTCCAAATCGAGTAGATTTGGAAAGAAAGGAATTGAGAGTTCATGAATCTTTTATAATTCCCATCTTACCCCTTTAATAATGAAGAACAAAATTAATATTACATTTCAATCCTAAGTCTTATTTCAAGCCTTCCACCTAAACCTCCCATCCGATTGAAACTCCTATGGATCAGAAAAATCAATGAAAATAAAATGACAGATGGAAAAATTAAAAGATAAGATCTTTGCTTGGTTCCTTTTTTGGGTTTATTGGATTCCTTTAAAGGGTATAATAGTAAAAGAAGGTTGTAACATTTTTTTTCTTTTCCTTTCTTCTTTGCTTCCAATCAAGAAGGAAAGAAATTATTTTCTTTCTATCTTTAAACTCCCATTCAAGAGGAAAGAAATATACTTTCTTTATTTTCTTTTCTTTCTCTCCATATTTTCTTTTCTTTTCTTTTCTTCCCCAAACTCCCAACCAAGGCGTAATTATTTTTTTAACAACAGTAGTTAATGGCTTATGAGAGAGCTTTGGATTCCTCACGATTCATGTCGAACGGAGGCAAATATGCGGACCAGATTTTGGGCTCGCTACACTCAAGCTTAGTTGATCTCATAAAAAAAAATATGAAAACAGTCCACAATATAAAATTAAAATATAAGGAGAAACTAACCCATTAAATTGTCATTTTCGACACACCAAAAAGAACAGAAGCCACAGTAAAACTGAAATTTTCAGATCCATCTACCTGATTCGAACACATATCCTTAAATTCCCAATCGAGCTCAAGCTAAAATATTGAATAGAATCCATGATAAAAATCAACCCATCATCAATCAGTAGACCAGAAATGGAGACCTATACCTAGCACAGAGAAAATATATTAAGAAATATCGTCTCCATAACATCAATTAAAACTCCAAATAGAAACTGAAACAAAAATTAATTAAGGAAAAAAAAAGTAGAGGAACCAAATAAAGGAGGAATAGCATCACTGATTTATTAATTTTCATTTCTTTCGGGTGGGAAACAAGGGGCGAGCCCCCGGAATCACTCTGTTTACACTTTTTCTTTTTGGTTGGAAACAGGACGCCAGCCCTGACGATTAGAACCCTCTATCCCCACAGGCATCTGGCCGAACCCCATATACATGACCAACAAAAAATTCCCAACATATCTCTCAGCAGAAAGACGGGAAAAAAAAAAAAAGAAAGAAAAACCGACAACGAGAGGAAGAGAGAGAGAGAGAGAGACACGGAGGAGTTACCTTGCAGCCTCTGGGATCCTCGCCGATCTAAGCTGGCCTCTTTCTTGGACTCTAGACGCGGCCGAGAAACGAAGCCCTTTTCTTGCCCTAGGAGCGGAGAGGCGAGAGGGGAAAAAAAACAGGGAGACGCGGGAGGACGGGATCCGGTGTCGATGGTCTTCAACTTAATGCCGCCTCTATTTTCTGCTCCCTTTTTCTCCGTTTTCCTTTCCCTTTCCCTTATTTAGTCGCCGGTAACGGCGGTTGAGTCAAGCCCGGTATGCACGGACGATGGGTCCGATACCATTCAGTGGGCCGGGTTGGGAGAGCATCTAATGAAACGTAACAGGTCGGAGATTTTTACGTATCGGTGTCGGTGGTCGAGATGCCGCTACCGTTACAAACCTACCTTTCTTTTCTTGCCAAGGATTCGCTCGAACAAGTTGGTC
This sequence comes from Elaeis guineensis, assembly GCF_000442705.2. Classification (NCBI taxonomy): domain Eukaryota; kingdom Viridiplantae; phylum Streptophyta; class Magnoliopsida; order Arecales; family Arecaceae; genus Elaeis; species Elaeis guineensis. The sequence continues at coordinate 2,185,482 of NC_025994.2, read as the reverse complement.
ACTCTGAGTTGTGCAAAGCACAAGCAGGTGAAGGGGCAGGTTGAGCCGTTGAGGTTGGATGCGTGGGTAGGGAAGTAGAGTTGTTTAGAAGAGAAGAAAGAGGCAAAGGAGGAAGGAAACTTAGGAAGAGATAAGATTCCTTGAGATCCCAAGTATGTGTGACAGGATTCTTGTTATTAAGATTAAATTCTCATTTCCACATTTGGTTTTGATATCCACTTCTGATGTTGAATTTTGGGTTAATAACCATTCCTGGTGAGCTACATTAATCAAGAATCAGAAGTGGATTTGAGTATTGGAGCATGGTAGGTCACTATCTAAAGGTGAGGTAGGAGGACACAGTGTGTTTGCTTAGCAGCCATTCGTCTTCTCCTCTGAAGATGCTGAAATTTGGAAGTCAATAACTGAAATAAATATTAAGGTTATTTTTTGCGAAAGAGAAAGGCCTTGCAATTGAAAGAGATTTCTAATAAATAAGATATCTAACCATCCAACAAGGAACCTGAATATTTTAAAAATACAAATAAAATGGTGGTTATGGTGGTTCATAGTGAGAGAGATCGTGACATCATTCTTAAATCCTTAGAAGTCATAGGAAGATTAAAAAAGTGGTTCTAAAACCCAATGTACTTGTATAGAAATTGAAACATGACGGGTACAATTAATGATAGAACAAGTTCACAAGAAGCAAGGTGGATATAGTTACATTTAGGCACCAAAGTTTTTCCATATTTCTGCATGTGAAATGAAGCATAATCGGAGAAATTTATTTTCGAAGGATCAAAGGGAGAAAAAAATCTTAATCATAAATCAAAATAGGAAGAAGAATGCTCGACTAAATTTGCTTCATCAAGATTGATAATAAGAGAAATTACAGATGATGAAGGTAAGATTTTTGTGACAAGCCAATTTTAAAATTTCTTTCTTTTGAGAGTAAAACAATGTTATCAGGAGGATCAGAATCTAATTATTTTCATTAAAGATCCAACCCATTGCCATGCAGTTTGAAGTCCTTGACAGTGAAACAACGTCACAAAATCATACGCAATGCAAACATCATGAAAATCCTTGTCCCGACAACATTTCAGTCTTCTTCAGCCAGCCATCAAAGAGGCATAAAAGCCTTGTTCCATGCAATCTAAAAATAATTAGTAACTAAAGCCCATATTTAAAGTGCCTCCTAAAGCAAGACCCATTGAATTTTAAGCATGGTGCTGGGGAAACATATGCACCTTCTACAGATCACTACTATAATCATAAGGAGAAAATTCTAAATTTATGAGTAAGGCATTTTTTCCATGACATTCATTAATTAGCAACATTGATTATCATTTCCAAAAAAACATCCAAATATTCGATACACAAGAAGCAAACTCTAAAAATTTGGAGCACTTAATAGCCAATATATATTTAGAGAAACTATCATCTAAAGTTAAATTTATTCCTCATCTTCTTGACTAAATAATTAGCTCAAGAGTACTTGACCAATGATATATTTGGATGAACAATTCAAGACTATAAAATAATTATTAAAGCATATGGGGTATATAAAATTTAGACGGAGCTAAAGCCACCGATGCTGGACTTAATTTCTGAAACTAGCCTAACTGCAACTACAAAAAGAAGATCTAAATATGCTCCTCGGTACAATGACTAGCATTTTAACTTATCAAAACCAACTCCGAGTATTTCCGATAAGAAGGGATTACAAACACACTCAAATGAGTTAGCTTTGATAAAATGCATTGGGTGATTGAAGGTTTTTTGGGATTGTTTTGCTAATGGATTTTAGTGAGAGAAGCGATCTCATTCTAGAAAGAGAAAGCAAATCGTCTTCTCCCAACTCCACCATCTTCGTCCACGACCTTTGTTCCCAACCACCTCATCTACTCATGCTCCCTCTCAAACCCTCAAAAGGATTACCCCTTCCTTCCACAAACCAACTCTTAGAAAGCTTCCGAAGTATATCCCGGTGCCTACCCGTCTTGGACACTCAATCTCCCACCCCATTCCCAACTCTACTCTCCATCCCACTTCTAGGGTTTCCCTTGCGATAGGCGCCAATGCTATTCCCTGGGACTTCGTGCATCACTTGGGATCGACGTCGGGATCTTGGGGAAAGCTCCTAAATCTTACCTTTTTGTTTCCACTTAAGCTTTTGCTCCATTTTCTCCTGCTGTCTCGCAGTAATGGTCCAATTATTTCCAGCCAACTCCTCCTTCCCTCAAACAAGTGAGGTTTGTCAAAATACCCCGTCCGACTTCTGACAGAAGCTAGCTCCATGCCAGTTTTCGAAAGAAGCACCGTCGTGTGTCTTATCCTAGGCCTCACCTCAACACTACACCCAAGCCTTTCTCATCATCCCGTATCCCCCCATCCTCCCTCAGATCCAGTCCACCATTGCTCCCAGCATAATTTCTAGCTGTCCGATCTCTTTATCACCGTTCCACCACAGAGGTCAGCTTATCAAACCATGCGGCATTGTAAATCGTCGCTCTCCTGCAAAAACTGTGCCGGTACCATTTGGTAAGTCTGGTCCCAATCCATCTTCTCTTCTCCCCTTCCATATCGTTCTTTGGCCTTTAAAAAGGGATTGTGTTTCCGCTGTGGGGACTCAGGCTACCTCAAACTAGAATATAGAAATCTTCTTAGGTGCTTCCACTATAAAAAGTTTGGTCACCTATTCAAGTGGTGTAAGGTCATCTCATCCTCTAAATTGAGAACTTTTGATTCTCAACTTTCTCCTAAAGCCCATTGTGTGTACCCCAAACTTACCATAGAAGATCGAAAAACCCTCAGAGTGGACCCATTGCCAAAGCTTTTCTTATTTTTACTTTGGACATGGCCAACACCTCCTATCTGAATCATGCTATCTTTGTTAAAGCTTCTGGTCAGGCCATTAAGGTTGATGACGTCTCTCTTACCTTATCTCACAAAGCCAGAACTATAAGTTCCTGAGCTACCCAGAAACTCCCTTGTGAGAACATCTTCTTTGTAGCTTGCCCATCCTTTGAGGTAGTCCAACACCTTGCTTCACTAGGTCCTATTCGTGGTGATGGATTCACCTTAGCTATTTTTCACTGGGATCAGATCATTGATGGTTCCCCTCACAAGCTTCGTTTCAAGGTTTCTGCTAGCCTGTTCAATCTTCCGTCAATTTGCTGGAATGTTAATGTTGTTGCTTGTATCATAGCCAGTTTTGGAGTTCCACTTAGGGTTAATCACTCCAGCCTTCGCATGAAAGATCTAACTAGTTTCGATCTTCCTTTCTCTATGAGAATTTAGAATCTATTCTAGCATTTATCGATGTTACTGTTGGGGCTTTCTATTATTGAGTCCGTCTACAGGTTAACTTTGCTGTCCTTTATAACCCCTACCTTGATCAATCTTCTTCCCAAATTAACGACCTCGGGGACTTGGTAGATTCGAAATTAGAGTTCTGGTTTGGTTCAGCTTATCGTCATCATCATCGCAATCCCAGCTATCATCATGGGAGTGCTTTGAGGGGGAGCTTGTCGGAAAAATGTTACTCTCAGTCCAGCCCCCCTCATCAGAACACTATTTCTCTCTCTCCAATTGAGCAGTCCAATATTTCATTTATGTATTTTTTTCGAGATGGGAATTCGTGTTTCTATTATCTTAGTACAGCCCCTACTCTCTACATCCTCCCTAAACTGCTCAAACTAGCTATTTTTTTCCACAAGACTCTATCTCCCTTCCCTTCTTCGGGTTCAAATTTAAAATCTTACCCGATTAGTCTGATTTTAAATGAGTCTAAGCCCTACTATGCTAGTGCTAGCATAATCTTTTCACCAAAACCTTCCTCAAGATCGTTAGTTTCTGATACTGCTAAAATCTCTAAGTCTCCCATCCCATCATCCCAGCTACCTATCCCTACCATCTGAGCCTTCAGCTCCATCTGTTTGGGCCTTTTTCCTATCAAGAAGTTATCTCTCAATCCCATCCCCGCCAAAAGAAGTGCTCACCTTCGATTCAAGAAGCTCAAGTCCTTGGGTATCACTGATTATCTACTTTCAGAGGAAGATATTCTCTTTATCAACTTCCTCACTGTAGGCGATATCTCCAAACTTGTAAAAAAATGTGGTCTTATCTTCTCCGAAGACAAAAGAGCTCCACCCATTCAGCATATGAAAAGTCTTGAAATTCAATGCTGCCTCTGTCCCTGTATGGCCGGAGGAACTAAAGCTACTGCTTGAGGATGCTTCTAAACTACTATCATCCACTAGGGTTTCTTTTATTCCTTTACTTTCATATGGAGACTTTTGCATTATATTTTAGTCTTCAGTTAAATTTCATTGATCTCTGTATCTCTAAGCTCTTTGTCAGTTGCCATCTGAAACTGACGTTTTGTACTCTCTCTACTATATGAAAGTTTGTTAAGGAGTATCTCCCTCTCGGTATTTCTCCTCTTGTGCTAAGTCGGAATGATCGTCTCGATGACTTTGTGGCTGCCTCCCTAGCACTATTGTTACTTAGCTTTCCATCATGCTAATTTTATTTTGAAATGTCAGAGGGCTGGGTTTATCCTCAAAAAAATGTCTGATTTGGCAATCAATTAAATAAAGCAACAGTTCGATCATCTATCTTCAGGAAACCAAACTTAACCATTTCTTGCCACACCTTCTGAGATCAATATGTGGGCCAATTTTTGAGAGATGTCACACACTGGAGGCTCTAGGGTCTGCTGGTGGGTTACTTACAGCATGGAACAAAAATATTTTAGCTGGTTGCCCTATTTACAGAGGAAGATACTCGATTAGCACTAAGTTTTCTCTATTAAACTCAACTATCAAATTCGTTATCACCAATATCTATGAGCCCAATGACTGAGTATCCCAATCTATTTTTTTTATGGAATTACAGGATCCAAATAACTCAATCAGTTTACCTTGGGCTCTAATAGGCGACTTCAATACGACTAGATTTCTTTTCAAGAGAACTAGAGCTCTCGGATGTGCCGGTGCATCACATGACTTCAAGAATTTCATCAACTCCCTTGGTCTCCTAGAGATCAATACAACAGCCCACAAATTTATATGGTCCAATTTCAGAGACAAAGCTAGTTTGGCAAAACTTGACAAATACCTTGTCTCCCTTACCAGGCACAACACCTTCCTCTCTTCCTTACTCTCTCCACTCCCTCAGATAATGTCAGACCATATCTCCCTTCTCTTGTCACTCAAGTCCATGGATCTTTGCCTTAGTTCTCTGAAGAAGCTTTTTCATTTTGAAAATTTATGGTATCAGTATGAAGGTTTCGACAGTCTGATAAAATAATGGAGATCTGACTATCCAATAATCGATAAAACTGCTTCCAACCTAGTTATCAAACTCAGAACTCTTAGAGCAAATCTCAGGAGATGGAGCAAATCTACTATGGAAAACATCACCTCCAACAAAATAAGAATTACAGATCAAATAAATAAGATAGATGTGATAGAGGAACAAAGAAACTTAGATTTAATGGAAAGATCCTCAAGAGCGGACCTCAAACTTTAGCTTGACTCTCTATTGTAGCAAGAGGAGATTATGTGGCAGCAAAGATCCCGTCATATTTGGCTTTGAGAGGGGGACCGAAACACCAAATTTTTTCATATCCCCGCTTCTAACAGGATGCAAAAGAACTAGATCTCAAAGATTGTTCTTGACAATATAGTATTACAATCTTATGCTGATATTGCTCAAGCATTTCATTCCTTCTATCAATCCTTTCTTGGTATTCCTAGAATTAAGAATATTGATGTAGATTGGAATAAGCTCTACCCTAGCCCTACTCCAGATCTTTCCTCTTTAGTTGCTCTATTCTCAGTCAAAGAGATATAGATAGCTATTTTTAGCCTCGTCAGAAATAAATCACCTCGACCTGATGGATTTCAAATCTCCTTCTATCAAAAATACTGGGACGTAGTCAGTAATAACATCGTCAAGTTATTTTCTTCATTCCATAGTGGCCAATGCGAACTTTCAAGACTCAATTATACCTTTATTTCTTTGATCCCCAAGAAGTCTGATAATGCATCGGTGAAAGACTTTAAACCAATCAGCATTGAGAACAGATTGATTTCAAAGTTCTATCGAACAAACTACAAAATAAACTAGATGAATTGATCTCAGACTGTCAATCGGCTTTCATTAAAGGTCGTCTAATTTATGAAAGCTACATCTCAGTAGTGAAATTAATCTCCTTTAGCAAACAGGCCAAACTCCCTGTAGTGCTCTACAAAATCAATTTCAAGAAAGCTTTTGATTGTATCTCTTAGGAATTCTTATTTGAGCTCTTATCTCACAGAGGTTTCGAATCCAAATGGATCGACTGGATTAAGATGCTCCTCCACTCATCTAACTTTGCATTGGTCATTAATAACTCAATAGGTAATTGGTTCCATAACTGAAGGGGTCTCAAACAAGGCAAGGCCCTCTCTCCCATGCTCTTTATTTTGATCATTAATGTCCTTGCAAAAATCTTAAATTTGGCCATCTCACAAAAACTGTTACGTGGGTTTGGTCCCATTAGATTGGAGGGGTTCTCACAGTGTCTTCAATTTGCTGATGACATACTTATCTTCTATAAAGCAAATAAATCTGACATCAATTATCTCAAGTTAATCTTGTATAGTTTCGAAATGATCACTGGTTTAAGCATCAACTTCAAAAAAAATCAGATAATCGGCTTGGGCATCAGTAAAGACTTAACCCTGAGTATGGCCACTTTGCTAGGTTGCAAGGTCTCTACCCTTCCCACACGTTATTTGGGTATTCCTCTTCATCATTCCAAGCTGAGCAAAGGTGATTGATCTTTCCTGATTGAAAAAATATCAAAGAAATTGAGTAGCTGAAAACAAAAAACACTATTGCTTGCTGGCCGTATTACCTTAACCAACTCAATCCCTAATACTGTACCAATCTTCTGTATGTCAGTGGTGAAACTCCCATCAGAAGTCATATTGAAAATCAACCATCTTTGTAGAAGGTTTATTTGGGACAACCAACATTCTAATAGTTACATCAAGCACTTGTTAAACTGGGATCAAGTTTGCAGGCTAAGAATTTATGGAGGTCTCGATGTTAAGAATATTTCTATTCTAAACCAAGCTCTTCTATTGAAAATGGTTATGAAGATTTACAAATTTTCTGCTTAAACCCTGGTGTCTGCTTATTAAAAATATATATTACAAAAGAAGACCTCTCTTGGGAACATCAAGACTACTGCTAAGAACTGCTTCGCCCTTCTAGAAAGATGTGCTAAAGTTATCAGATTTATTTAAACTCTGGTTTAGCCCAAAAGTTGGTAATGGCAATACCATTCTCTTCTGGCATGACCACTAAATTGGAAGTAGTGAATTAAAATGCTCGTTCCCAATCTATTCTTCTTTTCTAGGAACCAAAATTGCTCGATAAAGCACTTCCTTGAGATGATGCCTTTTCAATCATCCTTTAGACATCCAATGAGTTCTCTAGCATCTAGGGAGCTTCAGCTACTTCTGCCTCTCCTTCAGAATGTTTCTCTCTCCTCTGAACAAGATTCATGATTTTGGAAGTGGCACTCAAATGGTCTCTTTCGAGTAAACTCTTGTTATAACTTCTTCATGCATGATGGAGTCATCTCACGTCTTGGCAGAGGTTTTTGGAACATCCCAACTTCAGAGAAAGCAAAGCTCTTCTTCTGGCTATGCTACCATGATAAAGTCTTGATGAGAGAAAATTTGCTCAAAAGAGGCCTAAACATCAATGGGAGCTGCCCTCTATGTGATGAACATAGTGAATCTATAAACCATCTCATGATGCAATGCAATTACTCCATTATATATTGGCATTTCATACTCTCTAACCTCAATGTTCCTAAGCTCCCATCATCTTTCACCAAAATTTGGAGCAGGTGGAGGCATTCCTATTATGTTAAAACTAAGTTCCCTACTTTAGAATGTCTTCTTATAACTGCTATTTGGTGCATCTAGAAAGAACGCAACCTCCGAGTCTTTCATCACCAAGCCAACTGCCTCCCATGTCAGCAAGGAAAGCAGTTAATATATTTGTAAGTTGGGCATCGATAATCTTCTACCCAAACGTTAAACTCTTGATCTCCCAGCTCCCTCAGGCTATAGTGTAACTGATAGGTGTGCCTTTCCAATAGACAGATGCCTCCACGCTCAAGGTACCGAAAGAATGTCTTCCTCATCGCATCCTATCATAGATGAGCCTCATCTTCTGCATTTTCCTCTCTACTGCACTCACGTTCACTGCTCCATCAATTTTCATGGATCAGAGCTTGTTACTGGGTATAGATAATAGTTTTCTTTGTAGCTTCTCCCTCATTAATTCGCATAGAAGTCTTTTCTGGCATGACAGAATGTAATATCAATCAACCTTATAAAACATGACACATTTCACTGTAGTTGATGGGATGGATGCATGAGCCCTAAAGCATCACGTAACTTTTCCTGTATAAAAAAAAGAAACATGTCCCTCCCGTCACTCAAGTTATTGTAACCCTTTTACTATGTTATTTGTAAATGCTACATTAAGTTAATATAATAATATCAGGAGCATCTTACTTCTCGTATTTTACCTCAAAAAAGAGTTAGAGACCAAGCTCATAGCATATCCTTCTATAATGTGCCTCATCTATCCGATACAGTTATGGAGATTAAGATGAATATTATCTCCAATATAGTTATATATAAATTATCTTTATCGAAACCACCACAAAATATATCCAAACACAATATTGGAGGTTTATTTTGAAGGTAGAGTATGGATCAAGTTAAAATAACTAAAATAAATCCTAGTGTATATTAGTGTGTGCCACATTTGAATGGGTTTAAGTTAGCTAAATTCCAATAACAATAACTAAGGATGAGATATTTTCCTAATATGGGTATATTTCTTTGTATTTCTTGAGCATGGATTAAATTATTGAGCATTAATTTATGTAACTGTAGGCTGCTCTATTCCTTAAATGTTTGCCAAGTATCACTACCTAGTAGGGAATCTATTTATTTATCAAGGATGGTGAGTGCAAAACCACCTCTTATTCTCTAGCTAAATAAAAAATCTCTAAATCTCATCATCAAGATAGTTGGATCACAAACTATTTCTTTGCATTAAGCACCCACTCCCTCCCATCCGAAAAAAAAAAAACAATAATAGCACACATGCACACACTCAGGCACACAAAGACATGTATGCACAATATTACCGCATGGTAATGTGACCATGGAATCATCAAAGCCAATCACCCTCTCAATCAACAAAAGTCTCCTTCAAATCAAAGAGTTTTATTCCCAAAATCAAATTTAATTCGTGCATGTATTGCACTAAATTCTTGTAAAGATAGTAGAAGAATATATGGATGACTCTATGAAAAATAATTTAAAAAATTAAAGCCTTCCTAACTAATAACTTTCTTCCCTCTAATCGAATGCCAACCAAAAATGTGCAAAAGTCATGACAATTTGAAAGGGTTCTGGCAAGAAATTTAGGGCAAACAAAGAGTACGAATTGGCATAACTATCATTTCCAATACAAGTTTTAGAACAACAATGAAGATCACATAAATGAATTAAGTGATAATGGAGGGAGAGAACTAAATCAAACCTCTGCACGAGAGAAGCAATAGGAACAGATAGCCAAAATACCTCAAAGCAAAAGAGCCATAAGTGAACTCCTCTATCTATTTGTATTTAACTTTATTATCCTAATTTTCTTCATCTCTAACTCAAATAGAGAGGAGATGGAGCATGTTGATTCCATTGCTTTGCCAAAAATAATACTTAAAAGAATTCAAATCACATTCAGTTTTCATTTTCATATATTCTAAATGCAAGATGATTATTGATTGCTTTAGCATTAGATGATAACACCTGAATGTGCATGGGATAATGGAAGGAGTCTAGTGCATGCACACTTGGATATACTTAGCTGACGCTACTCGCATTGTAGGATGTATATGGGTTGACCCACAAGCCAAATTTTACATTTTGAATGAGGCTATAGGATCACTCCTGACTCAATCAAAACCAACCCTTTTGAATCCCTACCCACATTGGTTAAACAAATGGCAGCTAAAATGCAATGCTCAAGGTATAGTATTATGTCCTGCATTTTCCCAAGATAATTTATCAGAATTTTAGAAAATCATAACAACTTTGTATTCAACACTCTAGCCATAAGTTGAAGCAAACTAGTTTCTTTGTAAATCAAGCTATTAGCGTTGCTTTGAATAATATCTTTTGAAATATTCAAGTATTAAATATTGTACAATTGTAGTTCCTTTCTTCAAGATAAGTGAAAGAATTATACTTAAAAGCCAATCAAAATTTGCATTTTGATGGAATTTTCTTTTAATCTTCCTAACTCATGTACTTGATATTTTATGGATAAATAAAAGATATTTATGTTTTATCATATGCTGCATCTTATATTTGTTAAGATTATGATGAACTCCATAGATTAGGACAATAATTTTAGGGCAATGATGAGATCATACTTGTGAGATCTAAAATTTTAAAATTATAATTTAAAATATTTTCAATCATTGGATCCTTGAGTTGGGGATCAATATTTTTTATAAGACTGGTATATCCTATGTATGCTCGATGGAGAGGATGATTAATTTCACAATCACTTGTATAGAGATACTAATATAAGAATGTGGATGCTCATTAGAGAATAAATTCACGGAATTGATCCATCTTGAAAACATCTTATAGAATCTTACTTATCTATCAGAAGATATTTTTTTTAGTGGGAGTTGTATAAGTAATCTTTTGATCTGAGACTATCATAGAATCTTGTATACATGAATCCATATTTTGGTTCATACTCATTTATAACTTAGTCATATACGGAGTATTTTGGATATGATCGATTGTGTATGAAGATTGTGAGTAGATTAACATGGAATCGATCACTCCTGATAAGAGGAGATCGCATCCTACTTGCTCTAATTGAATGATGATTCAAAAAAATTTTGATCAAAGTAGAATAAAAATTAAAATTCTTTTTAATATTTTATTAATTGAATCATCATTATAAGATTGAGAGAAATATGAATATTAAATTAGATTAGATGAGATTTCATATCCTTAGTCATGTTCGGGATGTAGTACGATCGCAAGATTTAATTATACGGTAACTTATCACTGAAGGATATTTTTAATATTTTCATCAAAATTTTATATATTTCAGATAGACATGATATGTGGTTAGACATTAATCCTATCTTGTAGGTTTGATCTAATTAAAGTGTTTAATTCGATCGTCAATTAGAAAGAGTTCTAATTATTAAAATCAGATTAGCTCGATTGGACCTAAATCGATTAGATAGAATTCTAATCAAATCAGAAAAACTTGCACTCGGACCTACTGCTGGCTAGATGTGGAATCTAATAGGTCACACATATAGAAAATTGATCAAGGGTCAAATTGAATTAGATCATATTTGCAAGATGAACATGCTAGCATGTGTTGCAAATCCTAGCTCCTAAATTTGAATCGAATTTGATTTTGGTTCTTGATTGGACTAATTAAATCCAATTGGACTCAATTGATGCTCCTAAGAAAAGCTTCATGACGTTTCGAAAAATATAAAAATTATTTCTCCGAAGAGTCCTTCTACGAGAAGCGTCTCTTCATTTAATTTTTGAAGCTTACCACTTGTCCTGAATTTTTAGATGGGCATGAGATGGATGGCGAGGAGTGAGATGATGCTTGGGAGGGCGCGAGATGTTGTGGTTTGTGACCATTTTTCACTTATAAATAGGTGGCGCACCCAGGTATTCAATCCATTCCAATCTCTTCTTTCTTACACATTTTCCCTTATTGTCCCAATAATCCTCTTCCTTTCCTTGTTAAGATAAAGTTCTCTTAAGAAAAAAGGTCTACTTTAGGATAAGGGCTTAGGAAGAGAATTAGGCAAGATGAAGAGAAAAGAAAAAAAGAGAAGGAAAAAGCTAGCAGGAGAGGAAGAAAGGACAAGTTTTAGGGTAGTGTTTGGCTGCCCAAGGAGAATTCTTTGAGAAAGAATTCAGCAAGAGAAACCATCTTTGAGGAGCAAGAGTCTTGAATCAACTCCAATCTGAATCAACGTTGGAGGACGAACACTTGGGTGTCTAGTATAAATTTTGTCGAAATTTTGGATATAGCATGACAGATATTATTCTATACTTACCTATATATATATATGTATATGATTATTTATCATTAAGGGATTCTTGGGATTAGGATTTGATTATATGGAGTTTCATTATGTATAATTTTAAAATTCATTTTCCTTCCGTTATGCTCCTCAAATCCTACAATAAGGACATCTAATATGAAAGATGAATTATAGGTTTTTTGGAAGGTAAGTAATATTAACAGAGTTGTTATGATGTGAATAGAGTAGAAGAAAATCACCTTTTAACTATTGATGACTTTGTCTCCTCAAGAGAACTTTCGTCCCATATTTCAAGAACATATACCAACCTTGTTTATTCTTCTAGTCTAGCCTGCATAAGATGTAGACACTCCTGGGCATCTGCACCTTAAATTCTAAGCCTAAAATCAATAAGATCATGCTCCTAAATCAAAATCTCATTCATTTTCATATTTCTTCATCTCACTAACCCCCTCTCTTCTTGCTTTAGTTAGTCTAGAAGTTGGTCGGTCCTACATTCAATGAATCAATTTCATCCTCAATTAAGTTCAGTCACACCCTATTGCATCAAGTGACCCATTTTCCTTAATTCTAAAAACTAATTCACCCAGTTTGTTCCAATTCCACCTACATCAAATCATTCCAAATCAAATTCACTCTTTCTTCTACCTAATCTAATCTCCAGTTGACCAATTGTAAGCTTGATTAAGCAAAATTCTTACTAGTTTCATTAATTAACTTGAACAAGCTAACTCAAGTTTACTTGATCTACCTTGATTCACTAATCTTATCCAATTCTCTCCTAATTAACAATTAGTTTCAATTTCTTTCCACCCTAATTGATGATTGGTGGGACCAATTAGACTTTTGCAAGCCAAATTTGATCAAATCTGTACATACAAGATGATTGGGTTGGACTTGCTTCATATTTTCATGTAAATTTTATAATTTTGAAAACCTAATCAAAGGAGCTCAAATTGCGGTCGAGTTTGAATCATGGCACATACTCATAGCCTAGGTATCCAATTAAAATCTTATAGCTTTAAAACATCCTTACCCCATCATTAAAATCATCCCAAAACTCCTAAAAAATTCATACAAAAATCATAAAAAATAGAAAAGGATGATAATATCAAATAGATATAATTTTTTTAAGTTTTTTTGGTAAAACTATAATTTTTTAAGCTTTAAATATGCATTTGGATACCACAATTAAGTGTAAGTGACCCCAGATAGAGGTGACCCATTTTTAGTATTTGGATTAGTGGAAGTTTACCAAAATCTTGAAGTCAAACTATCTTTTTTTAGGGCCCTTCTACAATATTTTATCTTATGATTAAAGCTGCAAATAGGTCGGGTTGACGTGTGACTCGATCCGACCTGATCCGACGTGCTTAGACCCAATCCATCTCATTTTAAAGGATTTGTGGGGTTGGGTCAAGTTCTAAAATTGGATTCATTTTTTTTTTTTATCTCAGATCTGAATTTATTGAATTCAGACCCAACCCAACCTGAACCCCCACTACATTATAATTTAAAATTTGGATTAGCAATGTCTTTAATATAAAGATAGATTTAAAATTATTTTTATATCCTAATTTATTTTGAGAGTAATATCATTTGTTGTCTATTTTGTGTGGTTAATAGTAGTTGGCTATGTAGTAATTAAGATCTAGTTAGCTACATTTGACCCAGATTCAATCTAGATTTGATGTAGATTCAATTTTTTGGATTGGGATCGGGTTATATATGGACCCAACCCGATCCAAATGAACCGTTGGGTTGAAAATTTTGGCTATGGACCCAACACAACCCAATCTTCTATTGTTTGGGTTTGGGTCCAATATTAGAACCTGATCAAGCAATTGGATTGGCCAGGATCACTCGTGATTCAGTTTGACCTGATCCATTTGCACCTTTAACTACAATCAAGTTGGTTGTAAAACAAACTACTGCAACTAAAGGTTTTAAAGGTATTCTGAAGAAATCCTGAGGATTATTTGTGAGGATCTATGAGAGTGTGTATTTGGTTCCATATTAGTTATTCACTAAAAAAATTTTGGATATTTATACAGAACCAAAATAATATCTTCCGACTAGTTTTTTTGGTGAGATCCTAGATTGTTACATTATTAGAATAATAGTAGCAAAAGATGAGGGCCTTTGTTCATGATACTACCATATAAAGAAGCATGTATACTGGTTAAAATAAATTATACTTACATGTGGTGATGAATTGATGCATACATTTGCATTCTGTAGGAGAATGTGATTGTGAATATACACAACCCTTTGATAATTAGTATTGGACCACTTGAATTCATGTGTCTATCTTCTAAACCTCTATTTGGCTTGAGTCATTGGATATTGCAAGCCAAGAGGATGTATTGCTAGAAAGGCTTGCTTAACAAGCTTTCCTTCTCTATTTCAACTCTCTTTCTTCTTGGTGGTGAAGAAGACCATGTGCCTCTCTCCCTTTCTCTCTTCCTCTCTCTCTCTCTCTTCTTAGCACATCCCATAGCTAGGGCACACCCTTCTAACTATGGATGAGCGGGCACCCCTTTTACCAAAGTCTTAGAAGGATATGGTGTCTTATAGAAGAAAGAAGAGGGAAGTGATAGCCTTTCCTTGGCACCCCCACATAAAAGTCCTACTTGGACTCCAAGTAGGAGAGATAGAAGGGTGGTAGCTAGCTAGGATGGTCAACCCCACCTTTTAGAATTACATGCCACTTAGGATGCTCCGCACAACAAGGACACCGGGCTTGGATCTACTTCAATTTGGGTCCCACACAAGTTGCTACTGGCCTCAATCAAGCCTTTCTTTACCTAATCAAGCCCAATCCAAGTATGCCAGGGATAATCTCCTAGCATGATGTCTTTTTTAATCAAATCTAATTCTTATTTGATCCAATTAACTTAGTTGGAATCAAATAGCAATTAATTTGGAGATAAATAGCACATGCTAGATGTATTATCGAATAGATCAACTCATCTTTCAACTCACCAAAGACTTTGCACTTTTGCTCTACTTAGTCACATGTCAACTACGTAGTCCAGCATAAGGATGTGGAGTCCAAATCATATTATTAAACCTCTTAATAAGTAAGATGAAACTAGTTGGTCTCCTATTCTTGTATAAGCCACATCTTGTGATTCAAAATTCTTTCTATTCTACGTAAACCTTAGGATTTATATGTCAAACCATGTTTCTATTCTAATATGGATGCTATGCTATTATGATAATTTTATGTTGGAAAGCCTAGACCTCACTTGTATTCAAATAGATTAAAATATTATGTCATGCCTCCGACCCGAATTGTGAATCGAGGGTCATGGCAATTGCCGCATACTCATAGAAAATTTTTTCCATAAGCATGCAAGGCATTTCATCATGATATCTTACACATAAAGTTAAATAATTTTTTTTAATTTTTAATAATCAAATCTTGATTCAAATAACAAATCAAAACTCAATGTCAAAAGAAAATAATTGTCTGACAAAGTCAACACTTAAAAATAAAAGTCTTGAATAATTCTGAAAAATCCTAAATCAAATGAGCTAACTCCATCTCTAATCACTCTCCCAACGAAATCCCACATCATGCTAATTTTCTGGATCTGTAAGAAAACATAAAACTCATCATGAGCTAAATAGCCCGGTAAGCAGTGTATACCTTTAATTGAATGAATCAGACATAATACTATACATATCAATTTACTGATAATAACAAAATCAATATGTAATTTCATAAAATCATAATCATACTATCAATCATATATAAATTCAATTCATCAAAATTTTAAATTATGCTTATCATCTTAAATTCATCAATTTCTTAAGTTTTCTTACCAACCATGACTATGACCACATTTTTTCTGTGGCAGGTCATAATACCGCATATCTGCTTGCGGTGGGCTGCGAATCATCTGGCAGCCAAGTCCTTTAGAACCGTTGGTCTCGCTGGTGGTTTGTCGCTGGTCTCTCTGACGACATGTCGCTGATATCGCTGGCGATATAAACCCTCAAGATAATCAATTGCCAACGTATATACCCCATTGGCAAGGTCCTTTACATAGTCAGGTTGTCAATTCATATTGTCTTTCAATTCATATATTATTTTCAAAAATAATATAAATAAATAATATTTGAGTCAAATCAATCATATCATTCATTATGATCATACATCATCATAATAATTTTACAACAAATAACTTCATAAATAATTTTTACAATTAATTTAATCATAAATAATTTCAATAATTATTTTCAATAAATATTTTCAATCACAAGCATGTCATGAATTTATTTAATTCAGAATTTATAATTTACAGAAAATTCAATAAAAGTAAACACTACTTACCTCAAAAAAAATCCAATCTAAGAATTCTAGAAATCTTGAAAATCTTCTCTGAACATGATACGTCAAATATCATATTTGATCAAAATTTTATCAAATTAAAAAAATTAAAATTGGTTAAAATCCAATGTCCCACATGGATCAACTTGACGATAGCATCCAAGATTTTCGGATTGATCCATGAAAATTCTCTTATATTTCTTATTATTATTATTATATTATTATTATTATATTTTTTTATTATTTTATTATTATTATTATTTTAATTCCATAAATCTTAAAAAATCTAAGAGAGAGAGAGAGCAGAAAGTTTCTCTCTCCCTTTTCTTTTTCTCTCTTTTTTTTTCTTTTTTTTTTTTTCTTTTTCTTCTTTTTTCTTTTTCTTCTCTTTTTCTTCTTTTTCTTCTTTTTCTTTTCTCTTTTTCGGGCTTCTTCCTGGCCGAAACTGGGGACCGACGGGTCCCCTCCTTTGCTCGGTGTTCAGCCACGCCGTCACGACGGAGGCTGGCGGTAGAGGGGGGCCACTCTCCCGGGTTCGGAAAGGCAAGGCGGCAGTCGGTTGTGATCGCTGGTGTCGGAAAATCCAAGAGAAGAAGAGACCAAACAGGGGTCTCTTCTCCGACCAAAAATGGCAACACCCGTCGCCAGCAGTCACGCACAGAGGCACGGGAAGAAGGGGAAAGAAGAGAGGAAGTGGAGGAAAACTTACTTCGGCCTCCAGTGACCTCGTCGGTGAGCAATCACGGCGAAAACAAAATGAGTATTCGCGGCTCCAATCAGAAAATCAGGAGGAAGAGAGGAAAATAGGACCGATGATCACTTCTTAAAAAGGGGAGGGTCTTTTTATAGAGAGCCCTAGGACTCCGGGAGGTCCTAGGACTCCCGATCACCAAGGTCTCATCGGAGAGAAGACTCCTATCGGGAGTCTTCTTCCCGATTTCTCCTGTTTTCATTTTTTTTTTTTTGGCTTGGGTCTTGCTAGATGGGTTGGGCTATAACATTCTTCACCCCTAAAAGAAATTTCATCCTCGAAATTTTTCATACATGTAGTCTCGAAGAGCTGGGGATATTTTTGCTTCATTTCTTCCTCTAGTTCTCAAGTAGCTTCTCTTTTCGAATGTCGACTCCACTGTACCTTGATATAAGGAATGTTGCGACGTCTCACACTTGTTCTTTATGGTCCACGATCCATACAGGATGTTCTTCATATGATAACTCCTTTCTAGCTTGTAATGGTTCAAGTTCCACGATGTGATTGGGTCTGATAAATATTTCTTTAACATAGAAACATGAAAAATATTATGAACTCCTGCAAGTGAAGGTGGTAAGGCAAGTCTATAACCACCTCACCAATTCTTTCCAAAATCTCAAACGGACCCACATATCTAGGATTCAATTTGCCACGAATGCCAAATCTTGAGATTCTTTTTGAAGGAGATACTTTGAGAAATACATGGTCACTAATTTAAAATTCTAATTTTGTCTCCTGTTATCTGCATAACTTTTCTGTCTGCTTTGTACTGTCCAAAGTCATTCTTTAATTAATTGAATCTTCTCGACTGCTTGTTGAACAAGTTCGGGACTCATATTCTCCGCTCACCAACATCATCCCAGTGAATCAGTGATCGACATCTTCTACCATATAATGCTTCATAAGGTGCCATACCAATGCTGGCCTGATAACTGTTATTGTAATGAACTCAATTAAAGTAGATACTCATCCCATAAATTTTTCATATCCAAAATACAGGTTCTCAACATATCTTCTAAGATCTGAATAGTTCTCTCTGACTGACCATCAGTCTGTGGATGAAAAGCTGTACTGAAGTTCAATTTTATTCCTAATCCTTGTGTAAGCTCTTCCAAAATGTGATACAAATCTGGTATCTCGATCCGATACAATGGTCACTGGAATTCCATGAGCCTTATAATTTTTTCATATATAATTTTGCTAGTCTTTTCAAAGTAAATCCAACTCTAATTGGTAGAAAGTGTGCAGACTTTGTCAATCGATCCACAATCACCCAGGCTGCATCATTTTTACTTGGAGTCTTCGGTAGTCCAGTTACAAAATCCATAGTGATATTTTTCCACTTCCATACTGGAATATCAAGAGGTTGAAGTAGTCCCGCAGGTCTCTGATGTTCAGCTTTAACTTGTTGACACACCAAACATTGAGCCACAAATTGAGCGATCTCTCTCTTCATATTATTCCACCAGTACATTTTTTTAAGTCTCTATACATCTTAGTACCTCCGAATGAACTGTATAACCGGTCTGATGTACTTCCTGAAGTATTTCATGCTTGAGTACTGAATCATTGGGTACGCAAATTCTATTTTCGAACCTCAATGAACCATCATCATGTATCTTGAATTCAGATTGAACACCAGCTTCTACTGAATTCTTATTTTCATTAGTTGTGAATCATCATTCTGGACAACTGTAATTCTTTCAATGAGTGTTGGCTGAACCCTCATGTTGGCTAATCGTACTGTTGAGTCATATATTCGAATGTCTAATTCAGTTTTCTTATATCCTCCAATAATTGGCTTTACTGTGTGATTAAAACTGCCAAATTTTCACGGATTTTCTCCTAAGGGCATCAGCAATGACATTAGCTTTTTCGGGATGATAATGGATTGTTAAATCATAATCTTTCAACAGTTCTAACTACCTTCTCAGTAAACACTTCACACTACGCACCGTATAAGTGATGTCTCCAAATTTTTAGGGCAAAAATCACTGCAGCTAATTCCAAAACATGTGTCGGATAATTTTGTTCATATGGTTTCAATTGTCTTGAGGTGTAGACCACTACCTTATCATGTTGCATCAATACACAGCCGAGTCTCTTTTTAGATGTATCACTATATATTATGAATCCTTCATCTTCTGTTGGTATAGTAAGGATAGGGCTGAAACTAATCATTGTTTTAACTCTTGAAAACTCTGTTCACAATCTTCGATCCACTCAAATTTAACCCCTTTTTTAGTAAGACGAGTCAAAGGTGCAGCTATGCGGGAGAATCCTTCTACAAATCATCTGTAATAACCTGCCATTCCCAGAAAGCTTCGAATTTCGAAAATATTTGTAGGTTTGTTCCACTGCATCACAGCTTCACTTTTGTTGGATCCACAGAAATTCCATCCTTAGACACGATGTGTCCTAAAAAGACTATTTTATCCAACCAAAATTCACACTTCTTAAATTTGGCAAAAGTTTTTTTTTCTCAATATTTGTAGTACACACCGTAAATATTCTTCATGCTCCAATTTGCTCCTTGAATATATCAAGATATCGTCAATAAATACGACAACAAATTTATCAAGATAGGATCTGAATATTCTATTCATTAAATCCATAAAGGCCGCTGGAGCATTGGTTAACCCAAATGGCATCACTAGAAATTCATAATGTCCATAACGAGTTCTAAATCAGTCTTTGGTATGTCCTCTGTTTTGATTTTTAACTGATGATATCCTGAACGAAGATTAATTTTAGAAAAGACTTGTGCACCTTGCAGCTGATCAAATAAATCATCGATTTGGGGTAGAGGATACTTATTTCTGATAGTGTTCTTATTCAACTCTCTATAGTCGATACAAAGTCTCATACTACCATCTTTCTTCTTTACAAATAAGACTGGAGCTCCCAAGGAGATACACTAGGCCTTATAAAATCTTTATCCAACAAATTCTGTAATTGATCTTTTAACTCCTTTAACTCTATAGGGGCCATTCTGTAAGGAGCTTTAGAAATCGACTGGTATTGGATGCCAACTCAATGGTAAATTTAATTTTTCTGTCTGGTGGTAGTCTGGTTAAATCATCAATGAATACATCTGAAAATTATTTATGATAGGAATATCCTGTAACTTCAATTCATCATATTCTTTATTCTTTATTGATACTAGGTAACCTCTACATCCCTTTCTTAGCATCTGTCTAGCTTGCACAAATGAAATAATACATGGAGGGGTGATTCCTATATTTCCATCAAAACTGAATGTCAATTCTTTCGGTATATGAAAGTTCACTCTCTTTTCATAACAATCCACAGAGGCATGATAAGTAGCAAGCCAATCCATTCCTAGAATGACATCGAAATCATGCATATCTAGGACACCAAATCTGTCGGTAATTCTCTTTCTCCTATTCTGATACTACATGACTTGCACACCCTTTCGGTACTCAAAATACCACCTACTGGTGTCTCAACATATAATTTGATTTTCATAGGTTCACATACTATATCATGTTATCTAATAAAAGTAGTGGATATAAAGGAGTGTGTAGCACCAGAATCAAACAAAATAAGAGGAATACCGGATACAGGAATGATACCTGTCACCACAGCATTAGAGGCCTGAGCATCCTGTTGTGTGAGTGCATAGATCCTTCCTTGAGTTTTCGGCCTTTGACCTCCATCCTTTGTTTGTGTGGGTCTATTCTCATTCCTCTGGGGGCAATCTGCAATTTTGTGTCCTTTCTTCTACAGCTAAAATAAGAACTAGTATTCCATGGATAATTAGAAGACTCATGCTCTCTTCGACCATATCTCGAACATCTAGCTGCCTCATTCTCACGATTCTTATCATTTGCTGGCTTCTTTGCTAGACTCTTATTGTTCTGATTTCGTCCTTGAGTTCACCAAACCTATTTCTCTTCTTCTGATTCCGTTCTCTCCGCATGTGCTTCATTAACTTTCCTCTCAATTATTAGAGCTTTATTCACAACTGAGGTATAAGTAGTTAACTCATAGGGTACAACTTATTTTCTAATTTCTGTCTTCAGTCCCATTTTAAATTTATATACTCTGCCTTGCTCAATCTCAACTAATCTTGGAACAAACTTAGCTAACTCCGTAAATTTAGCTTCATATTCTGCAACGGATCTGTTTTCTATTTCAGATGAATGAACTCCTCCCTTTCTATATTCTGACACTTCGAGAGAAGTATTTGTCAAAGAATTCATCTCGAAATCTCTCCCAAGTGAGTGGTATCCTATCGTGTTCATATTTTTGTTTAAGTATACGCCACAGTTATATGCCTCATCTTGTAGCAGATATGTTGTGTAGCGGATCTTCTCTTCATCGTGGCATTCTTGCACGGCGAATGCCTTCTCCATTTTCATAATCCAGTTATCTGCTTCTAATGGCTCGATGGTCCCTTTGAAGGCTGGAGGGGCTAGTTTCTTAAACTCGACGATATTGTTTCTCTGCATCGGATGTTCTCCATGTTCAGGTATTGATGGAGGATGCTGATGTGGCCGTACATGTTGTTGTTGAAGTAACTGTTGTTGTGTTTGAACTACTCCGATCAGAGTTTGTATTAGTTGAGTCATGTTCGGTTCTTCCTGTACTGTCGGAGTATTTTCGATAGGATCAAGGATTCCCTCCTATTGAGATGTGCCGCTATTCAATTGGGGGGTGTTATCACCAAGTGGATTTGATGTCCCTCCTACCGCTCCTTGAGTATTCTTCGTTCGTCGTGGAGGTATTTTGACTTATGACAAATTTGAGATAATAACTTATCCTGAATAAGGTTATAAACTTACTTGAGACAGGTCAGATCATAATCATCATAACTAACCTCTCAACTTTCCTAATATCTACCCATCACTCGCTCATTCTATTCTACATGTCTTTATCTATCTACTTATGTTCTGATACCATATTAATTGTCACGCCCCCGACCCGAGATTGTGAATCGAGGGTCATGGCAATCGCCGCATACTCATAAAAAAATTTTCTCATAAGCATGCAAGGCATTTCATCATGATATCTTACACATAAAGTTAAATAATTTTTTTTTCAATTTTTAATAATCAAACCTTGATTCAAAAAACAAATCAAAACTTAGTGTCCAAAAAAAAATAATTGTCTGACAAAGTCAACACTTAAAAATAAAAGTCTTGAATCAATTCTGAAAAATTTAAATCAAATGAGCTAACTCCATCTCTAATCGCTCTCCCAACTGAAATCCCGCATCATGCTAATTTTTTGGATCTGTAAGAAAACATAAAACTCATCATGAGCTAAATAGCCTAGTAAGCAGTGTATACCTTTAACTGAATGAATCAGGCAATAATATTATACATATCGATTTATTGATAATAACAAAATCAATATGTAATTTCATAAAATCATAATCATACTATCAATCATATATAAATTTAATTCATCAAAATTTTAAATTATGCTTATCATCTTAAATTCATCAATTTCTTAAGTTCTTCTTACCAACCATGACTATGACCATATTTTCTCTGTGGTAGGGTCATAATACCGCGTATCTGCTTGTGGTAGGCTGTGAATCATCTGCAGTCAAGTCCTTTGGAACTGCTGGTCTCGCTGGTGGTTTGTCGCTGGCCTCTCTGGTGACATGTCGCTGGTCTCGCTGGCGACATAAATCCTCAGGACAATCAATTACCAACGTATATGTCCCCATTAGCGGGATCCTTTACATAGTCAGATTGTTAATTCATATTGTCTTTCAATTCATATATTATTTTTAAAAATAATATAAATAAATGATATTCGAGTCAAATCAATCATATCATTCATTATGATCATACATCATCATTGTTGGTGCAAAAATCCATCGACGTCGGAGAAGCTGGAGTCAAGAGAGTCGCGATCGCCGCAGGGACCTGTAAAGAAAGTTTAAACTGGAGTTGGGGGTGCTCCGACAAGACCCTCCGATGTTCAAGTCAGTTCTCTGCTTCAACAAGAATGGAGTGCTCGAAACAAAAATTTTAGCAGAGTTTTGAGATAGAAATTAGAGCTTAGAGAATAACGTATCTGGGTCTCCTTTTTATAGGCGAAGGTGCAACAGACTGATAGCGATGTTTGTAACCGCCTGGTAGTGGACCGTTCGGGACCAGAAAAAGTTTGTTATGAAGAGTAGTGGAGTGGAGTTGTGGCTATCACCGTGACCTGCCATTGGAGCTTGTTGCGGGGAGTGGAGCAGTGTCCATTGTCGCGACTTGCCAGAGAGTGGTGGAGCCACGTGAAATCCATCGCAGGAAGTGGAGCAGAGTCGTGGCCATTATGTGTACTGCCAGAGAGTCTAGGCCTGTCGGTCGAAGCTCGGTTAAGGTGTCTGACGGAGAGAGGTAGCTATCCATCTGAGAGGAGCTCGGATGTTGTTGGCGAGCCTTCTACCGTTGGGTGCTTTGGGCGTTAATACTGCAGGCGAGGGCCATTTATCGTAGGAGCTCGGTCAGAGGCTTTCGTAGACGAAGTTCGGTTTCACGTAGAATTCGACAGAGGGTCGACCGGCAGTGGATGTCGGATGGTGCTAGAGAGGTTCATCCGCTGGAGGGGTCCGACTGCTGGAGTCCATGTGTCGTAGGAGTTCGTCCGAAATCTATCCGCTACAGAAGTTTGGTCGGAGTCCGATCTCTGTAGAAGCCCAGATGGAGATCATTTGTCGAGGAAGCTCGGCCGAAGCCTGTAGTAGAAGCTCGAAGTAGATCGCTTGCAGTAGAAGCTCGGAGTCCGGCCCTTGTAGGAGTTCGGATAAGGTCTACCTACAACAGGAGTTCAGGACGGAAGTCCGGCTCCCGTAGGAGCCCGGATGAAGGCTACCTACAGCCAGAGTTTGGGGAAGAAGATCGGCTCCCGTAGGAGCTCGGATGAAGTCTACCTACAGTTGGAGAAGAAGTCCGACTCCCGTAGGAGCTCGAATGAAGTCTACCTACAGTTGGAGAAGAAGTCCGGCTCCCGTAGGAGTTTAGATGAAGTCTACTTGCAGTTAGAGAAGAAGTCCGACTCCCGTAGGAGCCCGGATGAAGTCTACCTGCAGTTGGAGTTCGGAAAGAAGTCCGACTCCCGTAGGAGCCCGGACGGAGTCTAGAAGGTGGTCGACCACCGTAGAAACTTGAATGGAGTCCGTCCGTCGTGGGAATCCGGTCGACACTGGTAGGGGTTTATCCATCGGCAGAACTCGGGAACGTTGTGGAGGCTCGATCGCGGAGAGGTTCGGAAAGATATCGCCGAAGGTCGGACGTCGATAGAATCTTGGAGGGTCACTCCTGACACAAACTTTGGTTGGGGTGTATTTTATACCCAACACCAGTCTCCCTACTTTCGAGTTCGAGTTTCGAATGAAGGAAGTACAAAAAATTTTCACAGCCGAAGTTTCTCCCTTGAATCCTGCACACGACCGCCTCGAAAATCCTGGCATTTAATGCTGCGTGTTGGAGTTTTTTCCAATTAGGGCGATCCGAAGAGTCCTTTCGAAATTCCTGCTGGAGCGTAGTCCCAAGCGCCACACCATAATGGTCCTGCCAGCAGTCAACCCTACCCAGGTGAGTGGGACACTTGGCGGGCATTGATTGACCTAGGGATATCGCCACCATAACTGCGCCAGGCCCCGTCACTTATTTAAATCCCCTCCTTCCCTCCTGGGCTTCATTTCGTCTGAGAGTCCAGATGACGCTTTCTTCTGCCTGAGAGTTTAGCCATCCATCGGTCCTTTTCGACCCTAAGCATTCTTCGCGCCAATCTTCGCCATCTCCGTCGGCTCCCGCCGCCTTCAGTCTTCCGAGCCCTTTCGAGGAGTTCTCCCCCGGGGCTTCTGCCCCGGAGGTCAATCTCGAGAGGATGCTATGGATCGAGAGGAGTAGGAGGGGGAAACAGTGGCCTACAAGTTCAGCGCTGCCGAACTGCACCGAGGGTTCCCACAGCTTCGAAGGGGGCTCGAGAAGAATTCCTTCAACAACAGGGATTTAATAACGGAACCAGTCGGTGAACGCGTCCTATCCGAGAATTTTGAAGTAGTTGAACGGGGCGACACCGGTCAAGGGGTAGAGTTTCGTCATAAGCTGTGGGGGTTTCTTGACGTCGTCGGGTCGAGGGACCAGAGCGGTCGGCGCTGACGGCGGGACAGTAAAACTTGTTGCAGGGGCGGTGGAAGTAGCGCATGCGACCTCGCGAAGTACCTAGGACAGTGGTTGTCGAGGAGCACACGGTGGTGGTGCATGCCTCCGACGTCATCGCAGCCTCCGGGTACTTTGGGTTCTTTCCGATACAGGTCGTCGTTGCCGCTGCCATCGCTGCCGCCGCCCCTTGAATTCTATCCCCCCTTTTCCCCCTAGGGTTGGGTTTCAGCAATGGAGTGGAACGAGGCGGGGGGAGAGAGCCGATGGATTCATCACACGCACTGGGAAATACTGCTGAGAAGGATGGAACCGGAAGGAGAAGTCGAAAGCTTGAAGCGTCTCTAATGTACTCTTTTCAAGTCTTGTAGTAATGTTCTTTTTTCCTCGATCCTCAGGGCTTTGTAACGTACACCTTGTTAATCGAGAATAAAAGAAGATTTTTGTTACCTTGTCCGCACTTTGCGTCAAATTATCGCCTGCCGAACTTCTTTCATTCACTATTGTTATTGTTGTATTCTCCCTTTTTCTTGTTCGATGCCGATGTTGTCTGGAGGTTCCTGGTCGTCGCCACATCGGCTTGCTTTTCTTGTCATCTTTCTTCTTCAGCCTCAAGGGCTCTGTAATGCATACTTAGTTAATGACATGAGAAGAAATTTTTCGTTACCTCTTTTACTCACGTGTTGAATTGTCGTTTGCCGAGCTTCTTTCACTTTTGCCTTGCTTGATATCAATGCCGTTCGGAGGTACTCGATCGCTGTCGTATTGACCCGTCCTTTTGTTTATGGCCACAGATTTGTCCGGGACCATTCGAGTTTGACGCCTCCTTTCAGAGTTGAGCTCGGAGGTCTGAGCTTCTCGTCGCCCCGAGGAAGCCATCTTATCCTTGGCTGTGTTGAGAGCTCTCTTGGAGACCGGGATTTTGATAAGAACCCCAATCCTGCTGAGACGAGGCTCCCTGTATCTTTGATGTAATTTATTTTCCATTTGTCGTGATGCAGTTCGTCGCTTTCCTTTTTAACCCCCTCTCTTTTTTTTTTTCTTTTCTCAAGTGAGGGTTTTTCCTCTGCTCTTAGTGGGGTCGCGGAGCACGGAGGGGCCGCTGAGAAGGTTTCTTTTTCTTATCTGGTTTTGAATGACCAGACCTTAATTGGTGTCAGGATGAGTCCTTCCCTATTTCTGATGTAATCGATTTCAGCTCAATTAGGATGAGGTTCTCCTTCTGTTCCTAATTGGGCTGCGGGGGCACATATGGATTGCAGGACCTCTCCCCCCATCCGTCTAAGGGTAACCGGGCCTTCGCCTTTGCTCATGTTAGGGCGAGGTTCTCCTCCTGTCTCTAACAGGCTGTGGGGGCAATATAGGCGTTGCAGGCCTCTCTCCCCATCTGATCTAAGAGTAACCGGGCTTCGACTTTGCTCATGTTAGGCGAGATTCTCCTCCTGTCCCTAACAGAGCTGTGGGGGCGCATATGGGCGCTGTAGGGCCTCTCCCCCCTCCGGTCTAAAAATAACCGGGCCTTCGACCTTGCTCATGTTAGGCGAGGTTCTCCTCCTGTCCTAACATGACTGTGGGGGCACATAAGGGCGTTGTAGGGCCTCTCCCCCATCCGGTCTAAAAATAACCGGGCCTTCGACCTTGCTCATGTTAGGGCGAGGTTCTCCTCCTGTCCTAACATGGCTGTGGGGGCACATAAGGGCGTTGTAGGGCCTCTCCCCCCATCCGATCTAAAAATAACCGATCTTGACCTTGCTCATGTTAGGGCGAGGTTCTCCTCCTATCCCTAACATGGCTGTGGGGGCACATAAGGGCGTTGTAGGGCCTCTCCCCCCATCCGGTCTAAAAATAATCGGGCCTTCGATCTTGCTCATGTTAGGACGAGGTTCTCCTCCTGTCCCTAACATGGCTGTGGGGCACATAAGGGCGTTGTAGGGCCTCTCCCCCATCCGGTCTAAAAATAATCGGGCCTTCGACCTTGCTCATATTAGGGCAAGGTTCCCCCTATCCCTAACATGGCTGTGGGGGCACATAAGGGCGTTGTAGGGCCTCTCCCCCCGTCCGATCTTAAAATAATCGGACTTTCAATTTTGCCCATATTAGATGTCGTTTTCATTGTCTGAAGGGGTTATCCCCTGTCATTACAAGTCTATGCCAAAAGGAAAAGATGTGCAAATCTGAAAGGAATCTTGATTTAAAGTGAAGTCGTTCGTAATATATTTACAGGTTTTTCAAATCTCAGGGCTGTAGAAGGTCTGCTCCCCATCAAGGTCCTCCAGAGACGGAGTTGATGATCCTAATTGGAGGCCGATCTCCGGGCTGCTCTTTCTCCTCGGTGGCTCAGGTTGTGGCAGGGCCCTTGGCCGATCCTCTCTACCCTCAGCCGGCGTCGAATGAACCTGTCAAGCCGACCTCGTCTGATGAGCTCCTCGATCTCGTCTCGAAGTTGAATGCATTCCTCTGTGTCGTGGTCGTGGTCTCGATGGTAGAGGCAGAACTTGTTAGGATTGTGCTTCCCGGGATGTGTGCGCATCCTTTCTGGCCTTGAGAGCTGATCTCTGACTTCCATCAGCACCTGGATTTTCGATGCGTTGAGGGGGGCGTAGCTGCAGAATCTTCCTGGGGGAAAGCCCCGTCGAACCCTGCGCTCCGAGCTTCTCTGCCTGCATGCTCGAGGAGGAGTCTGGGCGTGTTTGTACCCGGAAGGAGTTCGAGAACTGGCCGAGCTTCTCTCGGCCCTTTTTGACTGTGGGCTTACTCGAGTCTCCCGCTGCTGCTCTCTCACGGTCTCCTCATCCTTCATCTTGAAGGCTTCTTCTGCTCGGCGTACCCTTCGCCCGAGCCAGCAAATCAGTAAAATCCCTGGGATACTTCTTTTCCAGGGAGAATAGAAGGTCGTTCTTTTGAAGGCCCCTTTCAGAGCGGCCATCGCGACCGATTGATCCAAGTTTCGGACCTCCAACGCGGCGACGTTGAAACGGTTGACGTAAGCCCGAATGGACTCCCCCTCCCTTTGCTTGATGTTGATGAGGGACTCCGAACCCCTTCGGGGATGCCGGCTGCTAACAAAATGAGCCGCAAACTGGTGGCTCATCTGATCAAAGAAAAAGATGGTACCCGCCTTCAGTACGAGTACCAGTTTCTCACTGCTCCCTTCAAGGTGGATGGGAAAGCTCGGCACAGGATGGCGTCTGGCGTGCCATGGAGTAGCATCATTGTCCGGAAGGCCTCCAGATGGTCAACTGGATCCGAAGTCCCGTTGTAGCTTTCAAATTGAGGGAGCTTGAAGTTTGGCGGGATCGGTTCCTGCATGATCATTTGAGAGAAGGAGAGTCAGTACAAATATCCTCAGCATAAGCGGGGGGAGCGTGGCAGAGTTTTTCGATCCGCCGGTTCATCTCCTGGAGCCTTCGATCCAGAAATCCTCTCGACTGCGAGTCTCAAGGGTCTTCTGGCAGAATGGAGGTAGAGATCTTTCATGAGTAGAATCGTGATCTGACTGAGGGCTCTCCACCCTCGGATTCATCTTTCCAAGAAATATGGGGTGACTGACCCAAGTGGCCCATCCTACGTCGGATTTTTGAGTTCTGGCGACGTTCTCTCCAGTCGTACTGACGTCTGCGGCTGTTGCTGCTGCTGCATGGCCTGCACCGCTTCAGTGAGGCCTCTGACCTGCTGAACCAGTAGGTCGAATTGCTCCGGCCAACCATCGTTGTCGGAGGAGGAGGAGGAACCTGAAAAACTGGAGGTGAGGCCAGAGCCTGAGATCTGGTCGCGGAGGTCGTGGATCGCTGAGTGGATGCTTTACGGGGAGGCATCGAGCGAAGATCTAGTAGAGGAAGGAGAAGAAGATGTCGGAGAAGATGACCGGAGGCAGTCCCGTTGAGTGCTCCTTTAAGAATAAGGGTACTGCAAAGACACAGAGACCCTTCCTCTAACGCCAATCATGTTGGTGCAAAAATCCGTCGACGTCGGAAAAGCTGGAGTCGAGGGAGTCGCGGTCGCCGCAGGGACCTGCAAAGAAAGTCTAAACCAGAGTTGGGGGTGCTCCGGCAAGACCCTCCGACGCTCAAGTCAGTTCTCTGCTTCAACAAGAATGGAGTGCTCGAACGAAAATTTTAGCAGAGTTTCGAGATAGAAATTAGAGCTTAGAGAATAACGTATCTGGGGTCCCCTTTTTATAGGCGAAGGGTGCAACAGACTGATAGCGACGTTTGTAACCGCCTGGTAGTGGGCCATTCGGAGCCAGAAGGAGTTTGTTATGAAGAGTAGTGGAGTGGAGTCGTGGCTATCATCGTGGCCTGCCACGTGGAGCCTGTTGCGGGGAGTGGAGCAGTGTCCGTCGTCGCGACTTGCCAGAGAGTGGTGGAGCCACGCGGAATCCGTCGCAGGAAGTGGAGCAGAGTCATGGCCATTACTGTGGCCTGCCAGGGAGTCCAGGCCTGTCGGTCGAAGCTCGGTTGAGGTGTCTGGCGGAGAGAGGTAGCTATCCATCTGAGAGGAGCTCGGATGTTGCTGGCGAGCCTTCTATCATTAGGTACTTTAGGCGTTAATACTGCAGGCGAGGGCCATTTGCCGTAGGAGCTCGGTCAGAGGCTTTCTGTAGACGAAGTTCGGTTTCACGCAGAATTCGACAGAGGGTCGACCGACAGTGGATGTCAGATGGTGCTGGAGAGGTTCATCCACTGGAGGGGTCCGGCTGCTGGAGTCCATGTGTCGTAGGAGTTCGTCCGGAATCTGTCCGCTACAGAAGTTCGATCGAAGTTTGATCTCCGTAGAAGTCCGGATGGGGATCATTTGTCGAGGAAGCTCGGCCGAAGCCTACAGTAGAAGCTCGGAGTAGATCGCTTGCAGTAGAAGCTCGGAGTCCGGCCCTTGTAGGAGTTCGGATAAGGTCTACCTGCAACAGGAGTTCAGGGCGGAAGTCCGGCTTTCGTAGGATCCCGGACGAAGGCTACCTGCAGCTGGAGTTCGGGGAAGAAGTCCGGCTCCCGTAGGAGCTCGGATGAAGTCTACCTGCAGTTGGAGAAGAAGTCCGACTCCTGTAGGAGCTCGGATGAAGTCTACCTGCAGTTGGAGAAGAAGTCCGGCTCCCGTAGGAGCCCGGATGAAGTCTACCTGCAGTTGGAGTTCGGAGAAGAAGTTTGACTCCCGTAGGAGCCCGGACGGAGTCTAGAAGGTGGTCGACCACCGTAGAAACTTGGATGGAGTCCGTCTGTCGCAGGAAATCCGGTCGACACTGGTAGGGGTTTATCGTCGGCAGAACTCGGGAACATTACGGAGGCTCGGCCGTCGGAGAGGTTCAGAAAGATGTCGTCGAAGGTCGGACGTCGGTAGAATCCTTGGAGGGTCACTCCTGACACGAATTTCGGCTGGGGGTATTTATACCCAACAATCATAATAATTTTGCAACAAATAACTTCATAAATAATTTCTACAATTAATTTCAATCACAAATAATTTCAATAATTATTTTCAATAAATATTTTCAATGACAAACATGCCATGAATTTATTTAATTCAAAATTTATAATTTACCAGATAAATTCAATAAAAGTAAACACTACTTACCTAAAAAAAAAATCCAATCTAGGAATTCTAGAAATCTTGAAAATCCTTCTCTGGACTTGATACGTCAAATATCATATTTGATCAAAATTTCATCAAATTAAAAAAATTAAAATTTGTTAAAATCCAATGTCCCCATATGGATCAACTTGACGACAGCATCCAGGATTTTCGGATTGATCCATGAAAACTCCTCTTATATTTCTTGTTATTATTATATTATTATTTTTATTATTATATTATTATTATTATTATTTTTAATTCCATAAATCCTAAAAAAATCTAAGAGAGAGAGAGCAGAAAGTTTCTCTCTCCCTTTTCTTTTTCTCTCTTTTTTTTTTCTTTTTCTTCTTTTTTTTCTTCTTTTTTTCTTTTCTCTTTTTTCTTCTTTTTCTTTTCTCTTGTTCTTCTTTTCTTCTTTTCTTCTTTTTTTTTCTCTTTTTCGGGCTTCTTCCTGGCCGAAACAGGGGACCGGCGGGTCCCCTCCTTTGCCCGACTGTTCAGGCCATGGCCGTCACGGCAGAGGCCAGCGGCAGAGGGGGGCCACTCTCCCTGGTTCGGAGAGGCAAGGCCGGCGGTCGGTTGTGATCGCCGGTGTCGGAAAATCCAAGGGAAGAAGAGACCAAACAGGGGTCTCTTCTCCGACCAAAAATTAGCGACATCCGTCGCCGGCAGTCGCGCACAGAGGCACGGAAAGAAGGGGAAAGAAGAGAGAAAGTGGAGAAAAACTTACTTCGGCCTCCGGTGACCTCATCGGTGAGCAATCACGACGAGAACAAAACGAGTATTCGCGGCTCCAATCGGAAAAATCAGGGAGGAAGAGAGGGAAAGATGACCGATGATCGGCTTCTAAGGAAGGGGAGGGTCTTTTTATAGAGAGCCCTAGGACTTCAGGAGGTCCTAGGACTCCCGATCACCAAGGTCTCATCGGAGAAGAAGACTCCTATCGGGAGTCTTCTTCCCGATTTCTTCTGTTTTCATTTTTTTTTTTTTTTTGGGCTTGGGTCTTGCTAGATGGGCTTGGGCTATAACATATTATACTCCATATCAAGGATGAATATCAAAGGTGTTATGGTCCACATTTGAATTTTGCCACAAATTTACTCATCTTTGGATTACAATAAGGGGTAATGATTTTTAGATCAAGGGACCACTTGCAAGATCAAGCATCTTGTTTGCACCTCTACTTTTGATGGTATTTTGTGAGGTGGATTGGTAGTATTGACCAACGATGAGACATTTTGATGTTAGTGTGAGATCTGATTTTAGTAAAGAAGGAACTCTACACCATCACTATCTATCTTGGCAACCTTATGGATATGATGCCCAACCTCACACATAGTTATGAATAAATTTTGAGAACTTCTTACCCAAAAAATAAAATAAGAATAGGTAATGAGATATTCAAATCACAAAAAATATAGATGTTTAGTGATCCAAGATATTCTATTATAAAATTTATGAATTGTTAGTGATGCTAAATTTTGTCGTGATATAATAAGTATTGTTACTAAACAATCCTTCCTATAATAGAAATTGATACTGATATTTAATGATGCTATTATTTTTATCACATGAAACTGTTAAACATATATTCTAACTTTTGAAAATGAAACAAGATAGGTGGCGCAAAATTCAAGTCACCAAAAAATATAGATGATTGCTGGCCCAAGATATTTCGTCACAAAATTTATAAATTATTAGTGATGCTAAATTTTGTCATGATATAGTAAATAGTATTACAAAATAATTCTCTCTATATGGTGGAAATTAACATCAGATATTTGATGACGCTATTACTTTTGTCATGAAAAATAATTATAAATAAGTTCTAACTTTTGAAAATGAAACAAGCATAGAAGATGTGAAATATAAGTCATCAAAAATATAGATGTTTAGTGATCTAAGATATTTCATCACAAACTTTATAAATTATTCATGACATTAAATTTTATCATGATATAATAAATAGCATCACAAAAAATTTTCTTCATATGGTAGAAATTGGTGCCAGATATTTAGTAACGCTATTATTTATATCATGAGAAGTACGTAGATAAGTTCTAACTTGTCAAATAAAACAAAAAAGATGAAATAAAATTTAAGTCACCAAAAATATAGATATTTAGTGACCCAAGATATTTCATCATGAAATATGCTAGCTATCAGTAACGCTAAATTTTATCATGATATAGTAAATATCGTTACAAAAAAATTTTCTCCATATCGTAAAAATTAGTATTAGATATTGATGATGCTATTAGTTTTATCAAAAAAAATATTTATAGATAATTTTTAATATTTAAAAATAAAATAAAAATAGGTGATATGAAATTCAAGTCACCAAAAATATTTATGTTTAGTGATCCAAGATATTTCATCATAAAATTTATGAACAATTAATGATGCTAAAGTTTATCACGATATAGTCAATAGCATCACAAAATAAAATTTTCCCCATACGGTAGAAATTGATGTTCGATATTTGATGATGCTATTACTTTTATCATAAGAATCGGTGCTAGAGATTTGATGATACTATTATTTTTGTCATAAAAAGTAATTATAGATAAATTTTAATTTTTAAAAATAAAATAAAAAATTATTGTGAAACTTGATCATAAAAAATATAGATATTTAGTGATCCAAGATATTTTATCACAAAATATACACATTGTTAGTGGTGCTAAATCTTATCACAATATAGTAAATATCATCACAAATAAAATTTTCTCCATATAGTAAAAATTTGTATCAGATATTTGATGGTACTATTATTTTTATCACAAGAAGCAGTTATGGTAACTTTTAACTTTTGAAAAAGAAATAAAAATAAGTGACATAAAATTTAAGTCACAAAAAATATAAATATTTAATGATCTAAGATATTTTATCATAAAATTTATGAATTATTAGTGACACTAAATTTTATCATAGTACTGTAAATATCATCACAAAAAAATTCCTCCATATAGTGAGAATTGGTGCCAGATAATTGATGACATAATTTTATGATAAAAATAATTTTTGTCATGAAAAAAATTACTAAGTTTAGCAGTGTGATGAATACTAATTTTTGTTACCATACGTATAATTTTGTTGATGAAAGTTCTTTTGCCATGAAAAGTTTTATCACTGGTAGTGTCTTTTATTGTAGTGCTTATATCCATATACTATCTATTGTGACACATTCATGGCAAAATTTATTATTCAAAATACTATGCATATTTTCATATATTGATTAGACTCTCTTTGAGAACTATTTACAAGCCTAGATAATTCCACTACCTTTTCCATTTCAAAAGAACTTCATTGTAAAAAAAAAAAAAAGATATCTTATGCATAATACGTATTTTTAATTTAGAGTTTGTCATCTTTTATCACAAGAATAATTTTTTCAATCATACTTTACAACCTAGGTCATCCTGTTCAAAGCCAGATGCCCACAGATAGTATTTCATACAATAAGGTTGGGTTACATTGCCAAGCTTTTGCAAATTGGGAGGGTTCCAATCAATACCAAGTGATGGAAATTCTGTTTTGGGATGGTGTTGCCTATTGTAAAAGCATTCCAAGATACTATATTATTTGAATGTCAAGAATTTATGGTCCCTCTTCTCTCTTAAATGGCAAGAGCTGATTAACTGATTGATTGGTCGGTAGAATATTGAAGCAAATACGTAAACATGACAAGTAGCATATTAACATATGCAGCAGGATGAAAGTGCCTAAATTCAGTTAAAATAACACCATTCTACATAGCCTAGTCCCCAAAATAAGCATCTTTAATCTGTTGATTGTGAAACTTTAACTACTCAGGAGGGTACATAGTACCTAGTGATCATAGAAATTTAGTTTTGGGTTGTTGTGGATCAACTATTTAATCAACGTATAGAATGATGAAGTAAACATCTTGTTGGGATATACCGACCGGTCCCTCTCACGCCGACTCACCGTCGGGCCCGCCTGGTCGGTGCCCGACTCCACCGACCGCAACGACCGACAACTGCCGACACTGTCCGACCGAAGGTATGTCTGTCGGACAGATCCTTTCCGTTCCCGACTGGCCGAACGACAGAGTCTCCTCCGACTCTTGTAACGCGCCAGATTGGCCGTCGGAGGGTCCCTGGGTCTTCACCCGACATCCCACAACCAAATACCGACGTATGATCGGTCGGCTCCTCCAAACGCCGTACGACTGCTGAGGGCCGCCATCCTGACAAAGGTATGCGGCATAGCCGTCCTGGGATATTGTCCTGTCAAGGACATAGATTAATCCCAGCGATATGACGGCCCACGGAGATTTGACAGTCCGCGGCGACTCTGACAGTCTCCGACGACTTGACAACTCCTCCAATTGTCTGCGCCATTAATGACGGCGCCATGCCGCGCTTTACTATAAAACGGAGAAGGCAATAGTGCTACGGAGGAGGTTCTTTCGAAGCCCTCGAATTTTCTCTCTCTCTCTCTCGCTGAGCTCCTTGATTCTTTTCTACTGTTGCCTAGTCTCCTCTCTGACTTGACCGTCGGAGTCACCTCTGGTCAGTGCGGACTTCTCTTACAGGTGTTCATTTCCGACGATCAGACGACGAGAGAATTGGCCGCAACACATCTAAAATATAACTAGTAGGAGCGTAACAAGCCCATAACCACCTTCTGTAGCTTACCTCAAAATAAAGCATATTGAATCCTTGGGAGCCAGCAAGAGAAATATAAAGTGGAGGTAACATATTCCTGTCCTACGATAAGGATTCTACACAGTCCAGTATTTGAAGTAGGTAATTCCAGTGTTTTCTTGGTGTAATTGAAACTTCAAAAAGAGGAGTCAATCCATACTATTACTTTGAAAAGTTTCTGGATGAAGTGGAGCTACTGCAATTTCCTCTTAGATGCTACGGTGTCCACCAAAGGAACAATAAGCCACATGGTCATAGTTTGATACAATCTGCAAGTTTTAATCGAGCTAATGTAAACTCCTCACATTCTGGTATTAGAGATAAATAAATTTTTCAACACCTAAGTAGCATGCATCAATGGAACTTTTGCTTAGCATAAATGGTTCAATTGGTTTCTTTGCTTGACATGTTTTTGTTACCTGTAATAAAGACATTTCTATAAAGAGTGATGGGACTGTGGTTGTAACACTACTCTTTTGTACATTCAGATATATGCATGCGTTGATAAAACTACCAAATTGGTTTCAAAATGTTGATAATTTATGCCAGCTACCAGGAAAACGTAGAGTATTTAGTTTTGCGTTCAGGTTTTTGTGCCATGCCCTAAAATTATCCTTAGTGTTCAATTCAATTATAGAAAATTTAGTAGCTTCTGTGGTTGTTAGTCAAAGGGACACATAAAGGCTGACAATTACTTGATGGATTCTTTCTGGTTGAGATTTCCGATTTAAGCTAGTATTCATTGAAGCCAAATAAATTCCCCTCCCTGAAATAAAATATATATTTATCATGCCATATTCATGAAAAATTAAATATTTGATTAAATATCTGAATACCGATCTCAAGCTTCTTTTTTTGGTTGATGCTCAAAGCCATCTGCTAAAGAACTCCTCGAATAAACCATGTAGATAATTTTTATCCATAACATATTTCCCTGCAAAGTCAAGTTTGCAAACCCTATAGATTATATAATGCTTGAAACTTAGGGATCTACATGGACCAACTAGGGATTACTTATATAATTTTGACATAATGTGAATTTGAAAAGGGACAAATATGCACAAGCTATTGGAGGCTTTAGGTAGAGATGGAGGGTGGTATTGGACAAAACATAAGAGGCTGGTTGGAATCAAATTGAAGGGCTCCATAAATGGGGATTCCTGTCTATCAAGGTGGGATAGCATCTGGCTCTGGCATCTTCCCTTTGTTGATGAACTTATCAGATTAAAGGTAAAGCTTCCCTAGTCGTTTCCTTTATAGCATTTCCTTGCAATTACAAGATTATTCAATTTTAAATGCTCATAATGATTCACAATCTCTTGCATGATCTTGAAGGTCCGAGCATTTATATATTTCCTTTGGAGTACATTGATTATACATGTAGCTGTTCCACACCTTATATTTTCTCACAATTTCAAGATTATTCGATTTTAAATACACATAATGATGCACAATTTCATATATGATCTTAAAGATACGAGTAAAAGAATTGCATTTATGTATCTTTCTTCATAGCGCATCCATGATGCACATAGTTCACCAAAACATAACATTCTTTTTACAATTTTGAGATTTTTTGATTCTAACTGTGCATAAAAGTTAAAAGTATCTTTCATGGTCTCGAAGGTTCAAGGAAAAAATCCTTTCTCAAACAAAAGCAATTGCGTTAATGCATTTTCTCTCTCGGAACATTCATGATGCACATAATTCCTCAACCCTCTGTGTGACCACAAAGATTTGAGAGAATTGGCATTTCATATGGAATTGCATTTGTAAGTTTTCTACTAGTGCACATAAACTGAATTATATAAATTTCGTACATGCTATAATCTGCTACTGGCATCCAATAGTATGACATCTAAGTCTGCAACTATCATAAGAACCGGAATGCATCTTGCACATCTATAGCATATTCAACTTTAATTGGTCGATTGTCTGGAACCCTTCCATTATATCGAACCAATATAACTTAAGAATACATGCTGATATAGATATTTTACCATCAGCTCAGTGTATCCTCCCACTCTTAGCTCTAATCCTTCTTTAAAGATGAAGAATAATCTCTTAGTACTTCTTAAGTATTTAAGGATATTTTCACAGCAATCCAATGCTCCCAATCTGGATTCGACTAATATCTGCTCGTGACTTTCACAGCAAGATATATCAAGTCGAGTACATAGCATGGTATTCACCTATGCCCAAGTGGATAACGGATTTCTCTTGAAAGTTTCAATGCTGAACCCTTTTAGCACCTTCTCTATGTACTTGTCTGTGAAAACTAAATATCTTTTTAGGATCTATCTCTATAGACCTTTTATTTTCAGAATGTTTGACCTAGGTCTTTGAAAAGAAAATTCTATATGTAACCACATCATAACTGATGTCAGCATGAAACTCTCCCACTGATCTTCATGTAACGATATGATTCCTCATATTATGTCGTTGTAGATTTTGGGATCATCCCTATGTTCCCAATCTCCCTCGAGAAATATTTTCTCTGAATCCTTTATAAGAATATCAAGTATCTTTCTAAAGGATAGGAGATCCTACTAGATCTACGAGATGGAGGAAGTATTATATATACTGGTTCATCTTAAATAGGTTGTACAGATCCTGTGACTCATTATTCTTAAAAGATTTTTCTTTGATTTTATCCTCCCACTGTTTTCAAAAAAATAGTATGATTGCTCACAGTCACATTATGAACCACTGAAAAGAGAAAGTGATATCTCAAATATCTTTTGGGATACCCTATAAATGAGTTCTCACAGATCTATCCTCTAACTTGTCCACTATATCATATCTCATATGGTATGGTGAAATCAACTTTAGAGGAAACCTAATTTAGATTTTAGAAATTAAATCTTGTTCCTAAAGAAACAATAATTGAACTAGTGATATTCGCGATGGACTGGACCATATCTCATAGAGTGCCATAGCTTCTCACAGATATATCGTTCAGCTAAGATGTACCAAGAGAATTTTATCATGAAACTATGCCATTCTCTTTAAATAATTGATAAATTCTCTAATTTAGTATTGCATATTCGATCTAATCGAAGTACCTTTAGTATTTTTTCAATTTATCTTTTCTACTTCATATCTGAATTCTTTGAACCTTTCAAAGTCTTTTAGATTTATATCTCACATACACACCGATAACATGACTGCTCATCGGATGGAGAAATAAAAACAAACAAAAGGCTCCCATTAATTTTTTTAGTCTCTCACACTCCTCGGATGGAGAAATAAAAATCCTAATGTGATAATAAGTTCTAGTGGATGCTACGGTCCCATCGATGTATGGCACCTCACCTAACAGTTATTAATGACACGTATATCAATGTATGAATAACTCTTTGTCCAGATGCTTCTCTAAGTATGTTGTAGCAACTTGATCTCTAAGTCTTGTGGCCTCACCTAACAGTTATTGGCATATTTCTTAGTTAAGCCTGACCCACTATTCACCAGCGAGTACAAAGCCGTCATTGGGTCCTTCACCTAATAGTTATTGAGCCCAATCCCATCTTTACCTCGGGGCATCTGATGCTAATAAAGTGGTTGGGCCTTTCTGATGCAACCGAACCACTGTAACTAGTCGAGAACGATCAACGTCGAAAAAGATACCCACATCTCTACAATGGTGGAAAATCAGTAGACTTAATATTCAGTGAGAAGATTTGGGTTCAGAACTCTTCTAATTAGTCACATACATCTGTAATGACTAATATAGTTTAGATCAGCATATTTCATGTCTGACCAACCTAGTCAGTATGGGTGAACTCGGGTCAACAAGTAATCTGATATAAAATATAATCTCTCAAGATGGCCAGGTAACTAAAGATGAGTGGGGGTCCTCCTGTTGCTTTCCTTAGACAC
Organism: Elaeis guineensis; assembly: GCF_000442705.2. Classification (NCBI taxonomy): domain Eukaryota; kingdom Viridiplantae; phylum Streptophyta; class Magnoliopsida; order Arecales; family Arecaceae; genus Elaeis; species Elaeis guineensis. The sequence continues at coordinate 2,145,959 of NC_025994.2, read as the reverse complement.
CAACGAATTGGTCAAATCAGACAATGGAACTAATAAAATAACCACCATCTAATACTTGCCTTAGACACCAAATTAGTTGATTAGAATTAATTAGGTTAACCTACAGATCCGTACTCGAATCACTGAGTCAAATTCGATCTTGACTTAATCAATTCACATCATATGTGAATCAATTTGACCAACTACAATTAAATTCAATTTTGAGTCCTTTTGATCTAATCTCAATCAACTCTTGATTAGGTTTAATCAACTGCTCAAAATCTGAAAGGGTTCTAACCTGATCTAATCAATGATCCTAGTTGTAGTTGAGTCTCTAAACCTAATTTGTTCAACCCATACCCGAAAGTCCATATTTTATATATTGAAATTTAGATCCTAAATTTATAATTTCAGATCTTATAATTTTAAATTTTAATTCTTAATTAAGTGCATTATGTACATAGATTTGGATTTAAATCTCGAAATATTTTCTAATCTAAACCATTTATATTGTATCTCATACAATATCGCTGTTTGCAGAATCGAGTCGATTCATCCTGATATATGAATTGACTTGTCACAGTGAGTCGGCACACACTGAGACAAACATAAACCTATAGACCTAGCCTGCATAATTGAGTCGGCCCATCAGCAAATGAGCTGACCTACCAGGATCTTGAGTCGACTCCAAGAAAAATGAGTCAACTCACTAAGCACTTAAGTCGACCCAATCGAGAATTGAGTCGACTCCACAGGCATACCAATTACAATTTCATGCTCTCATGCAAACAAAGCCTAGAATTTTTGGATCTAGGATTTTACAAAATTAAGTTTTAGATCGGGTGTCAAACAATATATCAAATATAATATTTTATGATCTAAAATACATAAAAATATATGTATAATCTGATTTAAATTAAAATATATCATATATATAATTTTTTATTCACTGTTCATCTTCATAGAAAACATCACAGTACTCCTACATGTCATAAGAGAGAAGCCATCGAATGGGTAAGAAAGGGACTTTGATCCCTTTATCATCTTATGATCGGACAGCCATGGTGACTATCCCAATTCAATTACTAAGCTATTAAGAATTTAATCTAATATATCACTTATGTAATCAATTAAAAATTAAATCTAATTATCTTTCACATGTCAAACATATGAACAATAATATTGAATCTATGCATGTAGAAAGAATTTCAGCAAACATACTAGATCCAAATTACACCCTAATTAAAATATTCAGATCTAAATTAATTTCAAATCTAAATAATTTATGATTTATTTTAGATCTAAAATAATTCTATAATCATATTACAGCATGCATAAAAATCAGATCTAACTTTAATCGATGTTCTACATCGTTCTAGGATAACTGTTCAGTATAACAGGGATTATGCCAGGGCAATCTTATTTCAAAATGATGTGATCTTCTTATTAACCTTCAGATCTAATTTCTATAAACTAGATATCAGATCTGAGGGGGGTTTCATGTTCGTATCAGAATCTAGCTCTGATACCACTGTTAGAAAATCTGCTATAGTTTCGTACGTATAATTCAAAAAATTTTCTAAACATCTATATAGTGAAAATAAATAAAAATAATTTTAATTTATATATATCAGATCTGATTTGAAAATCATATCATGGATCTTGATACAAATAAGTACCCACGATTTGAAATCTGAAACATAAAAATAATTGGTTAGAAAAATAAATGGAGATCAGATCTCCATACCTCAGATCCTGTGGATATTTTGGGTTCTGATCGTAGCTGCGCACACGTCCGTCCTTTACTGGTATCTACATGGAGCTATCTAATGGAGTATCAAGATCACTAGTGTGCTAGCACCTTACAGATCTTGCTCCTCATTCTTGGATCTAGATCTCTTCTTCTAGATCTTGAAGAAGAAGATCCTTACGCAAACTCTTTCGTGCAGATCCGACGGGATCTAAACTAGATCACCATAAAGAGAAGAAAAATCTTTCTTGTTCTCTTCTTCTCTCTCTTTTCTCATCTTAGATCTGATCTCTATCAGATCTGGGCATTGGATGATAGGAAGAATGGAGGAGGAGGCATTGGGAAGAATTTTGATGTAAGAAAGAAGAGCTTCATCTCTATAGCGCACGCCATCTCTCCTCCTTTTAGTTTTTGTGCACACCACACCATATCTCATGCCCCAAAACCTTTCTTAATGCCCTAGAGATCAAATCCCATTTGATCTAAGCTGTTCAAAACAAATCAAAGGGTAGAAAGGTCTTTGAGATAAGGATGTATTGTAAGAAAGAAATCTTTCTCACAATTAGTGCACGTCCCAACTTTTTCTAATTTTTTTGTCACACAAAACTAATCTTTCATGCCCCAATCAAAGAGATTTCTATCTTATTTTGAATCAAATTCAAATAAAAAAATCTAGATGAAAAAGAGTTCCAGATAAGGTGGGGCGCCAATAGTGCGCCCCCTCTCCTTTCATGCGCATGAGAAGAAAAATGACATGAAAAATAATGCCCCACTTCTCTTTTTGGTATAATTTTTAAAGAGAGAGTCTCAAAAAACTTGGGCTTTCTGAGTCATGGTTCATCTGGTTCAAATAGGGCCTCAATCGGATTCAAATCAAATCCGAAACAAGCCGAATTCGAAAAGGCTGTCAAGCATGATCCAATCAGGCCTGAAATCTAAATCTGATTTGGATAATTGAACTCAATTAATATTAAATTAAATTAAATCTAATTAAATTAAATTAGATTTAAATTAATTAATATTTAATTTATAATTTAATTAGTCTAAAAAAATTATAATATTTATAATTAAGTCCCTGCGCTAACAATTAGTAGCTACCAAAACTGTAACGCTTACAAATTAGCAGTTTCTAAAATTCAAACTATCAATCCGATTGATAATTCAAATATGATCTAAGCCATTAATCAGGTCATGCTCCTTTTGTGTGTGACCCCTCAGATTTTATTCTGTCTGGTAGTGAGACATACCGTGATCTCCATCATAGTATCATCGAAATACTTTTCGATGGGCTAGAACGATTCCAACTCACCTCAATATAGATCGTTGATCCGAAAATAATCTTAGTGAGTTCTCACGATCCACCAATGACGTCTAGCAACATGTAGTGGCAATCCAGCAAAATAAAAAAAGTGAACCTGTAGGTGCGGTTATCGTGTGATACAATCCCTCTATCGAGAGTCCCGACTTGACGGAGTCATGGAAAACTCGTCAAACCCCATCGTCAATCATATGCTAGATTAGCTTGACTCGAGTTCATTTGTGAATCTTATGAAAACTCTTTTCCAGTATTCACACTTACTCTGACCAGAGATTTTCTGAACTCAGTCTTACGAATCGCATAGGACTTCTCCTTTTCTATCAAGGTCGATAGATTCCATCTAGGTGTATCCTACTCTAAACAGCGAACCTGAACCTACATAGCCAACATACATAGCAAGAACTCATATGGCTAGGGATCAAGAAAATATGCAGTCAAACTATATAGCCTCGCTGCGAATAGCGAACACATCGCAGGTCAAAGAATCAGTCATACTACTACAGCATCGAGAAAGACACTGACGAGTGAGTAGACATCCAAGTGATTTATCATGTTCGTCACGCTCAGTGTAAGTTATTCTTAACAACCACCTGCACTCTCACCCCAATGTCTCTACACCGTAGACTCAAGACGCATCTGTCTTAAAGGGAGGTGATCCATGTATCGATCTCGAATGAATTGATCACTATCCTTCGTGATCCTTCAATTGGGAGTATTTAGAAATTAAGCACTAATGATGTATGTTTCAAATTCTCAACACCTTGAGAATATATAAAATTATTTTTATTAATTTTAAGATAAAATATGGACACATAAACATGATTGGTTATAAAGACTGTTGAACAAGTACAAAATATGTCCTAGAGAAAAGTATGTGTCCGTCAAGATTGACTTCTAGGACACACATTCCTATCATCTCTCTAGTGATCATAAACTTAAGCTTGAATATTACTTAAGTCACAATCCTTAGTGATCATAATTTAAGCTCTGATACCACTTATCATGCCTCAAACCCAGTATTCGAATCGACTATGTGTTGCAGCCGCACACTCCCTAAGGCAAAATTTTAAAAAATACGCAAGGCTTTAAAATTCATTACAAACTCAGTACTCATAAATAATAATGATCTCAATTCATAATAATGAGCGAAACTTATATAATTACTTTTTCAATTGTCCTTCAAGTATCCGACTGGGTATCAATGATGCTCTATTTTTACATCCTTTCACCCACATATCCAAACTAATGTCGAGCATGAGTATCCTAGAACTTTGAGAAAAAATAGAATTGAGATTGTGAGCTTTACAGTTCAATAAGAACTTTTATGCACTCATACCAATATAATAATAATTTAAAAATAATATATAAATAGTATCAAAAAAAATATAAGCCATAAAATCTTATATCGAGTATGAAGTATAATTTAATACCAATATGTGCAAAAACATGCATTATACACTATTCAAATATCCATCTTTTTCAAAAGTGATATACCTCACATACATAATTAAGTAAAATCTCTTTTACTTAATTATGATTTCATGTATTATCATCTATACCTCATTAACATGATCCAAATCAATTAATTATTATCTTTAGAATTTTACACTAAGTATGATCACACTCCATCCCATGACTGGCAAACTCAAGTATCACATTTTGTCTGTGGTGAGGTTATTCTCATTATCATATTCTTGTCCAATGGTGGGCTATCTATAGTGCTATGTTCTTACCTATGGTGGACTATTCTCATTACCACATTTATGCCTATGATGAGGTTATTCACAGTGCTATGTTCCTACCCATGGCAAGCCATTCTCGATTTAACGTGGCTAGTCTAAACACCCATTTCTTGATTATCAATTTATTAAATCTCAATTATGCTAAAAAAATATCAAACCATATTATGTTCTTCTCAATATTCTCAATAGCTGGTATCATAACCCCAACCATTTGAAAAACTATTGGTATTTAATACAAACATCTAATATAAAAAATGTAAATAATTGTATCGATAATAATGAAACAAATATCTACCATGAGAAACAAAAATCATGCAGTGCAACAAATATATATATATATACCGATGTTCGTATCCAAGAATCCTTACATTTATTTATGACAAACTCAATCAACATTATTTACTAGTCCACGTCTAGCTTGTCCAATCAATCACTATGACTCCTGCTTAACCTTGATCAACCATCAGCACAAGAAATTGTAAAATATTATTAGATTCCTATTTTAAATCTCTATTTCTGATTTATTCTTAATCCCAAATTCTCGACACTACCTAACACATGACTAATTAACAAGATTTTGGGATTTGCCTTAACTTGGGATATAGAGCATTAATCCTTTTACTCCGCATCTTGTCATCCAGTTGATTATCCCCAACATAGTCAATACTAATAATCAGAAGAAATCATGAAGTGACAGATCGTGGTGGAAAGATTATAAAAGAGAAAGGATACAATTATCCAGATAGTGATGCCTAGCAGCCTGAGTAAATCAAATCCAAATAACTCATCTAGTTGATCATGAAGCAAAGATCCAATAAGTTCAAAGCTAATATGATAATTATTGTCAATGATGGGTGTTCTACAAAAATCAAGGTGTAGATCAATATAGTAGGTGATTGTAGTGATATCAATCTAGGATCCTCTACTGGGATCAACTTGGAATTCACAAAATATCCCGAACCCTCTATTGGATCCAATAAATCATGTAGAGAGAGTGTGAGAGTATAGAAGGAAAGAAGATAGAAGAGATAAAGGAAGAGAAAGGAGAGACAAAAGAGAGAGAAGAGAGAAAGACAAAAACTCTCTCCCTCTCTCTTCTTTTTCTTCTTCTTCAAAATAGGGGATGTTGCGGCCAATCGCCTCGTCGCCCGATCGCCGGGAAGCGTGCACCTGCAAAAGGAAGTCCGCACTGACCGGAGGCGGCTCCGGTGGGGACCCTCCGACGGTCAAGTCAGAGAGGTGACTGGGCAACAGTGAAATGCAGACAGAGAGCTCTGAGAAGGAGAGAGGGAGAGGAAGAGAGAGGAGCGGGCCTGCGTATGTGGGAGAGACGAGCGGATCGATCCTTTGCACTGTTGCCTTCCCCGATATATATAGTGGAGCTAGGTATGGCGCCGTCATTAATGGCGCGGACAAGTGAGGAACTGTCAACTCACTGTGGACTGTCAGAGCCGCCGTAAAAACGTCATGTCGCCGTGTGGCCGTCCAATCACCAGGGTTGACCCGGCTCTCGACGGGACCATGCCCCTAGGTAACTGCGCCACATGTCCGTGTCAGAGCTGACAACGTCTGGCGGCTGTACGGTGGTTGGAGGAGTCGACCGACCCAAAGTCGGTAGCCAGCTGAGTGGTGTCGGGCCCCTCCATTGGTCGGCGAGCATCATGTTGCGAGAGTCGGCCATCAGACTTCCTGGCCGGAGTCGGCCAGTCGGTCGGTCGGAGTCGTCTGTCGGGGTCGGCCAGTCGGTCGGTCGGCCAGTCAGGGTCGGCCAGTCGGGGTCGGCCGTCGGGGTCGGCCATCAGACTTCCTGGCCGGAGTCGGCCAGTCAGGGTCGGCCAGTCGGGGTCGGCCGTCGGGGTCGGCCAGTCGGGGTCGGCCATCAGACTTCCTGGCCGGAGTCGGCCAGTCGGTCGGTCGGAGTCGTCCGTCGGGGTCGGCCAGTCGGTCGGTCGGCCAGTCAGGGTCGGCCAGTCGGGGTCGGCCAGTCGGAGTCGTCCGTCGGGGTCGGCCCCTTCGACCGTAAGTCGGTCGGTGGGTATTCCCCAACAGTTGCCCCCCTCCACTCCTGAGCCCGATGTCGTGTTGGCTCGCGTGAACACGTGGGCGACGGCTTCGGACGAAAGGAGTGGTGTTCCATCTTTTCCTGCCCCGACTCTGGTGATCATATCAACGAACGATCCAATATCGATCGTCCCGACTGTAGGTCGAGCATGCACGTCGGGTCGGAGGTCGGCCAACCTCCGAACGTTGCTCGTCGACACGATCATTCTGCAGAATCTGATAGTCGAGTAGCATCCGACGTATTCGGATAGGATAACGATGGCAAGTCGAATATCCATTGTCCAGCCCCTGGTCGGACGTATGCGTCGGGATGTATGATAAACGATGGCAAGCCGAATATCCTTCGATCGGTCGTGACCAGATCGGTATGTCGCGAATGCGACTGCAGTCGTCTTGGCATTTTGCCCTTCTTAGTCGAAGCTAAGTCGGCAAGTTAGCCAGCCGCATTAGTCGAAGCCCTTTGCCTTCAGAGGTGGGGGCCGTCGTAGATATTCCGCTCCTTCGATCTCCATCGCAGAATCCGATACGTCCTCGACGATCGAGACGTAGATTGAGCAATTGGTTCGGCGATTTGTTGATCAGGCCGACGACGGAGTCATAGATTCGGCGATCGACAACCGAGCCATGTTGGTCGGGGCCTTTTGCCTTCAGAGGCCGAGGCCGTCGATTTTGGCGATCGATGATCGAGCCGTTGATTCGGCGATCGACGATCGGCCATGTTGGTCGGAGCCTTTTGCCTTCAGAGGCCGAGGCCGTCGATTTCGGCGATCGATGATCGAGCCGTTGATTCGGCGATCGACGATCGGCCATGTTGGTCGGAGCCTTTTGCCTTCAGAGGCCGAGGTCGTCGATTTCGGCGATCGATGATCGAGCCGTTGATTCGGCGATCGACGATCGGCCATGTTGGTCGGAGCCTTTTGCCTTCAGAGGCCGAGGCCGTCGATTTCGGCGATCGATGATCGAGCCGTTGATTCGGCGATCGACGATCGGCCGTGTTGGTCGGAGCCTTTTACCTTCAGAGGCCGAGGCCGTCGGTTCGGCGATCGGTGATCGAGCCGCTGATTCGGCGATCGACGATCGGCCGTGTCGGTCGGAGCCTTTTGCCTTCAGAGGCCGAGGCCGTCGGAGGTATTCTTTCCCCTCGATCTCTATTAGGATCTGCGCATGAGGAGCGGAGAGAGGAGTGTAGGAGTCATACCAGGGGCGTGTCAGCCTTGGAGTCTGCTGCCGGGATGACTTTTGGATATGTCGTGGTGGCGAGACCCGACTATCGGTCGGGGGCCTGCTGGGTTCAGCATGGGCCTGACCTTTCTTCCATTGTTCTTTTCAGCCCGTGCCTTAAGTCAGGCGCCGGTCGGAAGCTCCTTCGTCCGTGCGTATGTACTTGTACGCGCGCTCCAGCAATTCGACGTATGTTCGGGGGAGGGTCTTGTCCAGAGAATAAGTAAATCGGGACGACCTCAGGCCCCGCTTCATGGCTGAAACCGCCATGTCTTCGTTGAGGTCCCGGACCTCGAGCGTGGCCGCGTTGAATCGCGCCACGAAGTGTCGGAGCATCTCGTTTTCTCCCTGCTTGAGGGAGAAAAGGCTGTCCGACGTTCGCGGCGGCTTTCGGCTAGTGCTGAAATGGGCCACGAATGAGTGCTCGAGCTGCGCGAAGGAATGGATACTGCCCGATCGAAGACCGGAGTACCAAGCCCTGGCAGTCTTGCGGAGCGTGGCGGGGAAGCCGATGCAGTAAAGAGCGTCGGTTGCCCCTTGAATCGTCATGAGAGCTTTGTAGCTCTCGAGGTGGTCGACTGGGTCGGTGGAGCCGTCGTAGGGCTCCACGTGCGGCATCTTGAACCGACTGAGAATCGGCTCGTCGAGGACCAGTCGGGAGAGAGGTTGGGCGGTCTGGAAGTCGACGTCGTTCGAAGACTTCTGGCCGTCCGTCTGCAGTTGGGCGAGTCGGCGGTCGATTTCCTCGAACCGTCGCTCGTAGTCGTCCGCTCGTCGATGCTGGGAGACCCCAGGAGTGGAGTCTCCGGAGGATTCCGAGAGGGAGGCCGACGGTGTGCGCGGCCGCTTCTCCTTCCTTGCCCGTTCCAACGGAGAGGGAGAGGGCTGCTGGGACCGTCGGTCGTCGCGCCGTAGTCGTCCCTCCTCCTCTCCGCGGGAGCGCTGTTGGGAGCGCTCGCATGGAGGTGACAGGGATCGGCGCGGTCGTCGACGGCTGCTCTTGGAGGGCATAGGTCGGGCCGCCGATTGCTGCTGGAGGCTTTTGACTGCGTCGGTTAGTACGGTCATCTGCCGCACGATGGCCGCAATCTGGGCCTCCGTGGTCACCGCGGGGCGCGGAGAGCTAGGCTCCGCCGCTGGTGGGGGCGGGGAGGCCTCTTCCCGACGGAAAGAGCGTCTGGCCGACACGGTGACTCTCGATCGTTGAGCTCTTGTCTTTGTCATGCTGTCCCCTTCCTGGCGCGCCAATTTATTGCGGCCAATCGCCTCGTCGCCCGATCGCCGGGAAGCGTGCACCTGCAAAAGGAAGTCCGCACTGACCGGAGGTGGCTCCGGCGGGGACCCTCCGACGGTCAAGTCAGAGAGGTGACTGGGCAACAGTGAAATGCAGACAGAGAGCTCTGAGAAGGAGAGAGGGAGAGGAAGAGAGAGGAGCGGGCCTGCGTATGTGGGAGAGACGAGCGGATCGATCCTTTGCACTGTTGCCTTCCCCGATATATATAGTGGAGCTAGGTATGGCGCCGTCATTAATGGCGCGGACAAGTGAGGAACTGTCAACTCACTGTGGACTGTCAGAGCCGCCGTAAAAATGTCATGTCGCCGTGTAGCCGTCTAATCACCAGGGTTGACCCAGCTCTCGGCGGGACAATGCCCCTAGGTAACTGCGCCGCATGTCCGTGTCAGAGCTGACAACGTCTGGCGGCTGTACGGTGGTTGGAGGAGTCGACCGACCCAAAGTCGGTAGCCAGCTGAGTGGTGTCGGGCCCCTCCATTGGTCGGCGAGCATCATGTTGCGAGAGTCGGCCATCAGACTTCCTGGCCGGAGTCGGCCAGTCGGTCGGTCGGAGTCGTCCGTCGGGGTCGGCCAGTCGGTCGGTCGGCCAGTCAGGGTCGGCCAGTCGGGGTCGGCCGTCGGGGTCGGCCATCAGACTTCCTGGCCGGAGTCGGCCAGTCGGTCGGTCGGCCAGTCAGGGTCGGCCAGTCGGGGTCGGCCGTCGGGGTCGGCCAGTCGGGGTCGGCCATCAGACTTCCTGGCCGGAGTCGGCCAGTCGGTCGGTCGGAGTCGTCCGTCGGGGTCGGACAGTCGGTCGGTCGGCCAGTCAGGGTGGGCCAGTCGGGGTCGGCCAGTCGGAGTCGTCCGTCGGGGTCGGCCCCTTCGACCGTAAGTCGGTCGGTGGGTATTCCCCAACAGGGGAATTTCCTTTTTTCTTTCTCTTCCTCCCAACCATGGCAATGGATAGCCAGGTTCGGGACCTATAGTGGCATTCGGTGGTGGTGATGCTCTTGGTGATGCAAGCCACAATCGGTAGCTGGTGGTGGTATGGAGGAAAGGGCAGAGAAAAGGAACAAGGATGTGGTCTTGTTTCAAACCACACGAAAGAACCCCATGGCAGCTGGTAGGGAAATAAGGGAAGAAAGTGTCAAAGAACGATAGGGGAAAGAATCCATAAATAGAAGATTTTTATTTTTAAAAGAAATCCGATGATTTGTCGGTCTCAATCCAAGTAGTAGTAATAGCCTAAAGATTGAAAAAAAGAAGGAAAGAAGGTTCAATAACTTTACTTTCACCATTGGTGAGGTCTCATGCCTGAATTCAAAGGGAACTCTTCCAATAAAGAGAACTGAAATCTATCTCAAATGAGAGATCCCAAGTCTAGATTCTAAAGAAAATTCTTTTATAAGCAAAATCAAAAAAATCAAAATTTTTAGAAGAAAATTTGGATGATCTAAGAACTTTTTTCCTCTTCAAACTCTGAAAAGAAGAGTCCTCTTTCTACCAAACTCAGAGAAGGAAGGGTGACTCCCAATAGAAGTCATATTTTTCTTCTTCCCGACTAATGTGTGGAGTGTATGAATCATTCTTTTTTTTTTTTTTTTTAATTTTGTTTTGGGCCAAGTAGGAGGTCCAAAAGGGTTAGGTCTCATAGCTCTCATAATTTTCTTCATCTTTAGCATCTGTATCATTTGCTTCGCCATTTTGTACTGGAGTTTTCTTTTGCATAAGATTTTTTATTCCTTTGTCTAGGGTTCCTATACATCATCAACAATATTTTTTTTTCAAAAATATATCATTATTTTCATCAACCATAATATCAATAAATTCTTTAACAACTAAGATTCTCTTATTGAAGATTCTACATGCCTTTTTAAATGAAAAGTATTTAAAAAAAATATCTTCATCTAACTTAGTATCAAATTTATTAATTTTATTTTTTATTATTCAAAATAAAAAGAACGATGATTAGAAATATGAAAGTAGCTAATATTTAATTTTCTTCCTTTTGAAAGCTCGCATAAAATTTTTTGAAAATCCATTGGATCAAAGCATGATTTAAAATATAAAATACTAGTTTAATTATTTTTATCCAAAAGTGCTTGGAAGGTTACTTTCACATAATATGGTAGGAGTTATTTCTTCAAAAATCCTATTTTTTTTCTACTATCATATTTCATTGAGGTGTCCTAGGTGTTAAAAAATTATAGTCAATTTTTTTTATTATAAAAATTTTAAATTATTGATTTTTAAATTTAGTTTCATAATCACTTCTAATATAAACAATGGTTGAATTCTTTTCATTTAAAATTTTTTGAATAAAACTTTGAAAATATAGTAAATTCTTTATCTTTTGAGCTAAAAATAAAATCCAATGAGAGAAATCATCTACTATTGTAAGTCCCTATATATTTTCCTCCTAGACTTGTGGTCCTAATAAGTCCAAAAAGTTCATGTGAATTAATTCAAAAGGTTTAGAAGTTGAAATAAAATTTTTCAGTTTAAAAAAATTTTAGTTTATTTTTCAAGTAGACATGCAATCAAATCTCATTATTTTCAAAATTCACCTTTGATAAAACTTTTATAAGATCTCTTTTGATAAGTTTTGAAATCAAATCAATGCTAATATGACCTAATCTATGATGTTATAATTAATTGACTAGTTTTACTAACTTTGATATTCATTGTAACTAGATATTGACTATTTTTTATGAGAAGATCATCTAGATCCATTATGTAGATATTATCATGTCTATGTCTAATAAGCATAATGCCATCATCATTGAGATTAGAAATAATATACATCAAAGATTCAAAAATAACTTTAAAATTTTTATCATAAAATTGATTAATACTAAGTAGACTATATTTTAAACTGTTTACTAAAAATATATTCTCAATATAGATAGAAGGAATGATATAAATGTTATCAATTTCAATATTGTATCTTTTATCATTATCACCAAAGATTACCACTTCTTCTTACTTAGCTTCAACAGTGACAAATTGTGATATATCTCCATCATGTGCTTTGAGCATTCACTATCAAGATATCATCTTCTCTTTCTTTCTTTGAATGCAAGACACACATATAAAAAAGATTAAGTTATAATTTTAGATACTTTAATTTTTTTAGGTTCTTTAGGATTAGTTATAAAAGTTTTTTTAGATTCCAAACTATTCTAGCTTTGTAATTGTTTAATTTTTTGAAGTTATAAAAGTATGCTTTATGTCCAAGTTTGCCATAATAAAAATATATAACATTTTGAGATGCAATATATGAAGATTTAACCAAAAAAAATTTCAAAAATTTTTATTTTTTGTATGGGTTAAAATTAAGTCCAACTTTATTGAAAAATAGTTTTTTGATTGCTTAAAATTATTTAGAGTTTTTCAAAACTCAAAGTGAATTTTTAAACAATGGATTTAAATTTTTCATCTTCTTTCTTCAAATCTAGATTTTCTTTAAATAAAGAATCTTTTCTTTCAAACATGTTTTCTTTTCTTTAATCAAAACATGATTAGATCTTTTGAGTTCTTTATTCTTCAAACCAAACTTTTTAAATTCATCTAAGAGGTCATAGAATGCATCTTACAATTCATCAAATACAAAGCTAAGCTTAGTTTTAGATGTCTTCTCATGTACCATGAGACATAGATCTACCATATCTTGTATTTCTTAATTAGAGATTGAGTTTTCACTAATGCTCCAAGTGATCATCATAGTCTTCTTTTTGACTATTTTTGAAGATTTCTTGAGGATAGGGTAGTCAATTTTGAAATACCTCGACTTTTAACACTCATAGCACATGGGCTGCTCCTTTTTTTCTCCTTATCCTTGCTCATTTCATCCTTAAGAAAGATTTTCTTCTGAAGTTTTGTCTCTTTTTCTTGGTGAACCTTCTAAATTTTTCGATCATGTGTCGTATCCTCATCTTTTGTTCTTCTTCGGACTCACTATCTTCTTCATCTTTTACTGTGGATTTGAGGGTAGTGGTCTTTTTTTACTTAGCTTCCTCTTCACTAATTTGTTTTATTGTTAACTCATGACTCATAAGAGAACCAAAAAGTTCTTCCAAGAATAGAATGTTGAGATCCTTAGCCTCTTAAATAGTTGTTACTTTAGCCTCTTAAGCTTTAGAAAGCGACTTGAGGATTTTTCAAATAAGATCACTATTAGTATCAGACTTTTTTAAGCCTTTAAAATCATTAATAATATCGATAAATTTAATAAATATTTTTTAATTGATTCATTTATCTCCATTTTAAATAATTTATATTTATAAATAAGCATATTTATTTTAAATTTTTAAACTTAATTGGTACTCTTATGAATAACCTCAAATCTATCCCATATTTTTTTGACAGAAATATAAATAGAAATCCTATTAAATTTTTTAGCATCTGAAAAATAATAAAGAACACTCATAGCTTTTACATGAAGCCGAGCCATTTTCTTATCTAAGTCATTCCAATCTTTTTCGGATTTAAGCGTGATAATGCCATCTATCATGATTATGGATATATATAGGTCATTGATTATGACACTCTAAATATTACAATCAAGTGTCTGAATAAAAATGTGCATGTTTACTTTTTAATAAGTATAATTTATGTCATTAAATAAAGAAAGTCTATTAATAATTGTCCTTCAGTAAGTGATACACCAATTTGGACTACCATCTAATCTTTTACTCTTGATCGTTAGGTTAAAAGGGGCTGAGTATCAAGCTCTAATACCACTTGTTGCTCAGATAGATGATCCAAAAGGGTGGTGAATTAGATTTTTTAAAAATTTACCATTTGCTATGCTCAATAATTAAACTTAGTGAGGCAATGCTCTAAACAAAAGTATGATGATATAATAATAAGCAATGAAAAGAACAACAATAAGGCACAAGTAATTAAAGATTTTATAGTAGTTCGACGTCAAACTCAGCACCTACATCTACTTCCTAAGCCATCTTTAAAAATTCTACTATAATCTCTTCTAGATTATAGCTTGATTGTTCTATCAGACTTATAGTCAAAATATAATTGATTTTTTCAATAAAAATCAATCAAAACCACATCCTCAAGCCAATCCCAAGCTCACACAATAATCTCACTCTAATTCAATGCTTGGATGGGTCTATTTCTATGTTTCAATCCAATTGAAACTTATTTATAATAAAAAAGTTGAATACAATGAATAGCACAATAAAAAACTCTTAAAAGAGTAAAAAAAAAATCAATGAAAATTTCAAAAATTGTATTGAGGAAGTTTAACGATCAATATACTCTTCTTTTATTGAAAATCACTTGAATGCTTCAAGAATTTGATTGTTGGAGGCTTGTAACTCTTTCTTAAATGCTCACTTAATGTACTTAATTTTTTTTTATTTTATTTTTTCTTAGCTCTTCTTTTTGTTTCGTAATCTTTAAATCCTCTTAAAATATCTAGAAAGCCATTTCTATCCATTGAAGATCAAAATTTGGTCATTAGACGTATTTTGCTTATTTTAAAATTTCTATAGAATTAGCCGTTTTATCTTCGATCATAGTCGAGTCAACTCAAGATCAAGTAGAGTCGACTCGAGGTAACTATGAGTTGGTTTGACCAAAATAGGGGTCCACTCAAGATTTGGCCTAAAAAGTATATCTTTATGTCTTTATGAGAGAATCGACTTAAGACCAAGTAGGGGTTGATTCGAGATCAATACCGAAAGATCCAACTCTTTGTTTGTATGAGAGAGTCGACTTAGTAAAAATAGGGGTCGACTTACAAAGTATGTTACTTGATATTTGCATATCAAAATTGACTTTTTGAAGCTTGAAGTCAGACCTGAACTTCCTTCACTTGATTTTTAATGATGCGACTTCTGCTATCTGCTTTCTTTGGTTTCTTAATTTGATATTCATGAAGTACTTTCTAATAATAAATTTAGCTTCTTAAAATGTTCTGAGCATGAACTTCAACAACACATTAGGTATTCATTAAAATCAATCATTGGATTGACAATGGATAATTAAGAAAAATTGGATTGATGGATAATCACATCTAATGACTGTGGTTGGTTTAGTCATCTAACTTCACCATCAAGATCAAACTAGGATATAGATGGTTCAATAGAGATCAAGGATGATCAAATCAGTAGTATATGATAAGATTCAAGATGGAGATTGATATGTTGCTTGATGATCGGGGATGATTCAATCAAATAATTTATTTAATTAAGATTACTTAAGATACAAAGATTTGATAAGAACTATAAAAACTAGATCCTATTATGCTTGACAAAGGCACATATGATGCGAATATTTTGCTTGACCAATAAGACAATTTGAAATCTCTCTATTAGGACATTCTTCTTTAAAATTTTTGATCTAAATAAAGATATTAAATTTTGCTTCTAATTACTCTCTCATAATAATTTTTGAGTTAAGCTAGTTCTCTGAATTTATAAAAATAAAAAAATATAGAGTAATAAGTTAGATAGTCTAGTAAGCAATGAATACTTTAACTTGATAAATTAAACAATATGTAGAGCACAATAGTTCGAAACTCAATTCAAAATATATAGTACCTGCAAAATAGAATGCACCATGAATTCAATCTTTTAAAATTCATTTTCATTCATAAATTGGTTCCTTTCAAAACATCACATTTATTTCAATAGATATGAACTAGTTAAAGTGCCATTGCATAACACCCATTGGCATGGTATCAAAGTGTTAACATATAATCTTCACTAATAAGATATCAAAATATTAGTATACAACTTTCACTAATAGGATATCAAAGTACCAGTACACAATCTCCACTGACAGCATATCAAAATATCAGTGCACAACCCCTATTGATGGGGTATTGAAGTACCGACGTAGACACCCCACTGCTAAAGTATCAAAATCAAAGTTTGACTATAAGTTGGAGACCATCTCAAACCAAAACATCTTTCTTAAAAATATATTTATATTTTGAATAGAAAGGTTCATAAACTATGGGACATCGAAATCAATCAGACAATCCATATCAAATTCAATATATTTGATAATAAATCATTTAATATTTCAAAAGAGGGCATATTTTGGCAATTTGAAATGCCATGCATTAATTCATAAATCATAAATAATTAAAATAAAAAATATTTTATAATTTACTAATAAATCTAAAAAAAATAAACATCACTTATCTTACATACATTCTAACAAATCCACATAATTTCAAAAACTTCTTTTCAAAATATTCAATTAATAGATTATATTGTAGTATCCTACTATTGGACATTCGCTTATTGAGATGACTACATCCCTATATAGAATCAAATCTAATAATTAAAAAAGATATAGATAATTAAGAAAAATAGGATTGACGGATAATTACATTCAAGTTTTAGATCGATTTAGTCATCTAATTATACCATCAAGATCAAACTAGGATATAGGTGCTTCAACAGAGATTGAGGGCTCAAAGTCATACTCGACAAGAGTCAAGATAGAGACCAGTATGCCCCCCAATGATCGAGGGTCAGTTCAATCAAATAATTTCATTTAATCAAGATTACTTAAGATATAAGGATTCGATCAATATCAATAAAAATTAGATCTTGTGATGCTTAATAAAGGTGCAAGTAGCGCAGATATGCTACTCGACCAATAAAGTGATTTAAAGTCTCTCTATTGAATTATTTAGATTCAAAATCAAGGCCTTTCATTAGATTCATAGGTCAAATAGAGAGAAAATAATAGAGAAGAAGAGAGAGAAACTAAGAGAATAAAATAAAAGTAATTAGGCAATAGTGCCCAGCATATTGATCAATCTAATCAAGATTATTCTATCCAATCATGATTGAATTAATATATAGATGATTTAATAAAGATCATGGATGATCAAATCTAGTACAATCTAGCCAGGGTGGGTGTCTGCACGTTGCTCGATGACCATAGCTTAGCATCCTTCACTAAGCTCGATCAAAATCATTGATAGAATATCTTTATTGAATCAAACCACCCTAAAGAGATAATAGGGAGAGAAATAATTTATAGAGAGAGTTCAGAGAGAAACTAGGAAGATGAGTTGTAAAGAAAGAAAGTGAAACTTTTTAAAGAGAAAAAGTAATGGAAGCAAGCGAAGAAAGAGAAGAGAGAGATGAAGAAAAAAACTCTTTCTCTCTCTCCTTTCTTTTTTTTTCTTTTTTTCTTTTCTATTTTTTTTTCTTCTTTTTTATTTTTTCTTTCTTTTTCTTCCTCTTTTTTTCTTCTCTTTTCTTCTTGGTGACATAGGTGACTCGTTTCCCCTTTCTTTCTGAAACATAGGAGGTTCCCTGACTGATGGTGCCTATGCCGAGGAAGCGGACCATTGTGGCGCAACCGATGGATCCTAGCCTGATGGTGGATGAAAACGAACTATGCTAGAAAAATCAAGAAAATTGATAAAAAAATAGGAAAAAAAAAAACTCCGTCTTTGAAGGAAAATCCTATGATAACCAGCGTAATCAATGCTCTATGGGCTAAAAAGAATGGAAGAAGATTATCTAAAGGTTTAGCAGCTTTTATCTTTCTTCCGACGGTGGTTGGGATGCAATTTTTAACAAATTGATGGTGGAAAGGAAGAAGAAGACAGATCCTTTCCTGGTGATGATTGGAGGCAATTGTATGCATTTTCAATGTGGGCAGGGCTTTAATTGGATGGAATGGGGAGTTTGAGTCCTCCTCAAAGCGAGCCTTTTCCGGTGAAGTCGAGAGGGAGAAGAGAATGGAGTCTTCTTCTTCACCTTTTTTTTTTTTTTCTTTCTACTTTAAAATCCATGTGAATTTTCTTTGGACTCATCTCTAGTGGCTGGGCTACAGAATGGATTAAGCTCAGTTCAAATTTAGGCCCATTGGGGCCACGATAATACAACTTCATTGGTATCATTTAAAATTATTTTGTTATATCATCAAAATCAAAGTCTTTGGTCAACAATAATGGTTGGGAGGGAGTACTAAAAGATACGATAAAATACAGAAGATGGTCAACATGGTCACCCTTAGCACTCAAATATAAAAATATTCTTTCTTTATCCAGATAGTGGTGGTAGTGGTAATAAAAGATAATTGCAAAGTCGGAAAGGTTTTAGAGTGATCAACATCCAAATATTTTTTCTACCGCTAAGTGCGACTGGCTTGGAACATTTTTTTTTCTGCTGCTTACCGCCTAATGACTGACTTATACTAGTGATAGTAAAAGATATTTGAAAAGTCGTAAAGGTTTTAGGGTGGTCAATGTCAGAATATTTTTTCTAGTGCTGGGTGCGTGACTTGGCCTTTTACACATTTGATGGCTAAGTCGGCAAGCGTGGCCGGCGTCCACCATTGACGGATTCGAACCTGCCAATAAATTTCTTTTGACCACCGCCACATATATTCCATGCCACCAAGCATTATAGCTTATCTGCTGTATTTAGAGGCAGACAAAGGGAATACCCGACCAAGACGCAGTAAACTGGTAGAGGTAAGGATGGCAATGGATCAGATTGGCTAATATATATATCCATCTTATAATAAACTTCATATCTATATCCTTCACACATTTATTTCGGATCAGGTTGGATCGGATCAAATAGATATATGAATTGGATCTGATTGGATATATAAGAGGAGTCGGATCGGATCAGACCGGTTAAGAAATCCATCACGTAAATATTATAAAATAGTTTTAATTTTGAAAAAAAGATTTAAGTTAAGATTATATTAGGTTAAGTTTGGAATGGAGCATATTATTATCTATATCCAATCCGGACCCATTTCAGATTTTTTTTTTTATTAGGACCTATATCTTGCCTTGGGTTTTAATTAGATCGGATAAAATCCATCCCAATCAGATCAGGTTGGATTATGTATCTGATGATTTAGCTAAAATTGTCATTCCTAGATGAGAGTAGTGCACTGAGGAAGGTTTGTTGTTTTGTTTGGAAACCATGACAATGATATAACATCTAAATTTTCTAATAAAGGGCACAGAAATTATTGGTTAGATTATCCTACCAGGCATACTTTTGACCATCCAATAAGAAGTCATTATATTATTTATTATTGAAAAAAGATGTACGGTTATATAAGTTTGATTGAAAATTTTGAATGAAAAAAAATTTTACCTATTATTTTGAATGAAAAAAAATTCAATTACTTGGATGATATGATGGTTTCTTATTGGATGATCTAGGATACATATGGTAAAAAGATTCTAACCAATAATTTATCCAAAGCACGGTGTTACTGGGATGATCTAACGAGAAACCGGAGCAAACAGCAACCTTGCAAGGTGTCATGGAAGGAAGCCCAAACACTTCCCGTTTTGAAAAAGGATAATGACGAAGCCATGCACGTTGGAAAACTGGTAGAATTTAGTTACTTAGAGGTAATCTTCGCGACTTAGTGGCGCCCTCCTCCAGCCTACAGACAGTATTAATTTAATTTGATGGATAGATCAAATTCAGAATTAATGCAGATCCGTAAGATTAGTACAAACGAAAAGTTAAAAAAAAAAAAAAGAAAGGAAAGAAATTGACAGATCACAGTAAACTTGCTCCAAAGAGTAAAACTAAAGACCAATTTATCAGACAATCAACCACTATTAATCATTCGGATTATAGCATCCAATTACAACACACCGATGACATGGACAACTAGGTAGGACACCCGTCTTGCTGCAAATCTACGATGAGCATCAGCAAGATTGGTTACAACAAGTACACAACTAGCATATATGGGACACTGACATCATAAGAACATACATATACCAATCTGTGATTCAGGCAGTAGGGTAGTAAGCCTGCATGGCAATCCCACAGAGCCCCTCCTTGGCAGACACATCCCTCTCCATCCGTATGTATCCCTTCTCACCCCACGAGGAGCCCCATGAATTCTTCGCCAGCCAGTATTTGGTCCCATCTTTTGCCTTGCCATATCCGACCGCGGTCACGGAATGGTCCAGATCAGTATCGCAGGAGCCGCCCGTGAAGACGCCGCTCGCGTAGAATTGGAAGGAAGAACCGCCAGAGTCTATGTTAACCGACACAGGCTGGTTGGCCACAGCCTTGAGAAGGGCTGCTTCGCTGTTGGCAGGCACTTGCTCGTAACCCTTGATGGAGGCGGCATGGGAGGCGGACTTCTTGGTGTTGCAAGTGCCGTCGATGCCTTTGTAGGGGTAGTTGGTCTCTGTCGCGAGGCCACCATTTTTGATGATGAATTCCAATGCAGCATCCGGGAGGCCACCGTTGCAGCCCTCGTCCTCACCACCGACGTCACACTCCACAAGCTCTTGCTCTGATAGAGAGATCAATTTATGTGTCTTCAGCTTCGTGATACCTTCCATTGCAGCAACTACAGCGAAGGCCCAACAGCTTCCTGCATTTTTGTTGATACTTCAACATAATAAATATCTAGTATTCTATTTATAGCTAACTAATATATATATATATATAAGTATTACTAATTCTCATATCTAGGATTATTAATTTACATTAATATAAGAAATGACAATGATGGATTTCGCAAGGATTAGTGGCAATTTATCTTTATCCATTTTCTGGGAGCATGAGTGCGGCGCGTGGAATGTTCTGGATGGGTGCAGCTAGTGGATGGAAGTTGATGGTGTTATCTTCTCTCACGTCAGTTTATGTCCCCCAGCATTAATTAATTCCAGCCTACTGCGTGCTCCACTATTCGAAGATGCTTTGACCACATTGTTTATTTTCCGATCAGATTTTATGACCATAATTATGGTCGCTGTCCATCACCGTCTTTCGTGCGCACTTTAAGATGCATGATCATGCATGCACGATCACGGATCAGAAAGTATCTCTGGTAAGGACCAAGCAGAAAGACCATACCGTCCCATTCATGTCCTTTCTCCCGCGGTTGGGCCTCGTAGAATTTTCCTTGCTTGATTCTATTTTTTCAGGATATTGCTTAATTATCAGACTCTTCTCTTATTAAACTCAACGAGCTCTTTTTCTTTTCTTTTTTTTTGATATCAAGGATCACTCAAAAATCTACGAACTTATTAAACTTAGATCAGGTAATAAAGGAACAGTGTTCATGGGATAGACTATGGTATGCTGCAGGATGAGGGTAGAGTTTTTTATTTTCCTTCTTGTTAATGTTCCTGGTAGTAACGATGAGAGCGAAAGAGTACTGCTATTAAATTATTGTTTGACCAAAAGCATTGTACGCCAGTTTCTTTCTTAAGAGTCATTAATCATTCTTCTTGTTGATTTTATGTTAAGTAGATGAGGACGGATATATAACAGGAGTCTCCTTTTGAAAGTTAATCATGTATGCAAAGAAGAAGTATGATGGTGAAGTATTAATCGAGATGATTAGCTCACCACAGTCGCCTTGATCCTTGATGGGGGTGACGGCACCCTTAGTCCTCCAATCCATGCGAGTGGGCACGGCCGTAACGTTTGCATATCTGAAAACACTCGTCGCCTTCGACGTCTTAACACCGGAAGGCTTAAGACCGTTCCTCATGGCCTTGAACTCCTCGTTGGTAAGGTCAGCAAATTGGTTTACGCCGAGCTTGTACTTACTGTTCCCTGCATTAAACGATTCAATAAACTCAACGTTAGCCTTAAAAATCTGAAAGCGGCGCTCCTTCTCCGCCGATTCTTTGTACACGCGCCCGTGGCGAATCATCCACTGCTCGTGCCTCTCGGCCATGGTCATTTCGGTAAGCGTCCGGGCTGTGGCATGAGAAGCACAAGCACACAGCACAAGGACGAAAAGGGCCATGCCAAGACTTTTTGGTAATGGCAAAGTCATCGTGCTATTTTCGGATTGTGAAAGTGATGCGGTGGAAATACTACCGCGAATCAAGAAGTGGTCAGGCTATGCCTGTCCTTCAAGGCTAGGTGCACGCTGCTTTATATAGAGTTTGAGAGAGGTTGCTGTACTCAGTTTCTCTATCATTGGGGTGGTGGATGACTTGTGTGTGACGTGGATAAAGTTTTGATTCCGATGAGCTCGTTTGGAGCGATAACGTGCTCGGTATGGTGAGATACGCTGAAGAATCTCCTCGTCTCAGTACCATCTAAGACTCTATCATTTAACGAATAAATATTATAAAAATTTGATCAATTTTTTTATTAATTAATTTATTTATATTTTTATATTTTTAAAATAAATAATTTATTTTTTATAAATAATATTTATTTATTAAATAAAAAAATCTTATCCATCTAAGAGATGGTTAAATCTTTTTCCTATCAATCAAAAAATAATATTTTTAATTTATTCCTAATATACCTTTGACCTTATAATAATATAATATAATATAATAATATACTATTATAATATAGTATATCATAATAATATTATATTATTATATATAATAATATTTATAAATATTTTATTATAATATAATATACTATAATAATATAATAATATTTATATATATATAATAATAAAAAAATATAATATCTTTATATATCATAATATATACTAATATAAATATTACATTATATTATTATATATAATAATAATATATAATATATAATATATATTAATATAATATAATATAATATAATATTCTAATATAATATATCATACTTTACTATTATATATGATAATATTTATATAATAAAAGATATTATGAGAAATATGGATAGATGTTAACAATTTTTTCAGGAACTAGTAATATAAAAAATATAATAAATTATTTTTCTATCTAAATATGCTTGAAAAATATTTTTTCAAAAAAAAATTGAATAAATTTTTTACCTTCAAAAGAATGACCCCTAAAGAAAATTAATCTCAAACTCGACTTGAGAGGTGGACGAGCTAATTAGTGACATTGCTATGCTTGATTGGATTGAAGGAGTATGGCACCATGCTAAATTTGATCTGCAACTAGAGAAAATGATCAGAGGGTTATCAGAACGTGTCCGATTAGGGACCTTCCGATGTTTAACTTAAGTAGAGTTTCGAGAAAAAATAAAAGAGATTAAAGAGAGATTAAGATAAAATAATGGTATCTAGATTTTATAAAGGAGAGATTTTCTCATACCTGGAGGCCTGCTAGATATTTATAGACGAGAGGTTGTTTATCGAGGCAATTAATTAGGATCACAACATTCTCAAATGAGCAATTGAGTTCTTTTTTTATCTACTGATCTAAATGATTAAAATATTTCTTTTCAGTGTGTTGAAATTGGGTGCTTTTCTTTTCCATCGATCTAGTGGGTTGTGATATTCCTTTTCTGGCATGTTGAGATCATGCTTAATTTTATTATTAATTGCACTGATTATTAGGTGATTTGATCAACCATTGACTAGTTGGTTGACTGAGCTATCAAGCAAGATTCAAGGGATGCCGAACCCGAGTTGTATCACTTGCCCCTACTTTTGAGTCCAAGTAATTTTCTCACTCGGGTGAAGGAAGTAATCAGTTGCTCATCATGTGAACCATCCGAGCTGAATTCGAGCTATTAGATTAGTCTCGGATGCTTTTGGAAGCTATATATTATGACTAGCACAATTTCCATTGAGTCGGTATCTTTTTTGAAGCATCATGCATATGGGCTAGATTTTCACCACTGCAGCATTCCTTTTCGTGGTTCTGATGAGGATCAATCTATTGGAGCTAGCAATGCCAAATTCCAAGCATATACATAGTGGCCGATGAGTAGGTGATCGAACAAACACTAAGATCTCCACCATTTATAGCTCTATTTAAGGGCAAGCAAAAACTCAAATCGGTTCCCCACTTGGCAGATATATACCATTCCATCTCTTGGTGTTCTCTATCTAGTGGAAGCCGTGACTCTCATCTCCTTCCTTTCTCCAGTGTCTTTCAATCGATTGCTCTTTCTAGTGAACCTTTGAAGGTTGGCTCCTCCTTTCTTTCTTCTCCATCTTTATTGGTTGCTATATATAGCTACTTCATCTGATATTGAGCACCCTACTATTGTTTGACTTAGGTGGCTACTTCCTAGCATTTCAATGGCTTCGGTAGAGACAAACCAAAACCTCCTTTGGTCGTAATGTGGAGGATTTTGACAACGGATTTGTTCGTCGTCACTAAAAGTATTACCGATGACAGTAGCGACGATAATGCCTTCACTATAGTTATTAGCGACAAAAATTTAACTGTCGATAATACTAACCCTAAAAGCTCTCCATTGGTTTTCGACTTTTCATTTTTGCTCTTTCCCCCACCTCCTGTCCCCCTCTTTCCCCTGCCTCTGGATCCACTTCTCCAAACTTCGACTGTGTTTTTGAGTGCTCGGCCATCGGATCTCGCTTCCCCGAGTCTCCAGCCGCCTCCCGCCTCCCCTCGCCCCCAGCCCGCCTCCCCCCGGCTGCCTCCGATCCCCCTTTTTCTTTCACCATCACATCCGAATTCTCTGAGCCCCTTACCGCCTTCTCGAGCCCCGATCCCCCGGCCCACCTCTCCGAGCCCCCAGGCCTCCTCGAGCCCCCGGCTTGCCTCCCTCCAGCTGCCTCCCCGATGTTAGATGTATGTCCTAGAAACCAATATGCTGACACATTATAATAAATCTAAGATACAATTTTATACTTAATACAATGATTCGATCAATAAAAAGGATAAATTTATTTTTTATTCAAGTTGATGTGTCCTTGAATCGTCCATGAAATTAGTTTTGATACATATTCTCAAAGACTTGAGAATTAGAGATATGTATTTAATTCTAAATACTTTCGATCATAGGATCATCATGAGAACGGTGATCGATCCGGATAGACTGCACACAGATCACTTCTTTTGAAATAGATAGATCTCTAGTCTACTATGTAGAGATATAGGACGATGAGTGTGGATAGTTTTTGAAGGAAAAATTCAGTGCAGGGGCAAAATGGTAATTTTAAAATTTTTTTAAAATTACTATTTTACAGTGGAATTATTAATTAATCTCATTAATTAATACTAATTAACTCTACACTAGGATCTAAATATGATACAACAGCATGCATTTAAATTTAAATTCAAATTTGAAACAGTAAACTTTTACTGTACTGTTTCAGAACACATCACCTTTTGTGGTAGTCGATCACCATAATTGATCATCGTTGGGGGGCTCTGATCGTCAGTCATAGCCACACTAGTGTCTGTCTCTGCGGATCATCCATACGAAGCTCTCGTCTGATCGACCCCTCACGAATGCTAGTTCGTGATTTCACCCTTTTGATGGCTGATGTTGATCGAACTCCTTCGATCGATGTGTGCCACTCCTTGGATGCTCCGATTGTCTGCACGATTGGTTGAGAGGCTGATGGATCTCTCCCTAAAATTTGGTGGACTCACGACACTCGTGGCACACAAATCTCACTTCCCAAACCCTAGGTAGAAATCCTAGGATACACACCGAAAACCCTGCGCCCAATTTTCTTTCTTTTCTTTCTTTTTCTCTCGAAAGGTTTTGGACCTTCACCTCAACACAAGGCTTCCTCATGCCCCACTTTCTTTCTCAAAATTTTTCTACGCACGCCCCAGCTCCCTATCTCTTTTAAAATAGTTCAAAACGTGTCTTATCCACGTGAGAGGATAAAGACAAGTGGTTACACATTTGAATTCAAACTAAAACCAACTCATCCCTATCCACTTGTGCGTGAGAAGAGAAGGGCGTGGACTCTTTGTGCGTGGAAAGGTTTCACGAGAAACTCTTTCTCGTGTAATTATGTGGCACACAAGATGGATAAGCTTGAAGGCAAAAGAGATAAGTTATCCATTCAAATTCAAACACGCTTTGAATTTGAATGGCTAACTAATCTTCTTTATCCAAATATTGGCGCACAAGAGTGGGGTGAGAAGGGCTTTGCATGAGAAAAATTCACGAGAAGTTTCTTCTCGTGAATTCAAATGGGCGCAGAGATTTAAGGTGGTGCAGGGATTCAAATTCAAATGGTGGTTTGATCTTAATTGAACCAACCTAATCAAAATAGGTTAAGCACAATTAGACTAAATTAAACCAACTTAATTAGGCTTAATTAGGCTCAATAAAATTTAATCAAATTAAAAATTGACTAAGCCCAACCCTGATCAAATCAGGGACCAAATCATCTCGACGATTAGGTCAACTCTTAACCTAATCGGGTCAAACCCAACTGAATCCAATTCAATTGACTTGATCCAAAAATAATTACTCAATAAAATTGAGTTAATTAGCAATCAAATCACTAATAAAATCTCTCATAATTATTGAGTCAAATCGATGGGCAATCGGGTATCAAAGTCCATCAATATGAAACCGTGATCGAAGAGTTCAAATTTCAAATTCAAAATTTAAATTCAAAATTTTGACCCCGGTACCCAAAATGTGTGAACTCATGATCAGAGAATTCTAATTCTCAATCATAGAGTCCAAACACATAAGACTCATAATCAGCCATCAGATCAAAAGGAACCTCTAATGTGTGTGACCCTGCAAGTTGAACCTAAGCCGGTAGCAAGGAACCAATTCCTGTACTAGTCGAAGTGACCATCTAGCAATGGTACCCGACGATCGGATAGGTCGAATAGTCACAATCGCAACACTCAGAACCTACGTGAATATGGTTACTGTATAATTCATTCCTTTTGACCCCTGTGTTAGGATGACTCAGGGTTAAACTGTCAACCCTGATTAGATCATCCGAGTCGTGTTCAACTCAAACAGTCCTGTGACTCCTCACTAGGACTATCCTGGCCAAGATTTTGCTAAATTGAAACACGACTGTACACAGCTCCTAAACTGGAGTGGTCAATCCTATCTTGACACATGCATCGACAAGTCAAATACTTGACTACACCCAGCAGCCTTCTGTCACTGAATTAGAAATTCAGGTAGTCCAGTGCCTAAGTACAGTGAGTTGCTTGCAAGTCACCGTGACGGTCTCAGGTCGGAGGGACATTTATACCCATATCCCATCGGAGCAAATCTTGACAGCAGAAATAGCTCCGGAGTCGGTCACGTTCAGTGCAGATGTACCATTACATCTCACCTGTATGCCATACTAGTGTCTCCACACTCTTGGTTATGAGGATAACCAACCCATATGGCACACAACGATCTATGCTCGATAAACGTTGTCGTCTTGGTAACAACGTATCATTTG
Source organism: Elaeis guineensis (assembly GCF_000442705.2). Taxonomy (NCBI): domain Eukaryota; kingdom Viridiplantae; phylum Streptophyta; class Magnoliopsida; order Arecales; family Arecaceae; genus Elaeis; species Elaeis guineensis. Next base: position 2,118,534 of record NC_025994.2, on the reverse strand, counting down.
GTCGCGAACAGGTTTAAGGACTAAGCGACAAATCCTCCTTTGTCGAGTCTAAATAGTCCTAAGGACTTCACCACAACACAGGATTTCATTAGAAGATGAAATATTTATGATGAAAAAATATCAAAATAACTTTTATTTATTTATAATTCATGTACTAATACAAAAGGAGCACAACCGTCAACAGACTGACGATTGGCTTTGGGATACTATTCCCAACAGTTTTAGAGAACGACTAATACTGAGCATGACCATACGAGAGATCACTTAGATTTTTATTCAATCATCAGTGATTATCTTGATGCTGCAGTTGTATGACTGGTCCTTTGATCTGAGATGGCACTGCTGCTCGCAGTGAAGCTGCTAAGTTTGACTAACATATAAAATCGATCTCAATAAGCCACTGTAATAGATGTTGGTGAAGTTGATCCAATGTAGAAGTAGGATGCACATCAAGATGAATCTATCAACTTGATAGAGAGGAGTAGTTCTATAGAATTTGAAAGGCTAAGTCCAAGAATTTATGATCATAGTAGTATGATTGATGAAAAAGAGTTTTCATAGGAATCACATTTAAATTTGAGTTAATCAAATCTATCATATGACTGATGTTGAGATTTGACGATTTATTCATAACCTGCCATCAAGTCGAGACTCACGATAGAGGGACTGAATCACACGTTAACTCCACCTAGAGGTTCATTTCATTCTACTGGTTGCTGCTATATACTGCTAAGTATTATTGATGGATTGTGAGATCTCACTAGGATTGTTTTGGATCGATAATCCTTATTGAGTTAGAGTGAAATTGTTTCAATCCATTGAAAAGTATTTCAATGATACTTTGATAGAGATCATTATATATCTCACTACCAGATAGAATTGAACTTATGAGGTCACACAATAAAGAGATTAGGTCTGAATTAGTAATTAACTTATGAAGTGTCAATTGGATTTAGAAAAATCTGATTGAGTTCAAGATAACCTTACTAGCACATGATTGGACCTAATTCTTCTTTTTATTTAGATTTCTTATTTGATAAAATAATTTAAACTTAATTACCTGCTAATAACCTAAATGAATAAGATTTATTGGACTCTAATTATTAGATATCTAAGGTTATGGATCAATTGAATTAGGGTGCAAGTCCCTAATTAATTTTTTTTAATAGTTATTATGGGGTGCCACCTTGATTTGATCAAGTTGGGCGTGTCCTATGATTAGAGAGCCTATTAATCTGATATGGGGTGTCCCTTGGGTGTAAAAGAGGGTGTGTTTAATTGGGTGTAAGGGCTCCAAGAGTTGTGCCTAATAGGATTCCTAATGTAAGTTAAATAACTTAAGTTATTAGGAAATCCAATGCAAGTAGGACTTGTATTATAAGATTGAATAGGATTCAATTCTCATACCTATTTAAAGAGATCTCCCTAAAATCTCTAGAGTATCTAAACCAGCAGCCCTCTACACCTAAAAGATCCCCCCACGCCCTCTCTTCCTCTCCCTTTCTCTTCTACCTTGGGCATCCTACATGCCCCATCTTTTGGGACGTCCCAAGCACCCCACATCCAAGCTGTTGGGCATCTTCTTCCTTGCTGGTTTTCAGGTTGTAGCAGTAGTACAAAGTAAGAGAGAAAGGTTAGAGAAGAAGAGAAGAAGAAGATCAAAAAAAAAATCAAGTGTTGATCGCGATTCAGGCTTCGTTCTGATTCAGCAGACTGAATTTTCTTAGAGAAAAAAAATTCAAATTTGAAGAGAGCTGCTCCAAGCTGATTCTGGATTGATATCCATAGAGGTCAGATACTTGTATGGTTAGAAAAAAATCTCTTCTCTTTCAGATCCAGATTCGAAGAAAGGGATTGTGAAATAGGTATGTAATTTGATCACAATCTGAATTTCAGCATATGTCAATTTCAGCACATGAACTATATCTTTATGATTTTATATTTTATACATGCATGATTCAGATTAAAAATATTTTAATCTTATATTCTACTATGGTATTTAGAAAATAATATTTTGAAACACACGTGCATGTCCCAAAGCTCGAATTCCAACAGCGGTATCAAAGCCACAGGTTTCATACTGCTGAAATTGTTATACATATTTTAAAAAAAAATTTAAAATCTGATCTTTTCTTGATACATGAGATATATAGATAATTTTAAATTTAAAATTTAATTTTGAGTTTGATTTTAAAATATATATTTGATATGTGAAAGCATGCATAGATCTGAATTTTGATCTAGAAAGAGTTCTAGTTCATGTTTACATGATACATAGAGCATGCATGAAATCTAAAATTTTATATGATCTAAATTTTGATTCATATATGTGATATATGATTACATTTTTAGTTTATAAATTTATTTTTGATATGATCCATGATTAGTATATGAGATATATGATATCATGTAGTAAATCTGAATTTTATTTAGATTTGAATTTTACATACATATATGTGATATATATTTATATGATAAATCTAAAATTATTTTTATAATTTAAAATTACTTTCATACAAAGAATTTAGATCTAAAATTTGATTTTAAAATCTAAAATTTGTGTTTATGTATTAGATTTTGATCATGAAAAAATCAAAATTATGTCATATAACAGGATTGCATCTAAAGTTTTTGATTAGAGTCATATGGGTCTAATTTGATTAAGTAATTAATCAACTGAGTCAAGTATTGATTAAGGTCAGATCAATTAAGTTAAATGATCATACAATTATTTTTGATCAAATCGTTCGCATCCCACATGTAGAATCGATTAACCTAAGGACCTAATTTGGCTCGATGGTTTGAGCCTGATTCGCTTGAGTTAATCTATTTGGACCAATTGACCTATTGCTGTCTAAGATAAGTAATTGAGATGTGATTACTTAATTGATCCGTTTGCTTATCTGACCAATTTATTAATGTCTAAAGAAAGTAACGGGGGACCCCCATCGATCTCGACTTATCTGGCTAATTTGAAAGATTGAGTCTTAAATTAGGTTACTTAGCAGTTTGGTTTAGCCCATGCCAATTAGATCGATTATATGATGACTAATTAGATGAGATCTAAACCTAAATCTCTCCATAAATATTAAGTCCATAGGCCTTCCATCATTGTAGATGTGCGAACGTGCTATCAGTGTTGATTGTTCTCGGCTGGTCATAGTAGTTCAGTTGCATTAGGAACATGCAACCATTCTATTAGCAAAGAATTACTCTAAGATAAGGATGGGGTTGGGCCCAATAACTATAGGTGAGGGATCCAATGACGGCCTTGCATCTGCTTATGAATGGTGGGTCGGGTTTAACTAAGAAGTGTGGGCAATAACTGTTAGATGAGCCTACATGACTTAAAGATCAAGTCGCTACAATATGCTTAGAGAAGTATCTGGATAAAGAGTTGCCACACATTGATGTGCATGTTACCAATAACTATTAGGTGAGGTGCATGGCATCGGTGGGACCGTAGCACCTATTAGGAATCTTTTGTCGCGTTAGGGTTTTTATTTTCTTTCCGGAGAGTGGAGGGATCCGATAAATTAGTGGGAGTCATTGTTTGCATCTTAAAGTCCCTAGAAGTAAATATAATAATTAAGTACAAAAGTCTAACTTGAATCTTTACTCTCGCAGTCAAACAATATTAGCCTCAAATTCTCTAGCCCACATCTTTAAAATTAATCGTTTGATCAGTACCAATTACAAAGACTAGCTCAAAAATCTCAAGATTATCCTGATCTCAGAAAAACTAGATCATGTACTCGATCAGGAACCCATAGTGTTACCAAACATCCTACTGCTAAGCAAAGAGCTGCTTTTGAGAAGTGGATGGATGAAGACAGTTGGGTTAAGTGTTATATGCTGGCGTCCATGTCAAATGAGTTACAAAACCAGCATGAGCATATGCCCATTACCAGAGATATGATAACTCACCTGCAAGAGTTGTATGGTGAGCAGAACCGTACAGCGCACTTCGAGGTATCTAAAAAATTTTTCAATCTAAAGATGCGTGAAGGACAGTTTGTCCATGAGCACTGTATGACAGTGATCAAAGATATTGAGGAGCTTGGGAAGCTTGGACTAGAAATACAAAAAGAATTGTAGATGGATTTGATCCTTCAATCCCTTACAAGTTCATATAATCAATTTATTACAAATTTTCATATGAACAAGCTCGATTGCACTATACTCGAACTGGTCAATATGTTGGTCACTACGGAGGAAACATTGAAGAGTTCAAGAGCCACTGTTCTCGCTGTGGAGCGACTTCTTTCAAGAAAATGTCTATTAGGAAGAAGAAGGTAAAATTCGCTAAGAAGCAGAAAAAAGAGAGCAGGCCAAAGAAAAAAGTTCTTAGTAAGGCCGAAGCAAAGAAAAAATATTTTCACTGTCATGCTGAAGGCCACTAGAGGAAGAACTGTCCAAAATACCTGGAGAGCCTAAAGACCAAAAAGGATGATAAACCTTCTGAAGGTATGCTCGTAATTGAATCTAACCTTACAGTTTCTTCTACTTCTAGTTGGGTATTAGACTCCGGCTCAAATGCTCATATATGTACCTCAATGCAGGGTCTGATAGAAAGTAGGAGGTTGAGGAAAGGTGATATGATACTTCGGGTCAGCAATGGAGCAAAAGTTGCTGCAGAGGCCATTGGCACTTATCCTCTTCGATTACCATCTGGTGTTAAATTAGATTTAAAAGACTGTTATTATGTTTCTGTAGCTAGTCAGAATTTGATTTTTATGTCTATGCTAGCACAGGAAGATTTTGAAATGAGTTTCAATAAAGATTTTTATTCTATTTATTTATAAAATAAATTGGTTGCATGAGATTTTTTAATTGATAATCTTTATCACTTGCATGTTGATGTGAATGTAAAACTAAATAAGCAAATAGTGAGTGCTGTAGGTCAAAAGAGATCCAGAGATAAATTAACTAGAAGTACTTGTGGCATCATAAACTAGGCCATATTAGAGAGGATAGGATAAACAGACTGAAAAAGGATGGGATCTTTGGCTCTCTTAACTCAGAGTCGTATCCAACTTGTGAATTTTGCCTTCAAGAAAAAATAGCCAAGTTATCCTTTGTAGGATATGGAGAAAGGGCCATTGAGTTACTTATCCTGGTACACACTGACGTGTGTGGGCCATTTGATGTATAGGCCAGAGGTGGTTATAGCTACTTCATTATCTTTATCGATGATTTATTTAGGTACGGATATCTGTATCTGATGAAATACAAGTCTGAGGTCTTTGAAAGGTTCGAGAAATTCAGATATGAGATAGAAAAATAAATTGATAAATCCATTAAGGTTCTTCGATTTGATCGAGGAGGTGAATACCTTAGTCGAAAATTTTTGAGATATCTTAAGGACAATAGTATAGTCTCTCAATAGATGCCTCCCGGAACATCTCAGCTCAATGGGATATCCGAAAGGAGGAACAGGACCTTATTAGATATGGTCAGGTCCATGATGAGCTTCACTAATCTACCCTTATATGTTTGGAGACATATCTTATTAACTGTAATTCACCTGTTGAATAAGATTTCATCGAAGTTTGTTCCTACCACGCTGTATCAGAGATGGTTCAGTAAGAAGCCGAGTCTAGGTTATCGTAAGACTTAGAGATGTTCAGCCTATGTCAAGAGACAGATGGCTGATAAATTAGAGGATAGATCTACAATAGCTCATTTCACTAGATATCCAAAAGAATCCATAGGATACTACTACTTTTCACAAGATCACAATATGATTGTGTGTCGAAATGTCATATTCTTAGAAAAATAGTTTATCCAGGATGGTGGCAATGAGAGATTAGTTGAGCTCGAAGAGGTCTCTGAAAAGCAAAGAACTATAGATTCTTAGGAACCTGTTATCCATGAGCCAGTAGTAGACGTTCCTCGACCACCTCGTAGATCTAATAGGATCTTCTGATCTCTTGAAAGGTACATGGGTATACTTACAGAGAAAATAAAGAAAATATTCCTTATGAGAGATGGGGGTCATGGTGATGATTCTAATAACTTTGACGAGACGATGTCTGACATTGATTTTGAGAAATGATTAGATGCGATGAAGTCAGTGTTGGAATAGTGTCCCAAAGTCAATCGTCAGCCTGTTGACGGTTGTGCTCATTTTTGTATATATACATAAATTATGAATTAATAAAAATTATTTTGTATTTTTCATCATAAAATATTTCATCTTCTAATGAACTCCTATGTTGTGGTGAAGTCCTTAGAGCTATTTAGACTCGACAAAGGAGGATTTGTCGTTTAGTCCTTAAATCTGTTCGCGATCAAATGATACGTTGTTACCAAGGACGACAATATTTATCAAGCATAGATCGTTGTGTGCCATATAGGTTGGTTGTCTTCTTAACCAATGAGTATGGAGACACTGGTATGACAAACAGGTGAGATATAAGGGTACATCTGTACTGAATGTGATCGACTCCGGAGCTATTTCTGCTGTCAAGATTTGCTCCGATGGAATATGGGTATAAATATTCCTTCGACCTGAGACCGCCACGGTGACTTGCAAGCAACTCACTGCACTTAGGCACTGGACTATCTGAATTTCTAATTCAGTGATGGAAGGCTGCTGGGTGTAGTCAAGTACTTGACTTGTCAGTGCGTGTGTCAAGATGGAATTGACCACTCCAGTTTAGGAGCTGTGTATAGTCGTATTTCAATTTAGCAAAACCTTGGCCAGGGTAGTCTTTGTGAGGAGTCACAGGACTGTTTGAGTTGAGCATGATTCAGATGATCTAATCAGGGTTGACAGTTTAACTCTGAGTCGTCCTCAACACAGAGGTCAAAAAGGATGACTTATACAGTAACCATATTCACGTAGATTCTGAGTATTGCGATTGTGACTATTCGACCTATCTGATCGTCGGGTACCATTGCTAGATGGTTACTTCGATTAGTACAGGAATTGGTTCCTGTGCTACTGGCTTAGGTTCGAACATGCGGGGTCACACACATTAGAGGTTCCTATCTGATCTGATGGCTGATGAAGAGTCCTAATGCTCGTGGACTATGAGTCCTACATGTCTGGGATACTATGATCGAGAATCAGGATTCTCTAATCATGAGTCCCACATATTTTGGGTACCAGGGTCAAGAGTCCCACTGGTTTGGGACTCTTCGATCAGGGTTACATATCGATGAATTCTGATACCCAATTACCCATCGGATTTAGACTCAATATTTATGAGAGATTTAATTAATGATTTGATCGCTAATTAACTCAATTTGATTGAGTAATTAATTTTGGATCAAGTCCAATTGAATTGGATTCAGTTGGGTTTGACCCGATTAGGTTAAGAGTTGACCTAATCGTCGAGATGGTTTGGTCCCTGATATGATCAGGGATTGGGCTTAATCAATTCTTGATTTGATTAAAATTTTATTGAGCCTAATTAAACCTAATTTAGTAGGATTTAAATTAATCTAATTGGGCCTAACTTATTTGGTTCAATTAGGTTGGTTTAAATAATGAAACCACCTTGACCCATTCTCCCTACGCCACCTCACTTCCACTGCACCCATTTGAATTCACGAGAAGGAAGTTCTCATGAATTTTTTCTCACGCAAAGCCCTCCTCATGCCCTACTTTAATGTGCCAAATGAGTGGATAAGGATGATTGGTTGGCCATTCAAATTCAAAACAAAGTTTGAATTTGAATGAGCAACCAATCTTAGCGCCTTGACCTTATCCTCTTTTAATGCCCTATTTATTACACGAGAAATATTTCTCATGAAATCACTCACGCACAAATTAAGCCATGCCCTCCTCTTCTCACGCCCCTAGTGGATAGGGATAAATTGATTTTCATTTGAATTCAAAATTTGATTTGAATTTAAATGTGCAATTACTCATCTTTATCCTCTCACGTGGATAAGACGTTTGACATTGTTTTAAAAGGAGGAGAAGAGTGGGGCGTGTGCAAGAAAAATTTTGAAGAGAAAATTTGGGCATGAGGAATCTTTGTGTGCAAGGTGAAGGTTTATATCCTTCTGAGAGAAAAAAGAAAGAAAAGAAAGAAAAAGTGTGCGCAGGATTTCAGTGAGTTCTTCAGAGTTTCAGCCTGGAGTTCGGAAAGTGAGAAGGTGAGCTACGAGTGTCGTGAGCCCATCAAATTCCAGAGAGATCTTCAACATCTTCTCAAGCACGTCTGCTGATGATCCAGAGCATCCAAAGAATTGACAGACATCGATCGAAGAAGTTCGATCAGCATCGACCATTGAAAGGGCTCTACAACGAGCTAGCACTCGTGAGGAGTCGATCAGACCAGGAGCTTCTTGTGGACGATCCGCAGAGGCCAGACATGCTGTGTGGCTGCATCGCGATGATCAGACTCTTCCGACGGTGATCAGATTGCGGCGATCTACTATCCGCACAAAGGTATTGTGTTCAAATTCGAATTTTAAATTTAAATACATGCAAGCTATATATTATATTTAGATCCTAGTGTAGGTTAAATTCATATTCTGAACACATTACAGTAAAGTATTTACTGTTCAAATTCGAATTTTAAATTTAAATGCATGCATGCTATATATCATATTTAGATCCTAGTGTAGGGTAAATTCATGTTAATTAATTAGATTAATTAATATTTTTTCGATGTAAAATCAAAATTTTGAAAAAGTTTTAAAATTAACATTTTACCCCTACACTGAATTTCTCCACAAATGGTATCAGAGCAAGGTTCTAAGATATGATATATATATTTGCATGCATAGATTAAGTTGTAATCTAAAAGTTTAAATTTGAAATTTGAAATTTAAAATTTAAAATTTGAATTTTGAAAGTTATTCAAAATTCAAAATTCAAAATTTGAAATTCAAAATTTAAAATTTGAAATTTGAAATTTGCAATTCGAAATTCAAAATTCAAAAATTTAAAATTCAAAATTTAAAATTTGAAATTTGAAATTTGGTAGAAATTTCAAATTTGAAATTTAAAATTTAAAATTTGAAATTCAAAATTTGAAATTCAAATTTTGAAATTCAAAATTTTAAAATTTGAAATTTGAAATTTGTTTGAAATTTGAAATTCAAAATTTAAAATTTAAAATTTAAAATTTGAAATTTAAATTTTAAAATTAGTATATTTAGATATACTTGATCCAAGTAGCAAGTAATCGAATTGGGTTGGTTGCCGATGCGATTATATCCCATGCAGATGAAGCAGCGAAAGAAATTAATTGTAAAGGTTCAATTGTAAAATTTATCATGAATGTATTAGATTAGATCTAAAAGAATATTCATGATTTTTTTTTTTGATTAAGTTATTTTCTGTTATGTAATTAACAATAAGATTGCTATTTATGAAATATGCTGATCTATTTGTGAAATGAGTCAACATATTTGGTGAACAGAAAATAAAACCTTTCAAATTTGAAAATTATTTTAAAATACCAAATCCTGACCTATCAGCTCAAATACTTAATTAAAAGAATTAAGTATTATCTAGTAGGTCTAGAATTATGAATTAAGACATAAGACAATTGCATAAACTTGTGGGTCAATGGGTTAGATGGATTAGGTCCATAATTGGGTTAGACCTAAGGTTAGCTTAAAGAAATGGACAAAATTAGAGTAATTGATCAAATCTAATCAAAAGTTGAATTAGATTAGGTCAAGGATACTCTAGACTCAACTTCAATAGTTGTAGTTGAATGGGTCCATATCTTTAACTAGATCAAGATGGACTTAATTCATGGCTATGCGGTGGAACCCTATTTACTAAGTTGATCAAATTAAAACTAATGAACCGGTTAGTGTCTAAGGTAAGTTTGGCAGTTTGACCAGTGGTTTTTAAGTGGGAGCTACTCGCAGTGATTCGATCTCTGACAAGTTAATGGCTTATCCCCACCACTGATCTCACTTACCTGGCCAACCTGGTGAATTAGGTTTTGATTAGATCACTTGATGATTAGGGCTCACCAATGTCATTAGGTAAATCAGTGTGACTGATTTAGGTGCTCCTAATGCCGGCTTTAATTAAATCCTTTTTAATCTGACTTGGTGAAGTCAGTGGGAGGATTGAAATTGGCTGGATATTTTCTTCTCTTCGATTCTTTAATAAAATCCTCAAAAATTATTAGGTCCCTAAAAATGATTAAGTTATATTGATAACTAAATCATAGCCTTCCATTAAGTGAGTGATAATGAGTCCATTAGTTTAATAATCATTGGAGGTCCAAAGGCCTGGTACTTATTGACTAATGGAATTATCATTCATAATATGATAATTTGGTTTGAGTTTTTCTGATGGTGGTCAGGTTGGCCGACCAAAGTCGGGCTTGATCATTTATTGGTCCAATTCACCAAATCAAATCATGTTAATGGTTGGACCTAACCAGATTTTTTCAGTGGAGGCCAAAGCCTACTGATTAGATTCTGGGGCAAAATTAATTACTAGAAGTTGTTTAGAGAAACAACTGGTTATGAACCTTCCCATAGATGCACATGGGTTGACCAACCAAAGTTGGGCTCGTGTGTAGTCTGTGTGGATTCTAGTACCCACTAAGGAATTAAAGTAATTCCTCGAATTGGAGGTTGAGGCTACCAATTCATAAAAATACTGGGAGAAACTTTAGACTAAAGTCCAAGTCTTTAGTATTAATAATTTATATACTAATATAGGTCTGGTTTTCCTTTATGCAGCTATGGCCACTACCCTGTCGCTCCGGTCATTATTAGATAATGACAAGCTCATGGGACCTAATTTCGATAGCTGGTATCGAAAATTAAAAATCATCCTTGAGCATGAGCGGATCCTTTATGTAGTAATGGATCCGACACCTGAGGAGCTAGCCCTGAACGCTAGAGGGACGGTCTGAGACACTTACCAGAAGTGGCTCAACGATCGCACCACCATCCGGTGCATTATGCTGGCGGCAATGAATGATGAGTTCAGCTGCAGGTTCAAGAACGCCCAACCACAGGAGATGCTTCAAATGTTGAACGACTCTTTTGGCATGCCTGACGACGTTGAAAGGCACAAAACTAGTTGTGCCATTTTCAATGCTTGGATGAGGGATGGAGTCTCAGTCACTGATCATGTACTATATATGATCGAAATGATTGAGCGCCTAAGTAAACTGGGCTTTCCCCTACACGAGCAGCTCGGTAAAGATGCGATCCTTAATTCTCTGCCCAAGTCCTACCTTCCCTTACTCATTTTCGAATGACAAAGCCTGCAGTGACTACCATGGCTTGTTGGGGTTGCTGCAGAACTTTGAGAAGGACCACCAGCTCCATAAGGAGTCGGTAAATGTTGTGGGAGGGTCTTCTTCTGATCGTCGATCCTTTAAGAAAGGAAGAAGAACAAGAAGAAGAAGAATAAGAAGGTGCAGCCGCATGCTGGGATGTCTGCACAGGGTCAGACCAAGAAGTGCAAGCCCAACCAGAGCCAGGCGGAGTGCTTCTTTTGCAAGAAGCAGGGCCACTGGAAGAGGAACTGTCCTCTATACATTGCCTCGCTGGACCTGAACAGGCCGAAGAAGAAGCAAGGTACTTATATGATAACACCTTGCAACTTTTCTATTTGTGATACTACTGCCTGGGTATTGGATACCAAAACCCTTATCATATTTGTAATTCGATGCAAGGTCTGCAGGTCAGTAGGAGATTTGATGAAGGCGAGAGATTCCTGAACGTTGGAGATGGAAGCAAAGTTTCAGTTCTAGTATTAGGAATCATGAACCTTGTAATCAATTCTCGAAATATAATTTTGAGTGAATGTCACTATTGTCCAAGCTTTTTATTAAATATTATTTCGGTAGGCCTTTTGGCCATGAACGATTATCAATTTTTAATAAAAAAAAATATTTGCAATATCATTTTGAATGGTGTTACAATGTTTGTTGGACAACTTAATAATGGAATTTACTTTCTATCACAACCTGTTAATGTGGTTCAAACCTCCGGTAAACGTCCTAGAATAGATAATGTGTCAGAAGTCTACCTTTGGCACTGTAGGCTAGGTCATATCAATAAGAACAGGATAAACAGGTTGGCTCAAGAAGAAATTCTTGAAGTAGGTGATTATGAATCACTTCCAACCTGTGAGTCCTGTCTTCTTAGTAAAATAACCAAGTCACTTTTTACTGAAAAAGATGAGCGAGCCAGTGAACTCTTGGCTCTGGTACATTCTGATGTATGTGGACCTATGAGCTCAAGTACAAGAGGTGGATATTTCTACTTCATAACCTTCACAGACGACCTATCGAGGTATGGGTATGTCTATTTAATGAAGCATAAGTCGGAGTCGTTTGAAATGTTCAAACTATTTCGAAATGAGGTAGAAAAATAAACTGGAAAGTGTATTAAAACTCTTCGATCTGATTGAGAAGGTGAATACCTTTTCAATGATTTTCTGACATATCTTGGGAAGAATGGGATTCTCTCTCAATGGACACCTCCTGAAATATCACAGCATAATGGTGCGTTTGAAAGGAGGAATCAGACCTTGTTGGATATGGTTCGATCCATGATGAGGTTTGCTGGTCTGCCGATCTTCCTTTGGGGATATGCGCTCAAATCGGCTTGTTACCTTCTAAATAAGATTTCGAGTAAGTTTGTAACCAAAACACCTTATGAGATATGGATAGGACGTAAGCCAGTACTCTCACACCTTAGGATTTAGGGGTGTCCGGCTTATGTTAAATGTTTAATTACAGACAAGCTTGGACCTAGGTCTGACAAGTGTAATTTTATAAGGTACCCAAAAGAGACCAAAGGGTATTACTTCTACCTAGCTGATGAGCAAAAAGTATTTGTCAGCCTTAAGACAATCTTTTTGGAAAGGGAGTTCCTTGGTGAAGGGACTGTTGCCTCTAAGGTCGAACTTGACGAAATTCGACAGGTGAAAAATCGATGCAAGTTGCTAAACCAGATTTGATTAGATCAGATCCGGAGCCCATTGATCAAGCACCCTTAAGGCGATCTGGTAGAGTACCACGTCAACCGGACAGATACTATGGTTTCTTGATCCGGGACGACGATCCTATCGAACTTGATGAAAACGATGAGGATCCGATCACCTATATGGATGCAATGCAGAGATCCAACTCTGAGAAATGGCTAGAGGCCATGAAATCTGAAATGGAGTCCATGAAGGTCAACGATGTGTGGACATTGGTTGACCCACCTGAAGGAGTAAAACCCATAGGGTGTAAGTGGGTCTTCAAGAGGAAGAGGGGTGCAGACGGAAAGGTGGAAACCTATAAAGTCCGTCTGGTTGCCAAGGGATATCGTCAACGTTATGGTATAGACTATGATGAGACATTTTCTCCTATGGCAATGCTCAAATCCATTCGGATTATGCTTGCGATAGCTGCCCATCTGGACTATGAAATCTAGCAGATGGATGTGAAGACAGCTTTCCTAAACAGAGAGCTGGATGAAGAGGTGTATATAATACAACCTGAAGGATTCACATCCACTGATGAGTCTAAGGTGTGCAGACTACAGAGGTCCATTTATGGACTTAAGCAGGCATCCCAGAGTTGGAACATACATTTTGATAGGACGATCAAGACGTATGACTTCATTAAGAATGGAGAAGAGCCCTATATTTATAAGTGGGCTAATGGTCCAGTAGTGATATTTCTTGTATTGTATGTGGATGATATTCTCTTAATCGAGAATGATGTCCCTGCATTACAGGGAATAAAGATTTGGCTGTTGTCACAGTTCTCCATGAAGAATTTGGAAGAAGCTTCCTACATCCTAGGGATGAGGATCTATAGGGATAGATCTAAAAGGTTGCTTGGTTTATCCCAGTCTACGTACATAGATACTATGCTGAAGAGGTTCAGCATGGAGAATTCCAAGAAAGGCTATCTATCGATAGGCCATGAAATTTCTCTCTCGAAGAGGGATTGTCCGACAATACCTCAAGAGAGAGAGTGTATGGGTAGGATTCCATATGCTTCGACAGTGGGATCTATCATGTACGCCATGACATGTACACGACCAGATGTGGCATACTCACTAGGAGTAGTGAGTAGATACCAATCTGATCCAGGGAGAATCACTGGAAGATTGTTAAAACCATCCTGAAGTATTTAAGAAATACTAAGGATCAGTGGCTTGTTTATGGTGAATCGGACTTAAGACTTATAGGGTTTACAGACTCTAGTTTCCAGTCTGATCACGATGACAGCAAAAGTGTGTCGGGATTTATTTTTACCTTTAATGGTGGGGCTATCTGCTGGAAGAGTTCCAAGTAACACACAGTGGCTGATTCAGTTTGTGAGGCAGAGTATGTCGCTGCATCAGATGCTGCCAAAGAAGCAGTGTGGCTGAAAAATTATCACCGAGCTCGGAGTAGCACCCTCCCTTGTTGATCCAGTTCCGCTCTACTGTGACAGCTTTGGAGCCATTGCTCAGGCGAAGGAACCCAAGGCACACCAGCGGACGAAGCATATTCTGCGCCGCTACCATCTCATTCGGGAAATTATGGATCGAAGTGACGTCGACTTTCAAAAGATCGACAAAAAAGAGAATCTGATTGACCCATTCACTAAAGCCATTGCGGTGAAGGAGTTCGACGACTACAAGTCGAAGATGAGTATTAGATACTGCACCGATTGGCTTTAGGCCAAGTGAGAGATTATTGGGAATAGTGTCCCAAAGCCAATCGTCAGCCTGTTGACGATTGTGCTCATTTTTGTATATATACATAAATTATGAATTAATAAAAATTATTTTGGTATTTTTCATCACAAAATATTTCATCTTCTAATGAACTCTTATGTTGTGGTGAAGTCTTTAGGACTATTTAAACTCGACAAAGGAGGATTTGTTGTTTAGTCCTTAAATCTGTTCGCGACCAAATGATATGTTGTTACCAAGGACAACAACGTTTATTAAGCATAGGTCGTTGTGTGTCATATAGGTTGGTTGTCCTCTTAATCAATGAATATGGAGACACTGATATGGCATACAGGTGAGATGTAAGGATACATCTGCACTGAACGTGACCGACTCCGGAGCTATTTCTGCTGTCAAGATTTGCTCTGATGGAATATGGGCATAAATATCCCTCCGACCTGAGACCGTCACGGTGACTTGCAAGCAACTCACTGCACTTAGGCACTGGACTATCTGAATTTCTAATTCAGTGATGGAAGGCTGCTGGGTGTAGTCAAGTACTTGACTTGTCAGTGCGTGTGTCAAGATGGAATTGACCACTCTAGTTTAGGAGCTGTGTACAGTCGTGTTTTAATTTAGCAAAATCTTGGCCAGGGTAGTCTTTGTGAGGAGTCACAGGACTGTTTGAGTTGAGCACGATTCAGATGATCTAATCAGGGTTGACAGTTTAACTCTGAGTCGTCCTCAACACAGAGGTAAAAAGGATGACTTATACAGTAACCATATTCACGTAGATTCTGAGTGTTGTGATTGTGACTATTCAACCTATCTGGTCGTCGGGTACCATTGCTAGATGGTCACTTCGATTAGTACAGGAATTGGTTCCTGTGCTACCGACTTAGGTTCGAACCTGCGGGGTCACACACATTAGAGGTTCCTATCTGATCTGATGGCTGATGAAGAGTCCTAATGCTCGTGGACTATGAGTCCTACATGTCTGGGATACTATGATCGAGAATCAGGATTCTCTAATCATGAGTCCCACACATTTTGGGTACCGGGGTCAAGAGTCCCACTGGTTTGGGACTCTTCGATCAGGGTTACATATCGATGAATTCTGATGTCCAATTACCCATCGGATTTAGACTCAATATTTATGAGAGATTTAATTAATGATTTGATCGCTAATTAACTCAATTTGATTGAGTAATTAATTTTGGATCAAGTCCAATTGAATTGGATTCAGTTGGGTTTGACCCGATTAGGTTAAGAGTTGACTTAGTCAGGATGGTTTGGTCCCTGATATGATCAGGGGTTGGGCTTAATCAATTCTTGATTTGATTAAAATTTTATTTAGCCTAATTAAGCCTAATTTAGTTGGATTTAAATTAGTCTAATTGGGCCTAACTTATTTGGTTCAATTAGGTTGGTTTAAATAATGAAACCACCTTGTCCCATTCTCCCTGCGCCACCTCACTTCCACTGCACCCATTTGAATTCACGAGAAGGAAGTTCTCATGAATTTTTTCTCATGCAAAGCCCTCCTCACATCCTACTTTAATGCACCAAATGAGTGGATAAGGATGATTGGTTGGCCATTCAAATTCAAAACAAAGTTTGAATTTGAATGAGCAACCAATCTTAGTGCCTTGACCTTATCCTCTTTTAATGCCCTATTTATTATACGAAAAAATATTTCTCATGAAATCACTCACGCACAAATTAAGCCACGCCCTCGTCTTCTCATGCCCTTAGTGGATAGGGATAAATTGGTTTTCATTTGAATTCAAAATTTGATTTGAATTCAAATGTGCAATTACTCATCTTTATCCTCTCACGTGGATAAGACGTTTGACATTATTTTAAAAGGAGGAGAAGTGTGGGGCATGTGCAAGAAAAATTTTGGAGAGAAAATCTGAGCGTGAGGAATCCTTGTGTGCAAGGTGAAGGTCTATATCCTTTCGAGAGAAAAAGAAAGAAAAGAAAGATAAAGTGTGCGCAGGGTTTCAGTGAGTTCTTCAGGGTTTCAGCCTGGAGTTCGGGAAGTGAGAAGGTGAGCTACGAGTGTCGTGAGCCCACCAAATTTCAGGAAGATCTTCAACATCCTCTCAAACACGTCTGCTGATGATTCAGAGTATCTGAAGAATCGACAGACATCGATCGAAGGAGTTCGATCAGCATCAGCCGTCGAAAGAGCTCTACAATGAGCTAGCACTCGTGAGGAGTTGATCAGATCGGAAGCTTCGTATGGACGATCTGCAGAGGTCAGATATGCTGTGTGGCTATATCGCGATGATCAAACTCTCCTGACGGTGATCAGATTACGACGATCTACTATCCGCACAAAGGTATTGTGTTCTGAACACATTACAGTAAAATGTTTACTGTTCAAATTCGAATTTCAAATTTAAATGCATGCATACTATATATCATATTTAGATCCTAGTATAGGATAAATTCATGTTAATTAATTAGATTAATTAATATTTTTCCACTATAAAATCATAATTTTGAAAAAATTTTAAAATTACTATTTTACCCCTGCACTGAATTTTTTTATAGTCAAAAATTGACTCGATGCATTCGAACCAAGTCTGGACCTTAATGGATCTACCTGAGGGTATCGTACCCATTGGGTGTAAATAGATCTACAAAAGAAAGATAGATATCGATGGTAAGGTAGAGATCTATAAAGCTAGGCTTGTGGCAAAAGATTACAGTCAGTGCGAGGGCATTGACTATCAAAAAATCTTCTCATCCGTAGTCATATTGAAATCCATCCATACTCTGTTTGCTATTGCAGCTTACTATGATTATGAAATCTGACAGATGGATATGAAAATTGCATTTCTGAATGGGTATCTTGAGAAAAATATCTATATGGAGTAGCCTTTAAATTTCACATCTGGTGATGGTGATCACAGAGTCTGTAAGCTGCAAAGATCCATATACAGATTAAAGCAAACTTTTTGAAGTTGGAATTATCATTTTGATGAGACAATCAAATCGTTTGATTTTATCAAAAATGAAGAAGAACTATATGTATATAAAAGGGTCAATGGGAGCGTAATAATATTTTTGTATTGCACGTGGATGATATTCTCCTTATTAGAAATGATATTTTCATGCTGACCATGGTCAAAAGATGGTTGTCCAAGGAATTCTCCATAAAAGACCTAGGAGAAACATCCTATATTCTTAGAATAAAGGTCTATAGAGATAAACCTAAATGGATGCTAGGTCTGTCACAAAATCTGTATATAGAAAAAGTGCTAAAGAGGTTTAGCATGAAAAACTCCAAAAAAGATCTTTTACTTTTTAGGTATGGTATTAGTCTCTCTAAGACGATGTGTCCGACCACATCTGAGGAGATGCAGTGCATGAGCAGGATTCCTTATGCCTCGACCATAGGGAGTCTCATGTATGCCATGTTATGTACTCAACCTGATATTTCTCTTACTGTGAGTGTTACGAGCAGGTATCAGTCGAATCTAGATGAGGAGCACTGGATAACTATGAAGAACATCCTTAAATTCTTAAGAAGGACTAAGGATCTATTCTTGATTTTTAGAGAAGATTCTGAGTTGCAAGTCGAGGGCTATACTGACTCAGACTTCATGTCTGATCCTGATGATAGAAAGTCTACATCAGAATATGTATTCATTTGTAATGGTGGTGCGGTCAGCTGAAAGAGTTCCAAGCAATCCATCATAGCGGATTCGACCACAGAGGCTGAGTATGTCACTGCTTCGGATGCTGCAAAGAAAGGCTTCTGTTTATCGTGAAACTTGAGGTTATAACATCGGATGCCATACCACTTTACTGCGACAACAATGGAGCCATAGCACTTGCTAAAGAGCCGAGGTCTCATCAGAAATTGGAGCACATCGAGCGACGGTACCATATCATATGCAACTACCTCGAAAAGAAACACATCGAGGTGCGAAGAGTAGACTCTGCGGATAATGTGGCAGACCCGCTGACTAAGTAGTTGAGCCAACCGAAAATGAAAGTCCACCTTAAGAAGATGGGACTTAGATTTGTAACCAATTGGCTTTAGTCCAAGTGGGAGATTGTTAGGTGTATGTCCTAGAAGCTAATATGGCTGATACATTGTAATAAATGTAGGACATAATTTTGTACTTAATACACTGATTTGATCAATAAAAAAGATAAATTTATTTTTTATTCAAATTGATGTGTTCTTGAATCGTTCATGAAATTAGTTTTGATACATATTCTCAAAGATTTAAAAATTAGAGATATATATTTAATTCCTAAATGCACCTGATCATAGAATCATCATAAGGATGGTGATCAATCCGGATAGACTGACGCATAGATCACTTTCTTTGAGATAGATGGATCTCTAGTCTACTGTATAGAGATACAGAACAACGAGTGCAGATAGTTGTTAGAGAACAACTAGTACTAAGCGTGACCATATAAGAGATCATTTGGATATATATTCAATCATCAGTGATTATCTTGATACTGTAGTTGTGTGACTGATTTTTTGATCTGAGATGACACTACTGCTCACAGTGACACCGTTGGAGTTTGACTGATACATAAACATCGATCTCAATGAGCCCTTGTAGTGGATGTTGGCGACAGTTGGTCCACTGTAGGAGTAGGGTGCACATCAAGTTGGGATCTATCAATCTTGATATAGAGTAGTTCAATGAAATTTGAAAGGTTAAGTCCAAGAATCTATAACCATAGTAGTGTGATTGATGGAAAAAAATTTTCATAGGAATCACATTTGGACTTGAACTAATCGAATTTATCATATGACTAATATTGAGGTTTGATGATTTATCCATGACCTGCCATCAAGTCGGAACTCACGATAGAGAGCTTGAATCACATATTAAATATACCTAAAGATTTATTTCAGTTCTATTGGATTGTCACTACATATTGCTAGGTGTCACTGATGGATTGTGAGAGCTCATTCGGATTATTCTGGATCGACAATCCTTATTGAGTTAAAGTGAAATTATTCTGACCTATTGAAAAGAGTTTCAATAATACTTTGATAGAGATCATTGTATATCTCACTATCTGATAGAATTGAACCTATGGAGTCATACAACAAAGAGATTAGGCCTGAAATTAGTAATTGAGCTTATGAAGTATCAATTGGGTTTAGAAAAACTCGATTAGATTCAAGATAACCTTGCTAGCATATGGTTGGACCCAATTCCTCTTTCCGTTTAGATTTTTTATTTGATAAGATAATTCAAACTTAATTACCTGCTAATAATCTAAATGAATAAGATTCATTAAACTCCAATTGTTGGGTGTCTAAGGTTATGGATTAATTGAATTAGGGTGCAAGTCCCTAATTAATTTTTCTTGACAGTTATTATGGGGCACCACCTTGATTTGATCAAGTTGGACGTGTCCTATGATTAGAGGGCCTATTAATTTGATATGGGGCATCCCTTGAGTGCAAAAAAGGGTGTGTTTAATTGGGTGCAAGCGCTCCAAGAGTTGGTGCCTAATAGGATTCCTAATGTAAGTTAAATAACTTAAGTTATTAGAAAACTCAATGCAAGTAGGACTTGTATTATGAGATTGAATAGGATTCAATCATCATGCTTATTTAAAGGGACCTCCTCTAAAGTCCCTAGAGCAGCTAAACCAGCAGCCCTCTATGCCTAGAAGGTCCCCCCATGCCCTCTCTTCCTCTCCCTTTCTCCTCTCCCTTAGGCGTCCTACACGACCCATCTTTTGGGACATCCCAAGCACCCCACGTCCAAGCTATTGGGCATCTTCTTCTTTGCTGGTTTTCAGGTTGTAGCAGTAGCACAAAGTAAGAAAGAAAGGTTAGAGAAGAGGAGAAGAAGAAGATCAAGAAAAAAGATTAAGTGTTGATCATGATCCAGGCTTCATTCAAATTCAGCAGGCTGAACTTTTTTAGAGAAAAAAATTTAAATTTGAAGAGGGCTATTCCTGATTGATCCCGAGTGGATATCTATAAAGGTTGAATACTTGTACAGCTAGAAGAAAATATTTTCTCTTTCAGATCCAGATTCGAAGAAAGAGATTGCGAAATAGATATGCGATTTGATCACTATTTGAATTTTAGTATATGTCAATTTCAGCACATGAACTAGATCTTTATGGTTTTATGTTTATGTGCATATATGATTCAGATTAAAAGTATTTTAATCTTGTATTCTGCTGTGATATTTAGAAAATAAAATTTTTAAATACACATGCATGCTCCAAAGCTCGAATTTCAATACTCGAGCCCCTGATCCGCCTCTCCGAGCCCCCAGCCAGCGTCCCCCCTTCTTTCCCCCACCTTCCTCTTTCCTCCCCATCTTTTTCTCCTGCTGCGCAGTGCCGCCTCCATGCCGTAGCACCGTCCCTGTGGATTTGGTGAGTATTAGCGACGATGACGGCGATGGCTCCATAGCAGTCGCCAAATGCCGTTGTTTTAAATTTTTTTAATATTTTTAAATTAATATTGATAAGACTTAGTTAAATTTAGTTAAATTAGTTTTAAATTAATAATATTTAATTAATTTAAATTAATAATAATAATAATAATATTATTATTATTATTATTAATTTTATTAATATCATTAATTTTAATAATAATATTATTAATATCCTTGATTTTAATAATAATATTATTAATATCATTGATTTTA
Source organism: Elaeis guineensis (assembly GCF_000442705.2). Classification (NCBI taxonomy): domain Eukaryota; kingdom Viridiplantae; phylum Streptophyta; class Magnoliopsida; order Arecales; family Arecaceae; genus Elaeis; species Elaeis guineensis. The sequence goes on along the minus strand of NC_025994.2, from coordinate 2,097,253 downwards.
ATAATATTATTATTAATATCATTGATTTTAATAATATTATTAATAATATCATTGATTTTAATAATATTATTAATAATATTATTAAAATTAATACTATTCTCAGAAAGTGAAACCACTCTGGAAAGCTCTCTAGTGAGAGTAGCCTTACTGCCTTCGACGCAAGGATTCGAGGTTGGGCCACTACTGGCGGACCGGCTTTGGCCCGCTTATTTACTCTGATGGTAGTCGGAGCAGCTCGATGATTAGATTCTAAGTCCTAGGCCCGATCTGAAGTTCGAAAAAATTTTTAGACTGGACTAAAAAAAGAGGGGTGTGGTCTGGCCCAGTCCGGCCCATTTTTAATCCTATTTGCAATTCCACTTGGTACTTTGGAACCTCTAGGATGGGATTTGTCTGAATGCCATGCTAGTATGCTCGCACGATCTAGTCATATGGCACCCTTCAAGTCCGCATGCGCGAGATGCGTATCCTGACCGTCTCGTTTTGCAATGATGTCTTTTATTTAGAAACTCAATAATTTAAAATTTTAAAAATATTATATTACATAAAATAATAGATCCATCTTTTGATTAATATACATATTCTATATCATTCGTATATTTATATATTTTTGTATGGATCAAAAAATTATATTCATTGATCAATTGACTGTCTATTTGGACAGTTTGAGAATTATAATTAATTATATAAGTAATTACAGTAATCAAACGATCTGTTAAGGATTCAAGAGAAATTTTGGATAGTAGTTTTTTTTAGTTCTCCTCGCACATCGTTGAGAAAATTAAGAAAAAATACTGTCAAAATTTTTTCGACCTCTACTATATATCGTTTGTTTACTGTAATTGATCTTTAAAATTAATATAATTTCTAAATGGGATAGGACCTTCTTTACCTATTAGTTGACGATAGGATGCATTTATTATGTAAGCTATTTTAGGTGATAAAATATTTGGTAAGCATTTTATCTTGTAGTTATATATGTAGAATCCTTAGATAGTACGCTATGGACTGTAGTTAGATAGACCGTCGAGTAGTCGATAGGATGAAATCTGCTAAATATAAAGAGGATGTCAAGTATTTTTGTGATTATATTTTTGAGAATGCTACACTCTTAGTTCAAAGACGAGCTGTTGTCCTTGAGAGATGTGTCAATAGAACAATGCTTGATAGGGATACAATAATTATCCATTTATATAGGAGTAAATTTATGCCAAACTACAAGCATTGGTACCTGCATGGAGAGACGTGAGAGATAAGTACAAGGGTTAAAGTCAGTAGGACAGGGACACTGATAAGTATAGTAATATAACATACAAAGCATTAAAATTCTTGATAATTATTCTCTATTATGCAGAATTTGATACTTCTTTCTCTATTTTTTAGAAATTATTATGCATAGAAGATTATTCAAAAATTAATCAGTAAAACAGCCTAGCTCAAGTTTAAATCAAGCTCAAACCAAAGGCTTGTCGACTTTGGAAGGGACGCATGGGCTAATCGGCTGATGGCCCATGAAGGAAGAACAACCGTGCTGGGTATTAAAAAGAAGTGAAATTCTTTATGCACCATGGGTGGTGTAGAAAATCTCAAATAGAGTGCACCATATTATCCGATTGATCTATGTAGTCATCACTTTTTAATGTATATTTAATACCCGCAGGATGATTTTTTGTTTAAAAATTTTATATGATGAAAATATCCATATCCTTTGAAAAAATTATACCATTTTATATCCATATTATGACATCCTGTGTCCATAGTATGTACAGGATGTCATAATTTTTTTTTAAAGAATAGAGATATTTTCGTTATTTAAAATTTTCAAACGAAAAAATCGATATGCAGATATTAAATGTACGTTGAAAAATGATTGGATAAAAATATTCCTCTCATATTATGATATCTGAGACTATATTATGATATCTTGGATTATATTATGTGCTATATGATGTCATAATTTTTTTTAAAAAATAAAAATATTTTTATCATATAAAATTTTTAAATAAAAAAATAATAATTATGTGGATCAATTGAATGAGATGGTATACTCTAAGTAGGATTCTCACACCACCTGCGGTGCGCAAAGAATTTTTTTAAAAGGAATAGCTTTCGGTGGGAGAAAAAGGGCGCGACATGGGACCCAGCATTAACACAGGATGGCGTGGCTCATGGGAATTTTGACGCGGTCCATATACACAGGGGAACTTGGACGTGCGGTCCATAGGGCTCACAGGGGGTTTATGCATGGGAGGCACGATTTGAATTCATGCACTGCGTGGGCGTGGGCGTGGGTGGTCTTCCCGATAAGGTGAGCGGGTAAGGTTCCTGGGCGTGATTGGATCTTCACGTGGAGTGGGGTTTGTGCGACACTGGATTGGGTGCGGTGGTGAGCTGGTTCGCGGTTCCCGGTTCGCGGTTCGCAGCAGAAAACAGGAGTGGGCTACACGGTTATTTGGCGCGGTTCCGAGAGAAAAAGGGACACAGATGCGGCCAGAGATGCAGATGGCGCAGGAGCCTGGGACACGACGTAACAGAGAACTTTACAGTTTTAAAACAAAACAAACATCCATCCTTAAATCATTAGTCTCATATTATCTAATCAAAAAAATTCCCTCTTTCCTAACACCTATAAATAAAATTCAATCCTCTATCTAAAAAAAAGACAGAATAAAATCTCTGCTCCAATAAATAAGGAAAAGAGGAAGGAGCAGCTCATATGCGGCTAGTGGCAAAATCTTCAGAAAATACAATAAATTTTTTAATTTCAATTTATATTTGATCTCTTGTGCTTCATATTTATATAGTTATATATTTATAGAAATAAATCATGATCGAAAGATACAGTCTATGCTTCAGTGAAATAAGATATCTTAAAAATTTACTTATAAATTTTTTTATCTTCTTTTTAAGATCTTTTATGGTTCAAATTTGAATAACTTATACTGTAAGGAGACAGATTATGATCGGAAGATATGATTCATATTCGAATGAGATAAATTATACTAGAATCTGATCATAAAATATTTTAATTAATTATTATAATTATTTTAAAAAAAATATCATGACTTTAATGAAAGATGGAATTAAAATTTTAAAATTTTTATTATTATATATTTTACTCTAATTTTATTTTTTAATTAATTTTATTCTTTAATCATTAATATCTTCCAAAAAAACCAAACTTTCTATTAAAATTTTCTTATTTTTCTTAATTTTTATTTTATTGAATCAACTTAGCCTTCTGATTTTCGTAGATTCAACATCTGACTCATGTTATTTTATCTAATAGTTGACTTAGAGTTAATTTTTATTTTTGATTACTCTAGTGACAAGAGCACATCAGATTTTGGCATCGTTGTTGGGGATCGAACCCGGATTGATTAAATTGGGGAGAAAAATAATGAATTAATAAGTCTTCGAATAAATTAGTATTTATTATTTAGATACCTGATTAGACTGTAGAATCGAGTTGAACTAAGTATATTTTTTTAAATAAAAATTGATACATAGCCCAAAGAATTTGTGAGATACCTAAGAATCAAGTATTAAGAAAATATAATGTATAGTTAAATTTAGAACAAAAATAATTTTTTCTTGAGCATTTCTAATTTTCTTCCATCAATATCAAAGAAAAGTTTACTTCTTATGGACTTATATAGGGTAACTATATATTTCTTCATAAAATAAATTATTTTTTATAAAAAAAAATTTCAAGAATATCATGCTGAATAACTGAGTCTCTTTGTCTAAGCAAGTATTGAGTTTTGCATCAAAAAATGTGAAGAAAAAAAAATTCTATTGTGAAGCTAATCTTAACTCGTAGCCTGTTTGATTCGAGCTAATAAGTCTGAAAGGTATTTTATATCTAGTATCTTAAAGCAATCTGATTTAGGAGTCATTGGATGAAAACTCGCTACATGGGTCAGACATAAAGCTTAAAAAATTAAGACACTCAATAGCAGTATAACGTTAAAAAAATATAAAAAAATAAAAAATTAATAAATGAAGGATGGAAGTAATAATATACTCGTCCATGTGAAGATTAATAATTTAGAGATAAAGGTAGGGATAATTTAGAAAAAATTCAATATTCTTCACTTAATTTTCATATTGATTAATACTAATATCCTGATAACATACCTCACTCTTACTCTACTAAACATCAATGACCTTTTGAAGAAAATTATTTGATAAAATTTGAAACTCTAGGCTAAAAGATATCTAACTCTAAATCTTTTCTTTGCTCGAAGATGAGTAAAACTCAATTTGAAAAGTGTGATAAGTACAGTGATATAACATATAAAGTATTAAAATTTTTTATAATTATTTTTTATTATATAGAATTTAATATATTTTTTATTTTTTAAAAAATATTTTATATAAAAAATTATTCAAAAATTAATCAGTAAAACAGTCTAGTCCCAGTTTCAATCAAGCTTAAACCAGAGGCTCGTGGACTTTGAAAGGGACGCGTGGGCTAATGGCCTGATGGTCCATGAAGGAAGAACAAGCGTGCTGGGTATTAAAAGAAAGGCTTCCGATGGGAGAAAAAGGGCGCGGCATGGGACCCAGCATCAGCATAGGACGGCGCAGCTCATGGGAAGTTTGACGCGGTCCATATACACCGGGGGCTTGGACGTGCGGTTCACAGTGTCTCACAGGGGGTTTACGTGTGGGAGGCACGACTAGAATTCATGCATTGCGTGGGTGCGGGTGGTCTTCACGACGGGGTGAGCGGGTAAGGTTCCCGGGCGTGATTGGATCATCACGTGGAGCGGGGTTCGTGCGACACTGGATTGGGGCCGGTTGGAAAATGGGAGCGGGCTGCACGATTATTTGGCATGGTTCAGAGAGGTAAAAAGGGATGCGGACGCGGCTTGGGATGCGGATTGAGAGAGAACTTCACAGTTTTAAAACAAAACAAACTTTCATCTTTAGATCATTGGCCCATATTGCTTAGCTAAATAAATCTCATCCTTCCTGACATCTATAAATAAAGCCTAATCCTTTACCTAAAAAGAGGATGGGATAAAGTCTTTACTCCAACATTGCAACGAGAGGAGGAAGAATGGAGCAACCTATGTGTAGCTAGAGGTAAAATCTTCACGAGAGTAGAATAAATTTTTTAATTTTAATTTTATATTTTATCTTAAATATTTTTTATATTATTTTTGATGCAATTAGAAAAATTTATGAGTACTTTTCTTTGATTAATAAATATTATGTTTGTTTTCAAATTCTTGTGCTTTATGTTTATGTAGTTAATCTTTAAATAGTTTATGCATTCGTAAGGATAGATTGTGATCGAAAGATAGAGTCAGTGGTCTAACGAAATAAGCTATCTTAAAGATTTACTCATAGATTTTTCTATCTTCTTTTTAAAATCTTTTATGGTTCAAATGTAAATAACTTATACTGTAGGGAGATGGATCGTGATCGAAAGATACGATTTGTATGCGAGTGAGATAAGTTATAATCGAATCTGATCATAAAATATCTTAATTAATTATTATGATTGCTTCAAAAGAAAATATCAAGACTTTAGTTAAAGATGGAATTGAAATCCTGAAACTTTCATTATCATATATTTTGCTCTAATTTTATTTTTTAATTAATTTTATTCTTTAATCATCGATATCTTTCAAAAAAAAAATAAATCTTCTATTAAAGCTTTCTTACTTTTCTTAATTTTTATTTTATTGAATCAACTTAGCCTTCTGATCCCCGTAGATTTGACATTTAACTCACGCTATTCCACCCAACAGTTGAATCGGAGTTAATTTTTATCTTTGATCACTCTAGTGATAAGAATGCATCAAATATAGATAGAATGGTAGATATAGTTATAGATGTGGCTGGTCCTGAATTTGATTGGGATATGGAGGATGATTCAGAAACTGACAGTGATGATTTCTATTGTATGCTAAAAGATGCTGATGAATCATTGTGGCCAGAATGTGAAACACATACTGTATTATCAACTATGTCGGAGTTGTTGAATTTGAAGATTGAATTTAATATGGTAGTCAATTGTTATGATAAGATTGTAGTAATAATAAAGAAGATGCTATCGAAGGATGAGAAATTTGTTGGGAGCTTCTATACTTCAAAAAAAATGATGAAAAAATTAGGCATGGGATACGAGAAGATAGATGTATGCTGTAATAATTGCATGCTTTTCTATAAGGAGGACCAATTGAAGAGCTCATGTGACGTATGCGGTGAAAGTCGATTTAAGTCAAGGTAAAAAGATAAAAACTAGAAAGATATACTATATAGGGTTCTTCGATACCTTCCCCTCACTCCTAGGCTTCAAAGGCCCTACTTGTTCAAGAGTATTGCCAAGCAGGTTAGATGGCACAAAGAAAAAATTCATAAGCATATCGATACGATGAGTCATCCGTCGAATAGTGAGACATATAAAAAATTTGATACTTGCTATCTTTTATTTGCTCAGAATCACGTAATGTCCGATTAAATCTGTTTACGGATGGATTTATACCGTTTAGTCATGCAGCGGCTCCTTATTTATGTTAGCCAATCTTTATTACTCCATACAATCTATCGCCTAGGATATGCTGAAAGAACATAACATCTTTCTTACATTAGTCATTTCTGGACCATGACATCCTGATAGAAGCATTGATGTATAATTAAGACCTCTTGTTGATGAACTGAAATTTTTATAGTCCGATGGCATACGTATATTTGATGTATTGAAGAAATAAAATTTTAGAATGAAGGCTGCATTAATATAGACCATTAGCGATTTTTCTGCTTATGAAATACTGTCAGGATGGAGCACTCATGGGAAGCTAGCATGTCCCTATTGCATAGAGAATGCCAAAGCATTCAACTTGAGTATGGTCATAAGCCCTACTGGTTTGATTGTTATCATCAATTTCTCCTCGAACATCATCCTTGTCGAAAGTAGTGGGATAGTTTCAGGAGAAATACAATAGAGAAGGATAAGGCATCCTCGTGACTCAGTGGCATGGAAGTATTTCAGAGGGTATCCGAAGTGGATGAAGTCCAGTTTGGCATACTATTTGACAAGCAAAAATCTTGAAGATTTGGTTGAACTCATAACCGGATGAAGCGCAGCATCTTCTGAGAATTTCTGTACTGATCTACCAATTTGATCTATCATAACCTTGACGTCATGTACATTGAGAAGAATGTCTTCGATAATATTTTCTACACTGTTATGAATGTCAAGGGCAAGACAAAAGACAACCCCAAGGTCCAAGCGAATATGAAGAATATACGCAAGCATCCTTTATTAGAGTTGGTTGAGATATCTCCGAAAAAATTTCTAAAGCTAAAAGCAACTTACACCTTAGTGAGAAGCAGCTGAAGGACGTATACGAATGGTGTAAAAATCCTAAATTCTTAGATAGTTATGCAAGTAATATAGTTCGATGTATCAATATTAAAAATTACAGTTTGTATGAGCTAAAGAGTCATGACTACCATGATAGTATTTTTTTTTTTTTTTTTTTTTTAATATTTAGGTGGGGGGGGGGGGGTGTGGGCATGTCAGAAAACTCTGTATAGGAACTATGCAGTATTCCGCCGATAACTAATATATAAGTATTACTTCTCGCATCTGGGATTATGAATTTAACTTGACATAAGAAATATAACATTACTGAATTTTGTAATGATAGTGATGCGACAAATACTTTAAAAAATGCGTTTAGTTGTAATTTTCCTACTCCATTTTCCGGGAGCACGAGTGCGGCACGTAAATGTTCTTGATGGGTGCGGTTAGTTGGACTTTGATTTTATGGTGTTAGCCCTTCTCCCACGTCAGTTTCTGTATCCCCGCGTTGCTGCAACGCGGCCATTACAAGTGACACAAACGGTCAACAATGTAATGATGCATCCCACCCCACTGCGTGCTCCACTCTTCAAAGATGCGCTGACCATAATGCTTATTTTCGGATAAGATTTAATTGCTATAATTATGATCTATTGCCGTTGTTTTTGCCATTCATGCAATTCTATGGGCCCAAGTCTGGTGCATGAAAGACCGTCACCGTCTCTCATGCGCACACGACTGCCCAATCATGATTTAAGATGCATGATCATGCATAATAAAGTACCAAGTGCATGCACGTGTGAAAGACTTCTTGGTCTTTCGCACCAAAGACGTTTTTTTTTTTTGGTCATACTTTCGCACCAAAGACCTTACCGTCCCGTAAGTGTTTCTCCTGCGGTTGGGCCTCGTAGCATTTTCCTTGTTTGATTCTATTTTTTCAGGATATTCCTTAATTATCGGACTCTTGGGTTACTAAACTCTACGAACTCATTAAGGTGTTTCTCCATGTCAAGTAAACTTAGATCAGATAACAAAGTAACACTGTTTCCCTGTCAAAAAATTTTGACTGGCTGGCAATATGATCTTAATTTAGGCTGCCTTGCTGTTTTGCACTGTTTTCATTTAGTTGACGCTTGTTTAATTGAGGGACACAAACTTTGATGGTTCATATCAGGAGCCATGGGGCTGACCGCATGTTGATGGGATAGACGCTGCAGGATGAAAGCGAATGAATTGTTGTTTTAGCAAAGCCCAGTTTCTTTCTTAAGGGTGCATTAATTTTTTTTCTTGTTGATTTTGGGTGTCTCCGTTTGAAAGCCAATCTTATGTTGTGTTCAAAGAAGAAGTTTAATAGTGAACTATTAATTGAGATTATTAGCTCACCACAGTCGCCTTGATCCTTGATGGGAGTGACTGCACCCTCAGTCCTCCGATCCATGCTAGTAGGCTCGGCCGTAACGTTTTCATCTGAAAACATTCGTCGCCTTGAACGGGTTAACACTGGAAGGCTTAATACCGTTCACCATGGCCTTGAACTCCTCGTTGGTAAGGTCAGCAAATTGGTTTACGCCGAGCTTGTGCTTACTGTTCCCGGCATTAAACGATTCAATGAGCTCAACGTTAGCCTTAAAAATCTGAAAGCGGCGCTCCTCCTCTGCCGAGTCTCCGTACACGCGCCCGTGCTGAGACATCCACTGCTCGTGCCTCTCGTTCATGGTCATTTCACTAAGCATCCGGGCTGTGGCATGAGAAGCAAAAGTACATAGCAGAAGAACGAAAAAGGCCATGCCAAGACTTTTGGTTAATGGCAAAGTCATGATGCTAATTTTGGAGTGTAAAAGTGATGCAATGGAAACACTGCTATGAACCTAGAAGTGCTCAGGCTGTGCATGTCCTCTAAGGCTAAGGCCACACCTTTTCATATGAAGGTTTGAGAGAGAGTTTTGTACTCAATTCCCCTATCATTGCGGTGGTGGAGTGTTATAACTGTAGCTCCTAACCAATTTTTCAAAGACAAATATCTATTGAAAGGTGGAATTTATTAGCCTTTAACCACTAGGCACAGGGGCTTCATACTTGAGTTGACCCGCATCAAGCTAGATCATCCTCAATCAGCAGGCTGGACGGTTAGATCCATTTAATCTTACCAACCAGGCACCAGTCGACTCTTCTTGTCGACTCTTATAATTGTTATCAATATATCAGCCACCTTCAGCTACCAACCCCAGTTTGAGTCTCATCGAACCCCCTCGGCTACCATCCTCTCCAAGAGTCTCACCGAGTCCTCTTCGGCTATCTCACGGAACATCCTCGGCTACCATCCTCTCTCAGAGTCTCATCGAGTCCTCTTCGACTACCAACCTCTTCCTGGGTCTCACCAAATGTGCACTGGAACATTGCACAACAATGGAGGACTTTTGCGTGCCGTGAATTACATTCTGATTCCAATTAGCTTTTATGCAGTGAGAGCAACGGGTTCGAACGTTAGTTGTTATATAACTCGATACCGTGAGATATCTTCTTTCTGCTGGAGATTCCATGCAGCTCAATATCCTAGTGCACGAGGAATCTAGCTGCCATTGGTCAAGCTTTCACTGTGTGGGTCTCTCCTTTTGTCGGACATATCGGGCGCCCTTCATAAGGGGCCGGTGTGTGGGAGGATATAGATCAATATAGGTTTTGAAATTCAAACTACTTTGAATTCAAAACCAATCCAACCTAATCCTATCACTAATGGGTGACAATAGGAGACTTTGGCATGGATTATTCAGTGCACAAAATAATTTATGTGATGAAAGAAGGCATGGAGAGAAGGAGAGGCGCAAAGAGAGAGAGAGAGTTCCATTCATTTGGGACTCTAAGGTTTAGCCAATTGAATTTCTTTCAAACCCAATCCAATTAGCTCCAAATAAAATATGATGAATCTAATCTAATTAGGCTCTCATAACCTCAATTAAATCTGATCAAATTAGCGAATTAATTGAACCATAGATCCGATTAAATTAGGATCAATTCTTCCTTACCGATTAGGTCATCTTATAAACTAATCAGACATGACTTGATTGAATCTAATTCAATCAAACTTAATCTAGACTTTAATGCTCAATCAAATTGAGTTAATTAGTGATCTAATCACTAACTAATCCTCCACTAATGATAGAGTCTCAGTCCAGTGGGACTCTTCACCAGAGTCCCCATCCAGTGGGATTCTTCACTCAGTCATCTGATCAGAGAGAAACTTCTAATGTGTATGACCCCATAGATTCGAACCTAAGTCGGTAGCACAGGAACAGATTTCTATATCAATTGGAGTAACCATCTAGCAATGAGACCCAATGTTCGGATAGGTCGAATGTATGCAAAGCAACACTCAGGAACCTACTTGGATATAGTTACCGTATAATTCATCTCTTTAATCCTTGATGCTAGGATGACTTAGAGTTTAAACTGTCAACTCATAACAATACATCCATTATGTGTCTCAACCTAATAAATCTCGTGACTCCTTACAAGGACTGCCCTGGCCAAGGTCTTACTAAATTGAAATACAAAGTATTCTCTCCAATCCCTTGGAGTGGTCCATTCCATCTTGACTCACGTACCGACTTCACAAATACTTGATTGTACCCAAGAACCTTCCGATTCTGAATTAGAAATTCAAGTAGTCTGACACTAAAGCACAGTGAGTTGCTTGCAACTCACCATAGTGATCTCAGGTCGGAGGGACACTTATACCTAAATCTTTTCAGAATAACTCTTGACAGCAGAGTACTCTAGAGTTGGTCAAGTTCAGTAAAATATACTCCTATATTTTACCTGTATGTTATATCGGCATCTCCACACTCCTTGATTAAGAGAACAACCAACTTATATGGCACACAATGACCTACACTTGATATGTCTATCGTCCTAGTAATAGTAATAGCATATCATTTGATCACTAACTCATTTAAGAACTAAATGATAAATCCTCTTTTATCGATTTAAAAAAGCACAACAGCTAATAGCTAAAGCGACTACCGTTGATGTTAGGAGAGAAGGCTATTCCATGATATTTGGTTTGTTGTTCATGTCGTTTCTTTCATTTTTCGTGGGCTTTTGCGCTTTGAATTGTTCATTATACGTAATTCTTCTTCATTTTTTTTTTCTGTGTCTGTCTTTTATTAGTTGTTTTTTGACTCGAGACTTTTTTCGGGCAAAATCTTCCTCCTGAGCGAGGACCTCAGAAGTCCTAAGGACTTTCATCATAACACAGAAGTTCGATATAGAAGATGTACAAGCTTATGATGAAAATTATCAAATAAATATTTTATTAATAATTAATTTATATACAATTACATCAAATAATATAATTGTCAACAGTTTGATGATTGGCTTTGGAACATATTTTTCAACAACTCTCACTTGTACTAAAATCAATCGGTACAATATCATATATCCATCTTCATTTTATGATCTTCGAACTTCTTTATTGCAAGGGCTTTAGTGAATGGGTCAGTTAGATTTTTCTTTCTGTTGATCTTCTGAAGATCGACATCACCTCGATCCACGATCTCTCAGACAAGGTGGTAGCGATGCAGAATATACTTCGTCCGCTGATGTGCCTTCAGCTTCTTTGTCTAAGCTATGGCTTTAGTACTGTCACAATAAAGTAGAACTGGATCATCGATGGAGGGTGCCACTCCAAGCTCGATGATAAATTTTTTCAGCCATACAGCTTCCTTTACAGCATCAGATATCGTGATATACTCCGCTTCTTATATTGAGTCGGCCACAGTATGCTGTTTGAAATTTTTTCAGCAGACAGCTTTACCATTTAGGATAAAGATGTATCTCGATATGCTCTTGCTATCATCACGATCTAACTGAAAACTAGAATCAGTATATCCCACGAGTTTTAAGTCAGATTTTTCATAAACGAGCTACTAGTTCTTAGTATTTCTCAAATACTTAAGGATGATTTTTGCAACCTTCTAATGGTTCTCATCTGGATCTGATTGGTATCTACTCACTACTTCTAGTGAGTATGCTACATCCAATCTCGTACATATTATGGCATATATTATAGAATCTACTATCGAGGCATACGGGACTCTACTTATACACTCTCTCTCTTGAGGGGTTGTCGAATAATCCTTCTTCAAAAAAAAAATTTCATGGTCTATCGAAAGATAGTCTTTCTTAAAATTTTTCGTACTGAATTATTTTAGCATAGTATCTATGTACATAGATTGGGAGAGATCGAGTAGCCTCTTATATCTATCTCTATAGATCTTCATCTCTAAGACGTAGGCTGCTTCTCTCAGATCTTTCATGAAGAATTGTGATGACAACCACACTTTTATTTCTTATAATGTAGGGATATCATTTCTGATTAAGAGAATGTCATTCACATGCAAAACAAAAAATACAATCACTGAACCATTAGCCCACTTATATATGCAAGATTCTTTTTCATTCTTAATGAAACCATATGTTCTGATCATCTTATCAAAATGTATATTCTAACTCCGAAATGCTTGCTTCAATCTATAAATGGATCCCTAAAGCTTGCACACTTTGGACTCATCTGTGGATGTGAACCCTTTAGGTTGTATCATATACACCTCTTTTTTTAGCTCACCATTTAAAAAAATTATCTTCACATCTATTTGTCAGACTTCATAGTCCAGGTATGCCACTATGGTAAGCATGATCCGAATGGACTTGAGCATTGCCACAGAAAAAAATATCTCATCATAGTCAATACCATAATGTTGATAATATCCCTTGACAACCAAACAAGCTTTATAGATCTTCACCTTTCCATCTGCATCCCTTTTTCTTTTGAAGACCCACTAACACCCTATGGATTTTATCCTTTTAGGTGGATCAATCAACGTCCACACATCGTTGATCTTCATGGACTTCATTTTGAATTTTATGGCCTCAAGCTATTTCTCAAAGTCAGACCTCTGCATCGCATCCATGTAGGTGATTGGATCCTCGTTGTTCTTATCGAGCTCAATAGAATTTTCGTCCCGGATCAAAAAATTTAAGTATCTGTCCGGCTGACGTGGTACTCTATTGGATCACCTTAAGGATGTTTCTATATTGGGCTCTAAATTTGATCTAATCATATCTGATTTAGATTCAGTCACTGGTGTCGGTTCTTTTACCTGTCGATTTTCGTCAAGCTCAACTTTAGAGATACTTGTTCATTCACTAAGAAACTTCTTTTTCAAAAAGTATATCTTACTGCTGATAAATATCTTTTGTTTAGTAGGGAGGTAAAAGTAATATCCCCTCATTTTCTTAAGGTATCTTATAAAATAACACTTATCGGATCTAGGTCCGAGCTTGTCGATTTGTAATCGTTTAACATAAGTTGGACACCCCCAGACCTTAAGATAAATGAGGTTCAGCCTACGCCCTCACCATATCTCATATAGTATTTTACTAACTGACTTGCTCGAAATATTATTGAGTATAAAATAGACTGTCTTAAGTGCATATCCCTAAAAGGAGATCAGCAGACTTGCGAACCCCATCATGGATCAAATTATATCCAACAAGGTTCGATTCCTCCTTTCTAAGACACCATTATGCTGTGGTGTCCCTGGAGGAGTTTATTGTGAAAGAATCTCATTTTCTTCAAGATATATTAGAAATTCACTAGAAAGGTATTCACCCCCACGATCAGATCGAAGAATTTTAATATCATTTTCAGTTTATTTCTCTACTTCATTACGAAATCATTTGAATATTTCAAATGATTCAGACTTATGTTTTATCAAGTAGACATATCCATATGTAGATAGGTCGTCTGTGAATGTAATAAAATAGTTATACCCTCTTCTAGCACTAATGTTCATAGGTCTACATACATCACTATGTATTAGACCTAGAACTTCACTAGCTCATTCATCTTTTTCAGTAAGAGGTGGCTTAGTCATCTTTTCAAGAAGACAAGACTCATAGGTCGGCAATGATTCACAATCATTGATATTGAGGATATCCTCTTATGCTAACCTGTTTATCCTGCTCTTGTTAATGTGACCGAGCCTGCAATGCCAAAGATAGGCATCTGTGACATTATCTAACTTTGGATGTTTATTTAGAGTGTATATTACACTCACAGACTATGATAAAATATAGATATCATTTCTTATTTATTCTCGTATTATTGTAACATCATTCATAATGATATCATAATAATCATTCTTTAGCGATAAACTATGACCATCTTTGGCCAAAAGACCAACAGAGATTATATTCATCAAGAAAGATGGACAATAGTGATAATCACTTAAAATGATACTATTAGATTTGAAAATAAGCTTAACGACTCCTAAAATCAGGATTGAAACTTGGCTTCCATCTCCTACATTTAGGAATCTCTCGTCGTTCTTAAATTTTTTACTAATTTAAAGTCCTTGTAATAAATTGTATATGTAATTTAAACTTTTGGTATCCAATATTCAGGTAGTAGTGTCACATATAGAGAAATTATCATGTGTTATTATATTAACACCTTGATCAATAACTAATTGCTTGTTTCTCTTTAGCCTATCTAGATTATAGTCTGCTTGATTTGATTTAGTCTTAAATTTTTTAGCTAGATTGGACTCAAAATCAGTGTTCAACTTCTGATACTGGCTATCGAAGTTGGATCTAATAAGCTTATCACTGTCAAATAGTGAGTGGAGCGACAAAATACCAGCCATTTTTGAAAAGAAAGAAAAACACAGACCTATTTAGTATATGAATTAATCAAGCCTAAAGACATAAACTTTAGTCTAAAGGTTCACTCACTATTTTAGATGAATTGGTAGCCTCTACCTCCAATTCGAGAAATTATGTTAATTTCTTAGCGGATACTAGAATCTACATAGACTGTATACAAGTCCGAGTATAGTTCGGCTACCTCATATGCATCTATAGATAGGTTCCCCATCAATTATTTTTTTAAATAATTTTTAGTAATTAATTTCATCTCAAATTTTATTTCAGTAGGTGATGGGTCTCCACTGAAAGTCTTGGTTAGATCCAACCATTAATATGAATCTACTCAGTGATTTTAACTAATGAATAATCGGATCCGAATATAATTTGGCCAATCCAACTATTTATCAGATAGTACAAAAGAGTCATCATATGATGAATAATAATTCCATCACTCAGAGAAACACCAGACGGATGGTACCTACAATATCAATAAAAAATAATGGATCCATTATCATTCACTTTAATGGAAGGCTATGATCAAATTATCACCATAACTAGCTCATTTTATAGACCTAATAATATAGAAAATTTGATTAACATAATTTAATAAAATTAAAAATACAAACCAACTAATCTCAATCCTCTCATTGATTCACCAAGTCACATCAGGGTGGACTAGAAACAAGCCGGTCTAACTGATAAGTCAGCAATCCTCCCACTGACTTCACCTAGTCATGATGAGAACTAAGACAAGTTAAACTAGGAGCATCTAAATCAGTCACAACTGATTTTCTAGTTTGCATGGATCAAACCCCAATTGTTAGGTGATCTGATCAAAACATGATTTACTATATTGGTCAGGTAAGTGAGATCAGTGGGAGAGATATACCATTAACTCATCATAAATCCAATCTATGCAAGTAGCTCCCAATTAAAGATCACTAGTCAAGACTGCCAAACTTATCTTAGATACCAACTGGTTAATCAGTTTCAACTGGATCAACTTATGGATTTGGGTTCGACCGTTGAGCTTAAGATCAAAGTCTATTTGGGTCTAATCAAAGATATGGACTCAACCAACTACAACTATTGTATTGGTTCTAGAAAAATTTTGATTTAATCTAATTTTTTTTTTAGTCTATTTAATCTTTGATTCTAACCCTAGGATCTAATCCAATTAGAAGGACCTGATCAAGCTAATCCATAAATTCATCACCCATATTTTATGCAAATGACATTAGATCTTTAATTCATAATTTTAGATCTAATATATTTAATTTAATTTTTAATTAAGTTTAGGACAGTAGGTAGGGGTTTGGTATTTAAAAATAATTTTAAATTTTATAAAATATTTTTATAATTAATTTTCATACATAATTTTTTAGATCTGAAACTTGAATTGGTTCACCTCTAGATTGAGCTGACTCATCACAATGGGTCGACTAAGTTTTGAGATATAGTTGACTCATTGACAATGAATTATAAATTATAATTTTAGTTTATTTCATTGAGTCAACTCAATAGAAATTGAGTTGAATAATCAGGGTCCTGAGTCGATCCAAACAATATTGAGTCGACTCAACAGACGAACTACAACAATTACATTAATTTTAGATCAAAATAATTTTATATAAATAGTAATAAAATTAATTATAAATTATTTTAAAATTATTCTAAATATGTTTATGATTCTAGATTTTATTTGCAAAGATTAGATGTAATTACTTTTCATACAATGTATCACATATACAATCCTAAGATTTTGCAGAAAAGTAAAGCTTTCTTTTTGCATTCATCTTTATGGGATATAGTCACAATGGCACCCCTACACATCATAAGAGGATCTAAGTGAATAATAAAAAGAGAGATCTAATCTCTATTACCTTCTATAACTAGACGGTCTAGTGACAAATCCGATCCGATTACTTCGCTACTCAGATCATCTAATTTAAATGATTTAAATCTAATCTAAATTATTTTAGATTTGATTATTATATTTTGATCATATTAAAATTAGATAATAATTATTATAAATAAATTTTATATACTTTAATTTAAAATCAGATTTTATAAGAATCAGCATAAACTAGGACAATCTTTGTGCTGTAAGGGGTAAACCTTACAATAGGACAATGTTATACCAGTTTGTGTAATCTGATCTATAACTAATTTTATATCTAAATATCATATATCAGATCTAATCTAAATTAAATTATAGATCTAAATGCATATAATATCATGTCATATAGAATCGTAGCTCTGATACCACTGTTGGGATGCACAGGACTTTCATGCATGCATTTAAAAAATTTTGCAGTGAAAGAATATTAGATTAAACTATTTAATCTATGATATAAATTTACATACATAAAAATTTAAATTTAAAATAACAAGCATGTGAACATGAATCAGCATACTATGATGGATCTAATCTACCACAGTAAGGGTTCTGAACCCAATGCCTAAGCATGGATAGCCAAACTCCATAATCAAAAATATGGATCTAAAAGTTTTCTCTGATCGCTCACTGCCACACAAGCATTCGATCTTTACGGATGGTCCATATGAAGCCCTCGGACTGATCAGCCCTCCGCGAGAGTGCTAGCTCACGCAGTCGACTTTTGATGGTAGATCTGATTTGATCTCCTTCTTGGATCGCATCGGATCTTTTCGATGTCGATGTTAGATCAGAGGAAGATGTTGGATGGTGAAAGAAAATCAAATAAAGACTCTTCTCTTTGATTTTTTTCTCATCCAGAAATTCTAGAACGATTCTAGATCTCTCACCCAAGAGGAGATAGATCTCCTTCTTTGCTCACGCCAAAAAAGATAGAAGCCTACCCAAACCTCACACCCCAAAAGAGATATTTGGCCCCACTTTTTCTTTGGTATCTCATGATAAAACTCAGAGTTCATTTGGTGCACAAAATCATAACCATTTAATGGTTGTCGCACAAAACAAACTTGGATGAGATAAGGAGTTGTTTGATTCGAATTCAAACTCACTTTGAACTTTAAATCAAACACTACTTAATTCATCCATATCTAGATGAAAGAATAGGTCGACCAAAGCTTTTTGGCATGGAAAAAATTAGGATTTATTTTCTTTTGTCACACATATTGGGCGCCCTTCACAAGGGGTCGATGTGCGGGAGGATATAGATCAACATAGGTTTCGAAATTCAAACTACTTTGAATTCAAAACCAATCCAGTCTAATCCTATCACTAATGGGTGACAATAGAAGGCTTTGGCATGGATTATTCAGTGCATAAAATAATTTGTGCGATGAAAGAAGGCATGGAGAGAAGGGGAGGCGCAAAGGAAGAGAGAGTTTCATTCATTTAGGACTCTAGGATTTAGCCAATCGGATTTCTTTCAAATCCAATTCAATTAGATCTAAATAAAATATGATGAACCTAATCTAATTAGACTTTCATAATCTTAATTAAATTTTATCAAATTAATAAATTAATTGAGCCATAGATCTGATCAAATCAGGATCAATTCTTTCTTACCGATTAGGTCATCTCATAACCTAATCAGATCAGATCTGATTGAATCCAATTCAATCAGACTTGATCCAGATTTTAATACTCAATCAAATTGAACTAATTAGTGATTTAATCATTAATTAATTCTTCATTAATAATAGAGTCTCAGTCTAGTGGGACTCTTCACTAAAGTTTTCGTCTAGTAGGACTCTTCAGTCAGCCATCTGATCGGAGAAAGACTTCTAATGTGTGTGACCCTATAGGTTCAAACCTAAATTGATAGCACAGGAATAGATTTTTGTACTAATTGGAGTAACCATCTAGTAATGATACTCGACGTCTGGATAGGTCGAATGTATACAAAGCAACACTTAAGAACTTACTTGGATACAGTTATCATATAATTCATCCCTTTGACCCTTGATGCTAAGATGACTTAGAGTTTAAACTGTCAACTCTTAACAGTCATCGATTATGTGTCTCAATCTAATAAATCCTTGGACTCCTCACAAGGACTGTCCTGATCAAGATCTTACTAAATTGAAACACAAAATATTCTCTCCAATTCCTTGGAGTGGTCAATTTAATCTTGACTCATGTACCGACTTCACAAGTACTTGACTGTAACCAGAAACCTTTCGATCTTGAATTAAAAATTCGAGTAGTCTGGCACTAATGCACAGTGAGTTGCTTATAAGTCACCGTGGTGATCTCAGGTCAGAGAGACACTTATACTCATATCCCTTTGGAATAACTCTTGACAGTAGAGTGCTTCGGAGTTAGTCACATTCAGTGAAATGTACTTCTACATTTTACCTACTTGCCATATCAACATCTCCATGCTCCTTGGTTAAGAGGACAACCAATTTATATGGTACACAACGACCTACACTTGATATATCTATCGTCTTAGTAATAGCATATCATTTGGTTGCGAACTCCTTTTAAGGAATAAACGATAAATCCTCTTTTATCGATTTAAAATAGTTTTAAAGACTTTCATCATAATATAAAAGTTCGATATAGAAGATGTACAAGCTTATGATAAAAATTATCAAATAAATATTTTATTAATAATTAATTCATATACAATTATATCAAATAGCACAATCATCATTAGGCTGACAATTAACTTTGGGACATATTTTCTAATAAATCCATCCAAATAGACTGACGTACAGTTTGCTTCCTTTGGGATAGATGAGTCTCTAGTCTACAGTGTAGAGACACTGAACGAAAAATATAGATAATTATTAGAGAACAACTTATACTAAGCGTGACTATATGAAAGATCATATAAATTTTTATTTGATCGTCAGTGATTATCTCAATACTGTAGTCATGTGACTGGTACTTTGACCTGCGGTATCACAGTTGCTCATAATAAGACTGCTGCAGTTTGACTACATATAAATATTAACTCGATCATGAGTTTTTGTAGTAGATATTGGCTTCAATTGATTGAGCTATATGAGCAACATGTCATCTATATTGGATCTATCGATCTTGATAGAGAGAAGTAGTCCTATGAGATTTGAAAAGTTGAGTCTACAAGTCTGTGGCTATAGTAGTGTGATTAATGAAAAAAAATTTTATTTAAAATCACTATTAGATTTGAGCTAATCACATCTATCATATGACTGATGATAAGGTTTGACGATGTATCTATGACCTGCCATCTAGTCGGGACTCACGATAGAGAGACTATATCATATATTAACTATACCTAGAGGTTCTATTTTAATTTTGTTAAATTTTTACTACATATTGCTAGATGTCACTGATGGATTATGAGAGCTTAATAGGATTATTTTGGATCAATAATCTTTATCGAGTTAGAATGAAATTATTCTAACCTACTGAAAATGATTTTAATAATACCTAGGATAGAGATCATGGTATATCTCACTACCAGACAGAATTAAACCTATGGGATCACACATAAAGAGAGAAGATCTAAATTGATTAATAATTGGACTTATGAAGTACCAATTTATATAGATTTAGAGAAATCTTATTGGGTTCATGTTAACCTTGCTAGCACCTGGGTAAGCTCAATTCCTCTTATAATTGGTTTGCTTATATGATAAGTATTAACCAATTTTGATACTTGATTTGAACCTAATTAAATTTGATTCAATAACATCCAATAGTTGGATGCTTAATTTATGGCTTAGATTAAATCAAGAAAGAGTTTTTTGATTTTTTTCATTAAGAATCTTTGAAGTAAATTTATGAAACTATGTGGGTTGATTTGAGATTTTTATTGGATCCCATATGATGGGACGTCTAGCATTGGATGTGAGGGTGGATGAGTTATGGGTGGCACCCCATTTGTTTGGTCCAAGTATATTTAAGCTAGGACTTCTAATATGATTAAAAGGAGTGATCCTAATTTGATTAGGATATCCTTATGTTATCTATTTAAAAAATTCTAGCCTTACTCCTCTCATTATCTCACTTCCTCCCTTCCTTGCCGCCATCTTTACTATGCCCATCACCTCCCCTCTCTTTCCTCTCTCTAGCCTATGCCCTCTCTCTCTTAGCATCTCCTTGTTGGAGCATTTAGAGAGGTGGGTGGCAATATTATTTTGGTGTCAATTAGTTGGTGCCAAGTTATTGTTTGGTTTCATCTTCTTCCTCTCAAGTTGTTGATAGTTAGTTACAACCACTTCTTGGTTGTTGTTCTTCTTGATTAGTTAAGGGATCAAGAAAGATTTTTGGTTTCTTCAAGAATCAAGAAAGAGAGATCAAAAGAGTTCACAATTTCAAGCCTATCCAAGCTTGGTTCAAGCCTATCCAGGTTTGGTTCAAGCCTATTCAGACTTTTGGTTCAGAAAGCAGGATTAAGAGAAGCCTATTCAGGTCGGTCTTTTGAATACCCATGGTGGTAGGATGCTTGTACTGCTAATTCAGAATCTGTTAAGCCTCAGTTCTTGGGATTGCATTGGATTCAACCTCAGTTACAGGTTTGAAATAAAGAAGAAGCGATTCAAGTATGTGAACTGATTACAAACTTTCATTCATTCATCCTAAAATCAGTTTATATTAATTTTAGCATATGAACTAGATTCATAGGTGCTTTCATATGATGAATGAATGCTTAGATTAAAAATATTTTAATTTAACTTTTTCGTTGTATTTTGAATTTAGAAAAATTTTGAAATCTATATGCACTAGCACCTGTAGAAATTTCAATAATTTTTTTTTATTGAGTTAAATAGATGTGGAAAGGTTAGAATTGAAAGCACTTGGAAAGTCCTTCATCTCTCTCTTTTTGTTCTACTCAATAGCTTGAATATTATCTAAAATAAAATTCAATATCCTTTGATACTTCATTCTTCAATTTGAATTCTTCAGTTTTATGGTCCAAAAAATATCTATAATTAATGCTCTAGTCGTTGGAAGCTCGAAAAAAATTATTATAAATAAAATATAATTATTTAAAATAATCTAAAAAATTAACCATTATTATATTTGAAATCTATGAGTTGATTTATCCAAACTCTTAGTTGACTAACCTTAAGTGTTGAGTCAGTTAAGTGAAACTCTGAGATATCTTAGAAATAGATACAAATTTTTCTACATTCTATCTATTCTGTCTGTCTAAGATTGGATTGGCTCAGATATCCTTTTAATCAGCTAACTTGATAACTTGATCGGCTAACTAATTTTCTGAATCGGCTCAAAAAACTTATAAACTTTTACTATTTTCCATATTCTTTTGCCTCTAAGACTAAGTCAACTATCCTATTCTTATAAGTCGGCTAAACTCTTGTCTTGGTCAGCATGTTGTTTTTATGGTCAGCTCAGGAGAATCTTTGAAATCTTTAATTTTCTATCTTCATCCTGAGTCTGAGACTGAGTCGGCTATCCATATAGATGAGTCAGTTATGATTCTATCTTAGTCGGCTCAGATGAAAACTTGATCGACTAAGAAAAATCATTTGAGTTTCATATCTTTTTGTCTTTTATCTTGAACTGAGACTGGATTGGCCAAGCTTATTTTTTGATCGACTCAAAGGCATGCCATGCATATCAAAAAAGATTTTTTTTTATTTTTGAGTAGTTTTTTTTGTTCAAATATATTTTAGATTAGGCTTACCTTCTCAAACTTAATTTTTAAATAGATAAACTTGTTTAGAAGTCTTTCATGACTAGACTTTCCTTTATCAAATTTCATTCCCACCGAACTCAATTTTTTTGCTTCCAAAACTTGAAACTTTAAATTTAGGAATATAAAATAACTTAAATTTGAGAGGACATCTTCTTGAATGAAATCAATCATTGAGCATTATAAGAAATCTTACAATCACTCTCAAAAGCCACATTAGTAACCATAATTTGTACTCTAAATTTTTTTAACATCATCAAAATCAATTGCAGGGCTAACACACTTTCTTCTAACAATTTTAGTAGCTGGAACCATCTACTCCCCACTCCCACTCCCATGTTCTGGTAACCATGGATATTCTATACCATGCACAATCTCTTTGCTAGGCCGATAAGCAAATCTCCACAAGTCATCATACCTGATCAGCCTCATGCTTGATATGGTAAGTCCTCAGTCAAAATATGCCTTTAATAGCATTTAGCCTATATCCTAGCCAATGTTCTTCATTCGACATGTCAGGTGTCATATAATTCATTTTTATCAACCTGTCCCTCAAGTTATTCAGTCTATTCCTCAGGTGGAACTCAAGTTTGTCAAAGCTTGGGCCTTTTAGCCACTAACCCATCCCATTTGTCAAGTCTAGATGGTTGGCTTAAGAGTCCTTGAGTATTGCGCTGTCCTAATGTTCCCACATGTCCTCGATTATCAATATAAGTTAATATATGGTATAAATACATATTACTTGTTATAAAATATTTTTCAAAAAAAATAATAAAATACTTTAGAATACAGAATGTTGCTTATCTCACAAACACCAAGAATTACATAGATTTACTACTCCATAGGGATTCCTTAAAACCTAATATCGATCCCATAATCACTAAAATAGTGTCATATTAATATTTCTGAATAATTTCTAAAATTCTTGTAAAATCTAATATCTAAAAATAATGACCTTTATAACATCAAAAGATAGCTATTCTTTTGAGCAATTATCACTAACCTCCCTACTTCCATCCTTTAAAGAGAGAAGGTGGAGAGAGAGAGATGGAAGAAGCAAAAAAGCTCATAGGGTTACCTGAGAGAGAAAGGGAGAGAGAGAGAAATAGAGTGAGAGATAGAGAGGGAGAGAGTGTGTTGAGACTTGAGAATAAGGGGTAAGAGAATAAAGAGAGATAAGAATGAGAGAAGGAGAAGAGGGAGAGGCAGCAGTGACTCAGTTCTTGCATAATGGGGTTTCAATATGCACATAAGAAAAGAGTGTTAGAAAGAGTGAAAGAGAATAAGAGAGAGAGAGAGATGATGGAGAGAGGGGCTCAGGTATACTGTAAAGAGGAGTATAGGAGATGGTGGGAAGAGGGCTAGGGTATGCCATGAAAAGAAATAAAGGATGCGATTGCATAGGCCACATCATAAAGTATACTTATCATTATCATGGTCAATTTAGCACGCGATGATTTCGATCGTTAAATAAAAAATAAGTGATCAAAATGCCAAATTACATCCGATTAAGATAATTTTTTCGATAAATGATTTTGCTACCACTTTAATCATTTGAATGGTGGAGATCATAAAATCCAAAACACATGTATATGAACTATCGAAGAACGGATACTAAAGTTGTGAGAGAAAGAGGAAGTATTTGTTTCAATCGAGGAACGAATACTGAAGTTGTACAAAATATCAATCAAAATCTAAAAAGTATCACTTTAATTATTAGTTAAAAATCAAATAAATCTTATCTTTTATATATGAGCTCATCTCTCTTGTAACTTCAGTATTAGTTCTTCAATCGAAACAAATACGAGCTAGCTAGCTCTTCTTCTCTTACAACTTCAGTATCTATTCTTCGATGGTTCATACATATACGGTTTGAATTTTATGATCACCACCGTTCAAACGATTAAAGTGATAGCAAAGATCATTTATCTCAAAAATCATCTTAATCAGACATAGTTTGGCACTTTGATCGCTATTTTTATTTAATGATCGAAATCATCACGTGCAAAATTGATCATGATAATAATGTCTGATTGAAGTAAAATTTTGATAAGTGTGCTGCAAATATCACTGAGATCATTGTTGTAAATTTTTGGATCTATCGATAATATCTATTTATCAGATCATCATGCGGTCATTCGTGACCGTTAAAATCAAATTTTATTGATCGACATAGGTAAGAATATCGGATCGAAGCGATCTTTTATCACGACACTCTAACAATAATTATTTAGATAATGAACAGTGAAGATGAATTTTAAATTTTAAATTTATATCATATTTAGAGAAATATATGAAAAAAATTTATATTCTGTCGATATAGCAGCGGTTAAACAAAATCGCTGTTATGGATCTACTGTATCGCAGTGGTTACGTATAACCGTTGCCATAGGTTTAAGATATGACAGCGGTTATAAATAACCGCTATCATAATTTTGACCTATAGCAGTGGTTACGAGTAACCGCTACAATAGGTTAACTATTGTAGCGATTGTACGTAACCGTTGCCAAAAATAAAATCTATAGTAGCAGTTGTATGTAACCGCTGCCATATCACAAATCTAGGGTAGTGGTTATATGTAACCGTTGCTATAGATCAAATTTATGGTAGTGGTTGATTAACCGCTGCTATATATTAGATGTATGGCAGTGGTTATATGTAACTACTGTTATAGATTAGATTTATGGCGGTAGTTATTCAATAACCACTATTATATGTACCCTATGGCAGTGGTGACAAATAACCATTACTATAGGTCAAAATTATGGCAGCAGTTATGTATAACCGCTGCCGTAGAGTGTATAGTAGCAGTTTTGTAACCGCTTTCGTAGTAAGTGTTGCCATAGATCCTTTTTGTAGTAGTGGTAATGCTATGCAGTCTTTCATGACCACCATTAAAAGATAGATAATTATCAAACTATTTATATAAGAAGATCAATAGCCTCAGGTTGTTGTAAGATGGTGTGGCCCATGCATCATGGAGGATCCATGCTCGTTTTAATCTAGTGGATGGCACCATCTTACAGGCAAGCATGATGTGGACTTGGGTCATGAGCATGTGGTGTTACATGAACATTAGCGACCATTTTTCTAATGGTTGGGAGGGGTAAATGCCGTGGTAACATACTGAAGGTGGTCAACATGATCGCCCTTGACACCCAAATATAAAAATATTCTTTCTTCGTGTTGATATAGTAGTAGTAGTGGTAGGTAAAGATAATAGGAAAATAGGAAGCAGTGATAGTAAGAGATAAATGGAAAAAAGGAGTTCAGGGGATCAACATGAAAATGTTTTCCTACTGCTAGGGGCGATAAACTTGAAAAATATATTTTTCTGCTGCTTATCGCCTATCAGAGTCTTGGCCTTTTTTTTCTACCAAAAAAACAAAGAGTCTTGGCCTTTTGCATATGAATCGGCGACAAAGTTATACGTGGCCCATGTCCACCACCGCATGGTTTGTGAAACGGAAGAAAAGGACAATTTTTTGTCATGGTGACAGGCTCAAAGTTGCCGACAAATTTCGAGTCTATGTCCTTGACCAGTGGGACCAATCAACGCCACCAACCATTATAGCTTTTTTGCTGTATTTTAGAGGCAGACAAAGGGAATACCTGACCGAGACATGGGAAAACTTGGTGGAGGTGGTCCAAGCGTCACCGAGGAAGGGTTCTCTTGTTTCGTTTGGAAATTAACCTTACGTTAGTAGCTGATGGTAGAACTTCTTGGCTTCCGAACAAAGAGCGGCGCTACTGGGACCATCTGAGGACAAACTGGAGCAAATAGCGAACTCGTCAAGTGGCATGCAACGGAGCCGACAGAGCCATGGACGAAGCCATGGACGTTGGGCCGGGTACTGGTTTAATTTAGTACCTTATAGGTACTCTATGAGACTTTATTAATTAATGGCGCCCTCCTCCAACCTATAGACAGGACTAATTTAATTTGATGGGTAGATCAAATTCGGAAATGAAGATTCATAAGATTAGCACAAACAAAAAGCCAAAAAAATTTGAAAGAAGAAATTAACAGATCCAAATGTACTTGCTCCCAATAGTTAAGACTATAGACCAATTTACATGAAAATCAACCAATATTATTCATTCAGATTATATAAGTCCCCATTGAGGTACAACTAAACAGAGACACATGATGAAATGAACACTTAGGCAGGACACCCCTCTTGCTGCAAATTTACATTGAGCGTCAGCAATATTGGGGACAACAGCCACACAACTAGCATAGGACTCAGACATCATATATAAGAATATATCCCCATTTGTAATTCAGGCAGTAGGGTAGGAAGCCTTCATGGCAATCCCACAGAGCCCCTCCTTGGCAGCCACATCCCTCTCCATCCTTACGTATCCACTCTCACCCCATGAGGAGCCCCATGAGTTCTTCACCAGCCAGTACTTGGTTCCATCTCTTGCCGTGCCATATCCGACCGCGGTCACGCCATGGTCCAGATCAGTCCCGCAGGAGCCGGTGAAGACGCCGCTGGAGTAGAACTGGAAGGAATAACCACTAGCTTCTATGGCAACCGAGACAGGTTGGTTGGACACAGCATTGAGAAGGGCTGCTTCGCTGTTGGCAGGCACGTCCTCGTAACCCTTGATGGAGGCGGCATGGGAGAAGGACTTCTTGGTGTTGCAAGTGCCGTCGATGCCTTTGTAAGGGTAGTTGGTTTCCGTTGTGAGACCACCATTTCTGATGATGAATTCGAATGCATCATCCATGAGGCCACCTTCGCAGCCCTGGTCCTCACCAGCGACGTCACAGTCCACAAGCTCTTGCTCTGACAGAGATATCAATTTACCTGTCTTGAGCTTCGTGATACCTTCCATTGCAGCAACTGCAGAGAAAGCCCAACAGCATCCTGTTTTTTTTTTTTTTTTTCGGGGCGGGGGGGGCGGTGGATGGGGGTCGACATGTCAGAAAACTCTGTATAGGAACTATGTAGTATTCCGCGGATAACTAATATATATAAGTATTACTTCTCGTATCTGGGATTATTAATTTAACTTGACATAAGAAATATAACATTACTGAATTTTGTAATGATAGTGATGCGACAAATACTTTAAAAAATGTGTTTAGTTGTAATTTTCCTACTCCATTTTCTGGGAGCACGAGTGCGGCACGTAAATGTTCTAAATGGGTGCGGTTAGTTGGACTTTAATTTTTATGGTGTTAGCCCTTCTCCCACGTCAGTGTCGATCTGTACCCCGCGTTGCCCTCCAACGCGACCATTGCAGTGACACAAACGTTCAACAATGTAATGATAATCCCACCCCACTGCGTGCTCCACTCTTCAAAGATGCGCTGACCATAATGCTTATTTTCCGATAAGATTTAATTGCTATAATTATGATCTATTGTCGTTGTTTTTGCTATTCATGCAATTCTATGGACCCAAGCCTGGCGCATGAAAGACCGTCACCGTCTCTCATGCGCACACGACTGCACAATCACGATTTAAGATGCATGATCATGCACAATAAAATATCAAGTGCATGCACGTGTGAAAGACTTCTTGGTCTTTCGCACCAAAGACGTTTCTTTCTTTTGGTCATACTTTCGCACCAAAGACCTTACCGTCCCGTTCGTGTTTCTCCTGCGGTTGGGCCTCATAGTATTTTGTTTGTTTGATTCTATTTTTTCAGGATATTGCTTAATTATCGGACTCTTGGGTTACTAAACTCTACGAACTCATTAAGGTGTTCCTCCATGTCAAGTAAACTTAGATCAGGTAACAAAGTAACACTGTTTCCCTGTCAAGAAATTTTGACTAGCTGGCAATATGATCTTAATTTAGGCTGCCTTCCTGTTTTGCACTGTTTCATTTAGTTGACGCTTGTTTAATTGAGAGACACAAACCTTTGATGGTTCATATCAGGAGCCATGGGGCTGACCGCATGTTGATGGGATAGACCGTGGTATGCTGCAGGATGATAGCGAATGAATTGTTGTTTTAGCAAAGCCCAGTTTCTTTCTTAAGGGTGCATTAATTATTTTTCTTGTTGATTTTGGCATAGGTAAAGGCGGATATATAACAGGTGTCTCCGTTTGAAAGCCAATCTTATGTTGTGTTCAAAGAAGGAGTTTAATAGTGAACTATTAATTGAGATTATTAGCTCACCACAGTCGCCTTGATCCTTGATGGGAGTGACTGCACCCTCAGCCCTCCAATCCATGCTAGTAGGCACGGCCGTAACGTTTTCATATCTGAAAACATTCGTCGCCTTGAACGTGTTAACACTGGAAGGCTTAAAACCGTTCATCATGGCCTTGAACTCCTCGATGGTAAGGTCAGCAAATTGGTTTACGCCGAGCTTGTACTTACTGTTCCCTGCATTAAACGATTCAATGAGCTCAACATTAGCCTTAAAAATCTGAAAGCGGCGCTCCTTCTCTGCCGAGTCTCCGTACACGCGCCCGTGCTGAGACATCCACTGCTCGTGCCTCTCATGCATGGTCATTTCACTAAGCATCCGGGCTGTGGCATGAGAAGCAAAAGTACATAGCAGAAGAACGAAAAGGGCCATGCAAAGACTTTTGGTTAATGGCAAAGTCATGATGCAAATTTTGGAGTGTAAAAGTGATGCAATGGAAAGACTACTATGAACCTAGAAGTGCTCAGGCTGTGCATGTCCTCTAAGGCTAAGGCCACACTTTTTTATATAGAGGTTTGAGAGAGAGTTTTGTACTCAATTCCTCTATCATTGTGGTGGTGGAGAAGGACTTTTGCGTGCCGTGAATTACGTTCTGATTCCAATTAGCTTTTATGGAGTGAGAGCAACGGGTTCGAACGTTAGTTGTTATATAACTCGATACCGTGAGATACCTTCTTTCTGCTGGAGATTCCATGCAGCTCAATATCCTAGTGCACGCGGAATCTAGCTGCCATTGGTCAAGCGTTCACTGTGTGGGTCTCTCCAGTAATTGCAGCTTTCCGGATGTCCAATCAGGGAATGCTTTTCTAACACGCAACGATAAGCCTGAAGAACGTTTATACTTCGCTTGTTGGTGCTTCTGGGTTGCGGCTCAGTTTGTCCTTCATGCATGGGCACTGGTGGCTGCTAGAAGAGCGAACTTTTGATGTCTGGAGCCAACCATCTAGCTTGCTTGGAGTTTGAGGAGCTGTCATCCATTTACATCGATCGTATATATCTCGGATGTATTCATATTGGCTTTCATGCAAAAGAGAATCGACATTGACATTTGTGATAATGAGGCAAACCTGATTCCTTATGGTTTGCTCGGAAGGATTCTGTCATTCATCTGCATGGTATCTGTTGCGGCAAGTCCTCCGTCCGGGATGAGCTCTACTGGTGGTTGGCCTTCTTCCAATCAAGGAATCAATCTCAATCCAAGGACCAGGACTTTTGAAAGAACCTGCAAATGAAGTCCATTTTCATCGAAAATTTTTCAATGGAGGACCATCCAATGATTAAGTCAGTTGGAGCTTGAAAATATTAATAGAGAAAAGAGTATGAGAATAAAAGGATAAATTTGTTCTCTGAAAAAAAGATTTATCTGAAAGTCTCCTTTACTCCTTTTTATATAAAGGGGACAGTCGAATATTACCTCCAAGTTTCATAACAGAAGTGGAGAATCAATAACTTTGATTGTGAGTATCGTGGGGAGTGGATTATGGATATTAATTGCATGATATTAACTCGTATATCCATGATTTATGGAAACCACATAAGACT
The DNA here is from genome assembly GCF_000442705.2 of Elaeis guineensis. NCBI lineage: Eukaryota > Viridiplantae > Streptophyta > Magnoliopsida > Arecales > Arecaceae > Elaeis > Elaeis guineensis. The sequence goes on along the minus strand of NC_025994.2, from coordinate 2,066,898 downwards.
CTGGGAGATTCCGTCGGGTTATCTTTTCTCCTCTAACGGTATGTCAACTTTAGGCTTCATTTTCTCTCATCTTGACCCTAGGGTTGGTATGCTTCCAATATGGGGTTGGAAAGAAGTCTATGTTATAGAGTCATTTCAATTTAATTTCCTGATCTTCTCTTCTTAATGTCTAAGGGAGTCCTTTGTCTCTTCTCTTTTGAGTCATCGCTAATAACCGATTTTCGTTGCTAATATATATTAGCGACGTAATTTTCATCGTTAATATTTTATCGTCAATAATCAGATTGTTGATAATATTTTACGATGAAAAAAATTTCGTCGCTAATAAAAAATATTTACGACGAATATTTTTCATCGTTAAAAATAAAAAATAAAAAAATTTAATCATAAAAAAAGATATTTACGATGAATTATACCATCGCTAATAAATAAAAAATTAATAGCGATGAAAATATTTTCATCGCTATTAATTTCAAAGTTTTAGCGATTAAAAGTTTACGTCGCAAAAGATATTTTTTACAACGAAAAAATTTCGTCGCTATTAATTTAATAAAAAAAATTTTAAAAAATAAAATTAAATAATATTAGCGACAAAAAATTACATCGTAAATGATTTAATTTGCGACGAACATTTACGTCACTAATAATTATTTACGACGAAAGGTTTTCTATCGCTGTTAATTATATATTTATTAAAAAATTAATTTATGTTAGTAATATATTTTTGGTGATGAATCTTTCATCGTGAATAATTTCATCGCTAATAATTTAGTCATATTTTTTTTAAAAAAATTTATGAATATACATTTTTAATTTATATGTATAATATTTTTTATAAATTAAAAAAAATAAAAATAAAAAATTTACATAATAAATTGATAAATAAATTTTATTATTTTATTATATTAAATTTAAATTATAAGATATTTGAAATAAAAAAGTACATCAATAAGTCATCAAATATCAATATTTGGAGAATAAACTGGAGACGGAGAGCGCTTGACAGAGCTTGGACCGGTCTGCTGCTATCTCATCAGCTGTATCGTCTGCTCCATCTGCACCATCTGCTCCATTATCTAAATCTGGAGCTACTGATACTCGTCGACGCGTGCAGCCAACTCCTAAGCTCGATGCTCAGCCTGCTATCGATCTATGACAGCTTGCTGTTAATCCTCGACAGTCTACCTCTACACCTCCGTCAGTTGAACCTCGCACGCAGAATGGATATCAGCCCTAGATGAGCGTGAGGATGAGGGAGCAGTGATCCCATACCCTAGAATCCTAACATAATAGGGTCTCGTACTGAGCACCTAATCACAAATCTCATCATCTATGGATGCGATCGAGCCCTCAAAAGTAGGCTGGGATCTCATGTCTGTCATACGATCTTGAAAATTAAAATTAGAGTTATTTTAACTTTTTAATAAAAATCAGACTGCGAATGAAAAAATAATTAAAAAAACTTACAAAGAGCTCTTGGCTCCCCGTCGTCCTCTCCTCCGACCGTCGTTGGTGGGTTCGCTGGTAGATATTGATCCTACTAGGAAGCTCACCACTCTCAACATCTCTCTATAATTTAAAAATTAATTAAAAAAATTTTAAATAATTAAAAAATTATATGCTAATTAAAAATTAAAAATTACCTATCATGTGCTCCATGTGACGAGCGAACGATCTCGAAACCCTACAATGCGGCACGGTCTGTCTCGTCTGATTCACTGCATTCTGGGCACATCGTATTTGTAAAATTATCCATCAAATTAGTAGATAACAAATTTAATTTAAAAATAAATGATTCAGTCATTAAACTCTAAAAAAAATTTAGATGTGTAACCTAATATGCCGGATCCTCGTACTGTCGGTATGTGGCAGTCCAATCATCCATGGTGATGCTGTCATAGGGCTGCTGCCGCGCTACCTCCTCTCCATGATCCTGCACCACCTGGTATCAATGTTGATGTATGTGATAGCGATAATCCTTGAAATGCAAGGATAGATGAGTGTTGACGGCTCGCCTCACACGATCCTCCTCAAAATCAATGATATCGAATACACCCTGCCAATAACAAATATTAGAAGAATACTATGCAAATTAAATATTCACAATATAATTTATTTTATCTGTAAGTGGGTGTAGAAAATCTTTCTCTGAGCCGGTAGAATGTGACACCAATCGAAGAGCATCACGGGGACATAACTGCGGCATATGATGCCCAGCTCAGTCTACCATGGCTCGCACCATCTCCTAATGGATCTGATATAGCTGGCTAGTATCTCGATCCAGAGACGCTGTCCCGAGTGCTCGCGTCTCCAACGCTCTAGAGCGAGGTTCTTTGATGGACCTTGCCCTCGCCTCACTACCGATGAAGACTGACCTGAAATAATAATAAATAAATTATTAGTATGATCTAAATAAAAGAATCAAATTTTATTATATAAAAAATATAATAATACCACTGGGACCCACATCACTAGGACCCATCTCACTGAGACCCACCTCATTGGGATCCGCCTCACTGGGACCCTCTGACAGTGGAGCCGGTGCGGCAATAGAGATCGGTGAAGATGCTTCAACCTCTGAGGTAGACTATGAATGCGAACGTCGTCGTCTCTTTTGGTGCCATATCTTTAATAATTGATATATAAATAAATATAATATTGAATAATAATAATAATAGAAATCAAATAACATTCTAATGAATACAATTATATCGCATACCATTATTACAAGACAAGATTGAATGAAGAATATAGATCTACTCATCAATATTCGTATCTTTCTCGATGTGTAGATCCTCCTCCAAATCACAATGATCGATATATGTGTCGTTTTCTATCTCATCATGATTTATGAACTAATCGTCGCCCTCCGACTCATCAAGATTAAATATAAAATCAGTTTCAACTTCGTTGGATGGCAGATCAGCCCTATTCAAAGTTACCGTTACAAGTTCTTCATCAATCAAAAGCTCGGCTAATATTTGTTCTTCTTGTTAAAAAGCTTCCTCTTCATATAAATCTGAATTTTTATCCATCTCTAATCAGGTTGGTATGTCATATATGCCTTTAGGTGTTATTTTTTATACAACATGCCAATTACCTCAATACTTTAGATCTTTTAAATATATTATTTGTTTCGCTTGAGTTGCTAATATATACGGCTCATTTTGGTACCATATTTGTGCAAAATTTATACTGATAAATTATGAATTGATATGAATATAGATCTTTTTATTACTAATATCCCATCATTCATACTGAAATAAAAATATAGAATTACTGGACCCATACTTCAGTTCTATGATATCTACCAGTACACCATAATAATCAATCTCTTCTTCTCCTTCATATCCTGTTGTAGCAATCTCACTATTCTGGATCTGTCATTGCATCTCAAGCTTCCTTGTGTGAAATCTCATTCTCTCAATGATATAGGATGCGTAGTGATTAATCCTTCGATCGGAACTACATGCTAAATCATGCAACTCATCGGTCGCACCCACTTCTTTATTGAAATACTTATGTTTCATCTACATCATAAGATAAAAAATTATGTTGGTTCAAATAATATTATTTATAAGTAAATAAATAATGTATCACTAATGTAACTTACAAGATCATCAAATTATTTTAAAAAATTTTCTCCTATATCGATCATTGGCATCCGTATTATTCTCTCTACATAGTATACTCTTATGCTCACAGTAAAAAATTATGATTTTTAATTTTACATCGACATAAAAATTTTTTTTAAATATTAAACAGTATGGTAAGATGGTATTTATTCAATAAGTTTTCAATTTTTTCACAATTATTTAGAATGTAAAAGTGTGCCTTGGATAGCTCATTCACGTCTATAAATTCATATCTTCTTACACCAATATATCGATTCGTTTGTTTTAATATAGACAATGTTGGTTCATTGTCATCCCATTCACGGTCTGCATTACGATCTGTACGATTAAATCTTATTTCAATATCATCAAGATACATCAAGCAGAATGTGATACACTCGGTACCTATATATGCTTCCGCTATAGATCCTTCAGACCTTGCTTTGTTACACACATACTTTTTTAAGGTGCACAAGAATCTATAAATAAAAATAAATTTAAATTTTAAAAATATATTTACATATTATAATTAATATGACAAAGTACGTATATTTTTTTTACTTTTTAATAGGATACATTCATGATAATGTATCGATCCGATCAAAAGAGCTTCCTTTAAAAGATGAACAGTCAGATGCACCATAACATCAAAATATGATTGTGAAAATATTTTTTCTATCTTACAAAGAATGAGTACAATATCCTTCTCTGATCTCTCAAGTAAGTTAATCTTCAATTTTCGGTAACACAGTTCTCAGAAGAACACTTTCAGCTCAATCAATGCAGTTTGAACATCACCATCCAAATAGCCACGCATGACCATAGGAAGCAAACATTGCATCATCACATGGGAGTCATGACCTTTTATGTCAGAGATATTATCGTCGTTGTTTCCAACACACTGCGATACGTTTGAAGTGCATGCATCAGAAAACTTTACGATTTTGAACCATCTTCAGAAATTCTTCTTTTCCTCACCAAACAGTGAATAACATGCAGGTGGCATAAAAAATCTCTCACCTCGATGAACTAAATGCAACTCCGATCGAATTTTCATTTTCTGTAAATCAAGGTAAGCTTTTATACCATCTTTTATTTTTTCTGAGATATTCAATACAATACCGATGATATTATCACAAATATTCTTTTCAATGTACGTTACATCCAGATTATGATGAAGTAGTAGTTGCTTCCAATATGGTAATTCGAAAAAGATGCTTCGCTTTGTCCAATTCAGCTCAGCTTCAGTACGCTTTCGCTTGCGAGTATCTGATATTTTTTTAAATTGGACATTTTCAATGACTTCAAGTTATTCTAAAATTTTTGCTCCACTTAACTCCTTAGGTGGCGGACGTCAGTCGGACTTACCATCAAAATATTGATTATAACGGATCTTCCAAGAATGATTGACAGGAAGAAACCGCCAATGATCCATGAAACATATTTTCTGTCCGTGCTTTAAATGTAAGGAGGATACATCCCTATTGTATATTGGACATACAAGATATCCTTTGGTGCTCCATCCAGATAAGTTTTTATATGCAGAAAAATCATTTATGGTTCATAGAATTGAAGCCTGCAACTTAAAATTATTTCAACTCACAGAATCATATGTCTGTACCTCATTTTTTTATAGCTCTTTCAGATCATCGATGAAAGGTCATAGATATACATCAATTTTATTATCTAATACTTTTGGACCCAAAATCAATAGTGACATAAAAATAAATAGTTATTTCATACACTTCCAAGGTGACACATTACATACAACTAGCATCACAGGCCACATGCTGTAAGAGGTACTCAGATTGTCAAAGGGATTAAATCCATCTATCACTAGACTAAGCCGAATATTGCGTGGATCACTCGCAAAGTGCGGATTCTTAGTATCAAAGTCTTTCCACACTAAAGAGTCGGTCAGGTGGCTAAGTATGTTCTCCTCCGGAAGTCACTGCTCATAATGCCATCTTATTTTTTCAGCTGTCTTTGTGGACATATATAACTTTTGAAGTTTTGGGATCAATGAAAAATATCTCAGAATCTTTTGAGGTACTTCTTTACTTTTTTATTATCGATTTTGTATCTAGGCTCACCGTATTTTGAGCATTCAGTTGCTTGTTCGTTATCCATATAAAATAATATACAGTCATTTTTGCAGGTATGTATAGGAAATAGTCAAGTCTAATTTTTTGCATGTATATTTTTGCTTCAGAATATAATTTCAGAAGTCTCTCTCCATCGGAAAGAGCTGCTTTAATCAATGTTAAAATTTGATCAAATGACTTCTGACTCCATCGGTTCACGATTTTAATATGAAGTAATTTTATCAAAAACTATAACTTGAAAAACTTTGTACAATTTGGATAGAGTGGCTCTCGTGCACCCTTATAAGCTTTGTAAACTATTCAGAAGTCCCTTATACCTCAAATCGGATATTATGTTCATGATCAGAATTACTTTCAGATGTAGTAGTACTTATACATACATTTGAACAAGCATCTTGGTGTAAATCATCTAACAATTCTCCTATAGCACTATGTTCGACAGGTCCACCAGTATCACTATCATCTTCAGTATCATCATCGTCACACATCACTTCATTCAGATCACCCTCCCCATGCCATATCCAACAAGTATACTTCTTATCCATACCATATTGTAGCAGATGCTCCTCAATAAGTATTATGTGACGATATACCAAATTGACACATCTCTTATATGGACACTTTATCCGACTAGCACTGTCAGCCTTAAGCCGTGCAAACTCAATAAAATATCAAACTCCTTTTCGATATTCAGGCAAAAAAATATCTCTAACATTCATCTAATTTTTATTGATATCCATCTAATTACAAACACAAAATCATTAACAATCAAAATAAAGTTCAGTGGTATTCTGGATCCTGATCCGAATTTCAGATTGAATCGTGTTCCAAATTCCAGCCAAAATCTCAATCCAGATCCAAATCTGGATCACTTTATACAAAACAACACATATTAAAAAATACAGACTGAACAATAACACAAAAAATATGTTATATTAATTTAATAAAATAAAAATGCATGATCCTATCTATTTCAAATCATTACTAACAGATGTGGTCCTATCTCTTTCAAAAAAATAATAATCTCATTATTATTATTAGTGAATATTTCATCTCATTTGTGTAAAAATTTCGGCAACATCTCTTCATGATTTTCTAAGTATATGATGTGGATATGGTGCCTATGCACTCTATCCACTATATACTCAGAGAACAATGGATAGATAACTACTGAATACCACATAATGAAATAAAATATCTACTATTAATAATAATAATATTATTATTTTTTAAAAAAATCCAAATACGGGACATCCAAGATTCGATCTCGATGAAGATTAACTCTTGAACGGAAATCTACGGCTCAATGCAATTTAACTACCATCTTTGAATATGCATTCGAAGATGGATTTTTAATTTATCAAAAAAAAATAACTTCATATTCATAAAAAATTTCAATAAAATTTTCTCTAAAATAAAAATATTTTTTTATATTTATAATTTTAGTAGCATACAAAACAGCACATAAAATAATTAAATTGTAATAAGTAACAGCATCGTGCATTGTGTTAGTGAAAAAAATAATTAATCAAATAATTAAATAATTTCAATAGTAATACTAAAAAATAATATGCAAAAAATATAATTAGTAAAATAATTAATCAAATAATATGTGTCCCCCTCCACACTGGCCCGACCCGGCCCAGCCCGCCCCGTCCCCATCCCAGCTAGCCTCAACCCCATCCACGCCGGCCCAGCCCCATCCTCGCTGGCCTCGGCTCGACCCGGACCCATCCCCATAGGCCTCGACCCGGACCTGAAACCGACCTGGCCTGGACCCGACTCGACCCGGCCCAACCCGCCCCACCCCGTCTCGGCCCGCCCTGCCGGACCGGCCCGACCCGCCGAACCGGCCCAGCCCGGTCTCATCCTCGGACCCATCCCCGGAGGCCTCGGCCTGACCCGGAGCCGACCCGGCCTGACCCACCCTAGCCCGACCTCATCCTTGGACCCATCCCGGAGGCCCTGACCCGACCCGAAATTGACCCGGCCTGACCCGACCCCACCCGAAACCGACCTAGCCCGCCCCAACCCACCCCAGCCCGGTCCGACCCGACCCGACCCAGCCCGGCCCCATCCCCGCCCCGGCCTCATCTCCGTCAGCCTGGCCCCATCCACGTCACCCCGAGCCGGCCCACGCATCCCCATCCCCATCCCCGTCTCCATGCCCGCCGGCCCCGGCCCACCCATCCTCGTCCTCATGCTCGCCAGCCCCAGCCCCGTCCACGCCTGCCTGACCAGACCCACCTCGGCCCACCCGTCCACCTCGGCCCGACCCGGCCCACCCATCCCCGTCCCCATCACCGTGCCCGCCAGCCCCGGCCCACCTGTCCCCATGCCCGCCAGCCCTGGCCCCATCCATGCCGACCCTACCAAGCCCGACCCGACCCACCCATCCACGCCGGCCCGACTGGGCCCCGGCACCATCCACATCGGCCCGGTGGCCCGACAAAAGAACAAAAAAAAAAAGATGGATTACCGACGGTGGACGCAGGCGCCGCGAACCCGACCCTGTCCCCGTCGGCGTCTCCCCCATCCCTGACAGCCCATCGATGGCCCGAGAGCCCCTTGAAAAAAAATAACAAAGAAATCTTACCTTATCGACAGACGCGACTGCGACAGCGATGGCGATCGAGGACGGCAACGATGGCGAACTCGACAGTCGGGAGAAGGGGCAGAGCAGAGAGGGGGATGCGGGGGGAGCACGTGAAAGCACAGTAGGGGGTATCGGGGAAGAAAATGGGTTTCATATGGACTTGATGGGATGCGGTGTATTAACGACGAAAATTTTCATCGCTAATAAAAATGTTCATCATTAATAATTTAAATAAAAAAATAATTTTCAATGAAAAAAAAATTCATCGCTAATAATCTTATTGACGACGTAACTATTTTTTGTCATTAATGATTTTCATCAAAAAAAAATTTCTGCTGAAAAAATTATTCCCCCCCCAAAAAATATTATTGGTGATGAAAATATAGGAATTGTCACTAATAAATTTTTAACAATGGAAACTTTTCATTGCTAATAGTTTAATTTTCATCATTAATTAAATTATTAGCGATGAAAAATCTTTTCGTCGCTAATAATTACTAAAATAAGAAATTCTCATTTTTTAAAAAACTTTACGTTAAATTTTCTTTTTTTTGTTTTTAAAATATTATGGCAAGTTCAAAAGATTCTAATGGTCGACAAATACGAGGATATTTAAAAATTTTGAGAAATAATATTAAAGCATACAGCTTGAGATCCTCAAATTTTATGTTATAGATAAGATGAAAATGGATAGAATAAAGCCATTATAAATGTAAAACTCTTTTTCTAGCATCCAGCCTTGCTGTTCAAGAACGTCGGCAGCAGAAGGTAATTTTCAGACGTTGTTGCCCTTCTGAGATAATGATACTGCCGTCTTCCATAACATAGCTCCACCTTAATCGGCCTACCTACTATTAACAAAACCTTATCAGGGATAGTGTTGTTTAGCTTGGCTGCTTATTCTGTTGTTTATGCTTAATGTAGGCATTTTTTAAGCTTCGGAACCATGAATTAGACAAGAACCAGATTATCAGTTTAAATTTTTAGATTAAAGTTTTGATTAGATCCCTAGTATTTTAAATTGTGTATAATCGGATGCATATGGTTAGATGATCCCATCTAGGCCTTGAAGTGACCAACATGTGCTTGTGGCTTGCAACTTTGAATCCAATTAAGCATTTGTTTAGATAGTTGGATCTAAAATTCTATGAGAAGCATGAGCCAACCACCAAATATATAAAATTATAAGGTGAGCTTGGCCTATTTTACATTGTCTGGGATTGATTTTTGAGTTTCATAATATTTTGGATCCAACCATTCAAATAGATCCTAAATTAGAATAATTAAGTTTTGTTAAAAAATAATTTTTAAAATATTTTTTAATATTATTTTTTTCTTATATTACTACATATTGATCTTAATATTCTACATACTTTTCTTATGCACATATTATTTTTTAAAAACTATTAATATTATTTTTATAAATATAAAAAAATTTACTATAATATATCTAAACATCCTTCAATAAAAAATTTTTATCGCTAATAATCTGTAATTTATAATTTTTAAAATTTTTTTATTTTTTTTCAAATATTAGCGATAAAAATTTTTCATCATCAATAGTGATTATTAGCGATGAAAATTGATATTTTATCGTCAATACTTATTATTTATGATGTAATATTTTTATCATAAATAATTTATAATTTTTAAATTTTAAATTTTTATATTTTTTCATATATTAACGATAAAAATTTTCATCATAAATAATATAGTATTTGCAATAAAATTTAGTTTTTTCATCAATATTTTATTATTTATGATGTAAAATTTTTATCATAAATAATCTATAATTTTTAAATTTTTAAAATTTTTTATTTTCTTTCATATATTAGCATGAAACTTTTTATCATAAATATCTGAGTATTTGTGATAGAAATTGACTTTCATCGTCAATACTTCATTATTTATGACATATTTTCATCATAAATAATTTATAATTTTTAAATTTTTAAATTTTTTTATTTTTCTCATGTATTAGAATGAAAATTTTATCAAAATAATATAGTATTTATGATAAAAATTTAGTTATTATCATCAATACTCATTATTTACAATGTAATATTTTTATCATAATAATCTATAATTTTTGAATTTTTAAAATTTTTATTTTTTTTCATGTATTAGTGATGAAAATTTTTATAATAAATAATTTAGTTTTTATCATCAATACTTCATTATTTATGATGTAATATTTTTGTCACAAATAATTTATAATTTTTAAATTTTAAAATTTTTTATTTTTTTCACATATTAGAGATGAAAAAATTTATCATAAATAATTAGGTATTTATGATGAAAATTTAATTTTCATTGCCAATACTAGATTATTTATGATGTAAAAATTTTCATCATCAATAATCTTTAATTATTAAATTTTTAAAATTTTTAATTTTTTTTCAAATATTAATGATGAAATTTTTCATCGTAAATAACAAGTATTTGTGATAATATTAATTTTTCATCATAAATACTTTTATTATTTACGATGAAACTATTTTATTGTAAATATTTGAAAACTTAAAATTAAAATAAATATTTTATTATTTGCGATGATTAAGTTCATCGCAAATAATATGTAATTATGATAAAATTTTATTTTCATCACAAATATGCATCTATTTATGATGAAAAATAATTTTATTGTAAATAATTCATTATTAGCGATGAATTTAGTTTTTTATCGTAAATATCCTTATTAACGATAAAAGATATTTTTATCGTCAATAAATTTATTGTAAAAACTATCTTTTCTTGTAGTGAGTCTGATGTCTCTGATGCATGCCACATGGCGAAATTCAATTGCACGAGAATTCAATCCGGATCATTGGTGAGTAGTATATATAGATCTCTTCTGCAATTCTTTCTCCGGTTATATTAGTCGAAGTTTCTGTTGCCCTTTGTTGTTGCAGCCGTCATAGGAGGATTCTCTGATCACCACCATCTT